>NW_026712277.1:474940-944940 GCF_030504385.1 Musca domestica
GCCACAAAAAGATTACTTTAATATGGAAATTATCTGCGTTTACACAAAGGAGATCCCTGTACTAAACACTTGGTTTACGGGACAACAACAACATGCAAGTGATATTGGGGACATAGAGAGTGATCGTGCTGCCTACCTTTGTTATTGGGAGCCTTTGAGTGTGTGTGTTTGTGTTTTGAATATTCTCATTCTACCTTTTTATGACATGCATGACACACACAAAACCCAAAAAAAAAAGTGGGCTCTCAAAAATTCCCACACGAAAACAAAACAAATGTCAAACAGTTGTCGGCTGACTGTCCTTTTGGACTGTCTGTCTGTCAGTCTGTCCCAATTGCCTGCATATCGTTTACATTCAATAATTGAAGGAGAAGAAGAAGAAAAGGAATTGATTGCATGGAAAGAGGCCAGCCACCATAGCAGAGCAATGAGATGGGAGAAATTTAATGAAGTCTCTGAGAGAATAAGTACAGCATCAAAGTGTGTGAAAAAAATATTTGGGAAAAATAAAGAAGGGAATATTTATAATATTTACATCATAAATCTAAAAATAAAAAATAATTAAAAAAATAAGAAATATATAAAAACAATTGGGAAACCCCGGAAATTCGGAATATAACTCGTTGCAAAAATGAAAGCATCGGGAGAAAACTGGAATGCAATATCTAAATTCTGTGAATAATTTCTAAAAATTAACAAGTAAATACAAAACGTTCGACCGGGTCGAACTTTGAATATCCTCCACCATTTGGATCAAATTTGGCAAATTTTCCAAAAAAAAAAAATAAATAAATAAAATAAAATAAAAATAAAATTCGTTAAAAATTCAGCTGAATTCTTAAAAATACCAAACATAGTCGCCGGCGACGTGGACCTGCATAGGCAAGTTTTGTCACAAGCCATTAAAATATTCAAATGTGAAACTTGAAAAAAAATCGCTGAATAATGCAGCTAAAATCATCAATATTGGGAGGTATTATTATATGGGGGCTACGCGAAGACGTGGACCTGCACAGGCAAGTTTCTGCCTGAGGCTGTAGTATCCCATACGAACTTCGAATACCAAATTTGAAACAATTCCGGTGAATAATGTAGCTAAAATCATCAAAATACGGAATATGGGGAGGTACCGTTATATGGGGGCTATACGAAGACGTGGACCTGCACAGACAATTTTCTGTCATAGGCTGTAGTATCCATTGCGAACTTCAAATACCAAATTTGACACAATGCCGGTGAATAATGTCGCTAAAATCATCAAAATACCGAATATAGGGAGGTACCGTTATATGGGGGCTATACAAAGACGTAGACCTGCACAACCAATTTTCTGTCATAGGCTGTAGTATCCATTACGAACTTCAAATGCCAAATTTGAAACAATTCCGGTGAATAATGTAGCTAAAATCATCAAAATGTCGAATATCGGGGGGTACCGTTATATGGAGGCTATACGAAGACGTGGACCTGCACAGATAATTTTCTGCCTGAGGCTGCAGTATCCATTACGAACTTCAAATACCAAATTTGAAACAATCCGATGAATAATGTCGCTAAAATAATCAAAATACCGAATATTGGGAGGTACCGTTATATGGGGCTATACGAAGACCTGGACCTGCATAGACAATTTTCTGTCTTATGCTGTAGTATCCCATACGAACTTCAAATACCAAATTTGAAAGAATTCCGATGAATAATGTCGCTAAAATCATAAAAATACCGAATATCGGGAGTTACCGTTATATGGGGGTTACACGAAGACAAGGACCTGCACAGACAAGTTTCTGCCTGAGGCTGCAGTATCCATTGCGAACTTCAAATACCAAATTTGAAACAATTCCGGTGAATAATGTCGCTAAAATCATCAAAATACCGAATATTGGGCGGTACCCTTATATGGGGGCTATACGAAGACGTGAACTTGCACAGGCAAGTTTCTGCCTTAGGCTGTAGTATCCATTACGAACTTCAAATACGAAATTTGAAATAATTCCGGTGAATAATGTAGCTAAAATCATCAAAATACCGAATATCGGGAGGTACCGTTATATGGGGGTTACACAAAGACAAGGACCTGCACAGACAAGTTTCTGCCTGAGGCTGCAGTATCCATTGCGAACTTCAAATACCGAATTTGAAACCATTCCGTTGAATAATGTCGCTTAAATCATGAAAATACCGAATATCGGGAGGTACGGTTATGTGGGGGCTATATCAAAACGTGGACCTAAATGGCCCATTTTCAATACCAAAAGCCCTGCAGACATAATATACATTTGAATAAAATTTTATCAACCTACTTCGTTTCGTTCGGAAGCTAGAGTGATTTCCACAGACGTACAGACGGACAGGTGGACGGACATCGCTAAATCGACATAGAATTTTATGCTGATCAAGAATATATATATACTTTGGGGTGGGGTCTAAAATGTATATTTTGAGGTGTTACATTTCCGAAGAAGCCAGCCGATGACAAAAGCCATCCAAATATGCTCATTATGTATTTCCACCCTTACCTTGAAGTCATCGGTTGGATTCATCCGAAAAAAAGAATAAATGAGTTCATGGATAATATCGAACTAAGCCAACCTAAAACTCCTTTGTATCTATAGAAAGAAGCCAGCCGACGGCTTAAGCCAGTCAAAAAAGCGTTTTATGTATTCTCACCTTTAGATCGAGTTCGAAATGCAACGTATATTTAATTTTTCAAGTCATTTTTTTCGTGGAAGAATATTCGATTGGAAAATTATGATAATAGCTATAGGTATCAAACCACACATTAAATTCGCTTGTAAGTTATTGAGAGGTACAAATTTGGGTCAAAGTTAAGGTGAAAATACATAAAACGCTTTTTTGATTGGCTTAAATCGTCGGCTTCGTAGAGGAAGAAAGGAGTGTTAGGTTGCCTTAGTTCGATTTTGGCCCTACGGTTTTTTTGTTTTTTTTTTGAAGAAGCCAGCCGGTGAATTAAGCCAGCCAAAAAAGCTTTTAGGGTGGAAATACATAAAGCGCTTATTTGGCTGGCTTAAGTCACCGGCTGGCTTCTTCGTAGATGAACAAGGAGTTTTAGGTTGACTTAGTTCAACTTTGGCCCTAGGCTCCTTTGTTCATTTCCGAAGAAGAAGCCAGCCGATGACTTAAGCCAGCCAGATAAGCGCTTTATGTATTCCCGCCTTTAGTGCATTCTCACCTTGAGCCATTCAGAACTTTTCCATGGAAAATTGTGACATTCAGCAACTCCGAAATGGAAAATTTTAATAAATATTAAAGTTATCAAGCCACACATCAAATTTGATTGTTAATGTTTCTGGGAAGCCAACTTTAGTCAAAGAAAATGTACTTTTGTCAAAGAAAATGTACCATTCAGTTCCCCCTAAAGTGGCTTCGAACGGTATTTCAGGTCCCAAGGTCGTTCATATTCCAAGATATTATGGATCTCCATTTCCCCTGCTTTTTTTACTTATTTTGGGTTATTCATCTGTCACTCTGTTTTGAAACTCCATTCTTTTGAAAATTAAACTAAACAACGCCTCGAAAGGCATATCTGGGCCCTGGTCATTTGCATTCAAAGACATTTCCGATCTCCATTTCACCTCCCCCTTTGGTTGTTTTTGGTTATTCGTCTTTTAGTCTTTTCCGCTCTTCCGCAAATCAAACTAATTAACGCCTTTTGTGGGCAAAACTATGCCATATGCCAAAGAGAAGATGCCTTTTGATCTCACCTCCCACTATGGAACCCGCAGAAAACATAAGGTCAAATGCCAATTTCTTATCTAAACTGACCCCCATAAATTTTTCGCCAAGACTTCAGAGAGTCGTCTGAAGTTTGCCGAAACTAGACACATATTTTTGCAAGGATAATTAAAATTAATGATACAAAGGACCTTGATTGGCAAATAAATGTACTCACATCGCACACACACACATAGAGACACAAGAAATCGTCAGAGAGTGAGAGAGAGCGAAAGAAAAAGGCCATGATTAGGAAAATTGGCAACAAGTCAGTTGTGTAGGATGATGATGAAGATTTTCCTAACCCTAACGATGTAGATCAAAAAGTCATTTTCATTTCCTCACCCCCTTCCCTTTGTTGAGAGTGAGTAGAGGTATCTACCTTCCTTCCTCATCCCTCCTTAGCCCGATAGATGACCACACACATTGGCTGTTGGTGCCAGAGGCCGGTAAATGAAAGCAGATCACAATGTTTGGGTTTGGTGTGAAACACTTCCGTTAAGACCAGCGATCGCCGATACTGACCATCACACTGACCGTCATCACAGTCAACATCATCGAATGCCTTAGGTGCCCTACAGTAGGTAGCCAACAAATCCGAAATGATTCATCAATTATTCATTTCTCCCAACGCCTTAAAAATCTGTTCTTATGGCCATTCATTAAACATCTGTTGTGAAGTACTGCCGAGAGCCCCCTCCTCCTCTACGGAATAAAATTTCAATCAAAGTCTGTTTCGTGGGAAAGAAAAATCTATGGCGTCTAGAAACCACATTTGACAAGCAAAGCAGGAAAATCCGAGCTTTTGTCAAGACAGCCAGCCATCCCAGCTGTGACACTTTAAGCGGTCATCAATGGAATCGGATATCAAGTGTTCGACAATGTTGCACTGCCCTACAATTGTAATCTTCCACATTTTGAGCAATTTATTTATTGTTCCGCAATTTCTAAAGAAGGTCATGGGGGCTAATTGTACGCTAACTGTACAGGACATGGAAAGATTTGTGGTTTTGGGTCATTGCATGGCACACGGGAATGGTGTGGTCATTTTTGGTGCTGATTCATTCCCATAATCGTCATCAACAAATGAAAGCTCAGAACCACAAATTGGTTAACGATCATCTAAGGACCTTGGCAACAGATTTATTTGAGTTCGTAATGGACATGCAATCGGTCCTAAGGCCTGAGGGCAAACAGAATATGGGTCATCATTCAGTTAGTGGTTTTGGAAAAATGTGGTTAGATTCGGAACGGTTTTATTGAATAGCAGCACAGTGGGAAAAAAATTTCCGGATCGGTACTGTTTTTCGCTAATTTTTAAGGGAAAAGTTGTTGAATTTTATAAATTCTCCTAAAAATGTTAGGGAATAACAAATAAACCGGAGTTTCCCATCGGAAAGTTGGCGCCCTTTAATAATTTACAAGAAAATTTGATGTGTGGCCTGATACCTTTAACATTTATTGCAATTTTCCTTTGCCGAGTTGCTGAATGTCACATTTTCCTATGAAAAAGTTCAGATTGGCTCAAGGTGAGAATACATTAATCGCTTTTCTCCGACTGGCTTCTTCGAAAAAGAACAAAGGAGCGTAGGGCCAAAATCGAACTAAGTCAACCTAAAACTCCTTTCTTCCGCTACGAAGCCAATGATTTGAGCCAGTCAAAAAAGCGTTTTATGTATTTTCACCTTAACTTTGACCTAAGATGGCACCTCCCAATAACTTACAAGCGAATTTGATATGTGGTTTGATACCTATATCTAAGTTAATGTTAGAAGTTAAAGTTTATTTCACACTGCTATGGTGTTTCTTTATTTTGTTACTAACATTTATGTTGCGGTGCTATGCACCTCTCTTGTTGAATTTACAATTATGAATTCCTTCAACTTAAAACTAATATTATACTGCAGCCTGGTCGTGCTCGTTATTACGCTGAGTCATCACTTGCGGTGCGCTGGTATTAGTGCGCGTGTTTGTGGCGGATGACTGCCCTGGTGTCATATTCCTGTTGATTTGTCGGACTGCTTGCGCAGCATAATGATGGGAATGTTTACTAGTTGGTTTGCATATTTAGTTTGATGTTTATTAGGGTGAGCCGTTAACTCCTCCCTCTCGAATTATCAAGCGTCTCGATTGATGTGTTTAGAAATATGGCAGATTATAAAGACTGCCGCGTTGATTCAAGTTAATATTGTGGTTTGCTAGTTGTTTTGTTTTGATAACAGATTCTGTTGTGCCGGCTGCCAATTGGCTTTCTGACACAGTCATTTCTATTTGAGGTCTAGACATTCCTTCATGTGGGGTCATTTTTATAATTTTCATACTAGTTTTGCGCCTTTGCCTCATTTTTACTGCCATCAGGAGGATGACCAATGCTAATATGAGACTGATGTTAAAACATAAACTGGTCTTGAATTCAGTATTTAGACGCTCGATTCTTTTATTACTTTTCACGTGCAACGTTTTTAGTAGTTGTAGAGATAGTATTTCTTCGGTGTAGTTGTTTCTAGCTGAGTGTTTTAGTAGCGCAGGCAACGGTTTGGAGTAAGCAGCTTCTTCGACGGTGAAATTTTTGTTGCCTATCCTAATTGTAGAATTACTAAATCTTATTAAATAAGTTCCTGTTACATTTTTTTCGTTTCCATTTATGACAATATTTTCTTTTATGTTATTTATCAAAATTAATCCAGGTTCTATTTCCTCTAAATTATTAATGTGATCTGCATTTACTATTGAACAATTATGTGGGCTATTAGTTACTAATTTAGGAATACATGTATTGTTTGTTATATTGGCTACATTAGATTCTAGACATAATTCAATACCATTTATTTTTTGACAAGGACTTTTAATTCCAAATGTTGCTCTTTCACATTTTACAATTTTCTTATAATCAAGATTTAAAACAGTATTTTGATTTTTTACAGGTCTTATGGTTATGACATTACAAATTTCTTTTACAGTTTTGGGAATGCTTATAATGTAAATTATATTAGTACTATTGTTTACAATTTTTATTCGTGCGAAATTTAAAGCTTGTTCAATGTTTTGAAACGGGATTTCATCTTGATTAAATATTTCTTCTATTTTTCTAATTTCTATTTCCGATAAAATAAATGTGTTTACAATGTTGGATTTTGTTAAATGAATGGCCGAATTAATATTCGTTATTTCCTCCTTTAAAATTTCAACTTTGTACTTTGCCTGCAATATGAGGGTATTACGGAAGTCCTCACTAGTCTTTAAAATTTTTGAAATACTATTTGTCGCATTCGTTATCTCCTGCATTCTTTCTATTAGATCTCTGTTGATTATTAACTGGTTATTGCTGTTGTCTGTTAACTCATTGATTTTGTTTTTCAAAAGCATAAGGTCATCATGGTCTGGACTACCTGCCAGCCATTTCCACGCCGTTCCAATCTCATCAAGAGATCTTTTAGATCTCTCTTCAGGCATTAGCCGATTTATAAGGTGAGATAGGGTAGTGATGTCATTATGTAGGAAGGGGAGTAGTGGGTGGTTGTCTGGAATTCCTTTGGCCAAGTCGTCCTTGATCCTCTCTAGAGTGTCATGATATTCCTTGATGTTAATAACATGCAAAATTTTGAATGTCCCTGTTTGTATTTTTCCTATTCCACTCTCTATAAGAACCACTTCTGATTGAGAGTAGTCCAATATTTCTGTGACCCCTAGGCAACCTGTAATTAAGAACTGGAAACCCGGTAAATAAGTAAGTCAGTTTCTGATATGACTCTTATGGACTATTCTCCCTGATTGAGTCAGGACAGTTGAGTGCCTATTCTCCTTTACAACTTCTTCTTTGAAACGTTTAGATAATTTGGTTCCTAATCTCTTGTTCTGTTTGACAAATATTTTCTGACCTTCTTGATATTCTTTTGGTTCTTCCCTAACACGATTATGATTTGCCAAATCATTTTCCTGTTTCCTCAAGAGTCTTTCGTAGTTGTTAAGGCGAGTCCTTTCGTAGTCCTCTGGTCCAAAGGTCGTCGGTCGTCCAAAAAATAGATCTACGGGTTTCTTTCCAATTGACGAATGTATTGTGTGATTGTACTTGTTAACGCTATCTTGCAATAGCTCCTCAAAAGAGTAATCGGGTCGCTCACACTTACTGCAACGCATAATTTCCGATAAGGTCGAATGGAATCTCTCTATTTGCCCATTAACCTCGCTCTTATAAGGCGGTGCCGTAAAAATTTCCATGCCAAGTTCGTCTTCCAACATAAACCGAATGGTCTGAGAATTGAAAGATCGCTCGTTATCAAATACAATTGACTTCGGGACCCCAAAGTAGAAAATTATTTCTCTCAATGGTTTCCTAATGTCTTCAATGCCTTTGCCATTTATCATTCTGGTTACTGCGAATTTTGTAAATTTGTCTATTGCGGTTAAAACTCGAAACTTGTCTGTAGAGAAGATATCTATGTGGATTGTATGCCCAGGATAAGTTGGCATAGGTGTCTTATTAAGTTTGGGAGCGTTCGGATGTCGCTCATACTTATTTTCTTTACATACTTTACAGATATTGATCACATTCTTTATTTTCCTAGTCATGGAAGGGAAATAATAGCTCTCTAAAATTTGTCTCCTATTCTCGGCATTATTCCTATGTGCTCTGTTGTGAGTCTCAATAATGATTTGTTTTTGTCTCTCCTCATCAGTAACATCTTCAACCATTGTTCGAGCGAATCGTACTTTAATGTTTCTGAAGTGATGAGGGTACAGTGCTTGAATCATAAGCATAACTGGCTCTGAGGTCTTGATGCCGTTGACTACTGTAGGATTTAAGTATCTCTTTAATATGACTTTCAGATCTGATTCCGCTAGACTGGTTTCTTTAATGATATGTCTATGGTAGGAGGGAAATACAATGTTAAATTCATATGAGGAAGCTGATGATTCCTCAATAATGATCTGATTTTTGAAGGTATTTATTGGCACCTCAGCGGAAGGAATTAGGTCTTCCGATGAGTCCTCGGCACTGTGAACCGTGGGCGTTAGGGAGTTAACATCTGTCACTGGTGGTCTCGATAGCGTGTCCGCGACTACATTCGTGCTACCTGGTTTATAAATTAACTCGTAATTATATTCTTCTAACTGTGCCTTCCACTTCTTCATCTTCACATTTGTGTTCTTGTTGCTTAGCGCAAATGTCAAAGGTTGATGGTCGGTAAATATCTTTATGCTTCTTGCTCCATACAAGTAACAATTCAATTCCTTTAAAGCCCAAATTATCGCCAGCATTTCTTTCTCATTTGTCGCATATTCCTCTTCTGCCCTACTGAGAGTTCTAGAAAGGTATGTGATAGGTCTATTGCCTTGAGATAAAACTGCTCCTAAAGCGTATTTCGAGGCGTCAGTAGTGAGTTCAAAGGGCTTATCAAAGTCGGGATAGTTCAAAACGACTTCCTCCGATACCAAACAGTTCTTGAGCTGTTTGAAACTTTCAATCTGTTCGGAATTCAAATTGACACTGATTTTTTTTGACTGGTTTCTCGGGGTTTTCCCTATATCGCCTCTCATCATGGAAGTTAATGGTTTGGCTATTTGAGCATAGCCCCTTATGAATCTCCGATAATGTCCGGTCAAACCCAGGAACGATCGCAAGTCATGAACTGTTCTAGGTTGAGGGAAATTAACTATGGCCTTAAGTCTGTCTGGGTTTGCAGAAAAACCTCCTTCCTTTACATTGAACCCTAAGAAGTCAATTTCTTCCTTTAAGAATTCACTCTTGTCCAAATGAACTTTCAGATTAGAGTCTTCCAAAGTGCGGAATATTATCCTCAAATTTTCAATGTGTTCCTTTTTAGTCCTACCAAATATCAAAATGTCATCAATGTAGACGTAGCACCGTTTCCCTATATGCTCTCTAAGAATATCATCTAGAGCTCTTTGGAATATTGCAGACGCGTTACGTAGTCCAAATGGTAGTCTTGTGAACTCGAACTTTCCATTCTTGACGGAAAAAGCTGTTTTCTCAATATCGGATTCCCTAAGTGGAATCTGATGGAATCCGCTCTTTAAATCTATGGTGGAAAAGTATTTCTGTTCGCCTAAGTTAGCCAAGATTTCTGTAATTTCAGGTATGGGGTATCTGTCAGGTCTAGTTATCTCATTAAGTTTCCTATAGTCAATAACCATGCGGTATTTTTTCACACCTGAAGCATCTGGTTTTTTTGGTACTATCCAAACTGGAGCATTATATGCGGACCTGGAAGGGCGAATTATCCCGTCCCTTAATAGTTCTTCTATCTGTTTGTCAATTTCGGATTTCAATGCCATTGGATACGGATAGGATTTTGAATAAACTGGACTATCACTACTCGTATTAATTTCAGCTTGTACGATTGTTGAATAAGTGAGTTTTTTATTGGGATCTGCAAAAAGGTTTGGATGGTCATCCAAAATATTCCTGACTTCTTTTTCATCTTCGGGATTTAGATGATTTAAACGTAGATTCATGTTATTAATCTCATCAATTTGCAGCTCTTTCAAAGGAAATTTCTTTCCATCCAGAATTGTGAGATAGGATCTCCAAGTGTAAATCACTGCATTCAAAGATTTCAGGGTATCATTCCCTATTATCCCATCAAAGGTCTCTAGACCAGGAAGGATGTAAAATTCTAACTTTCCGATCCCGCAATTAAAAATGTCAATAAAACTATGGGTCTCTATACTAACTATGCCGCCTACGGACTTAACATGAAAAGGTTTCTGGTTCTTTAGAGGGTTTCTAATAAATTTGCCATTAATATAATTTTTGTTCGAACCGGTGTCTATAAGAAATTTAAGTTCGTTGCCATTTTTCATTCTGAAAGGGAGGTATGGCAACGTTGAAGCTAGTCTAAAAAATTAACGTCATCTACAATTGCCAACTGATCGTCTAGATCCTCCTCGTACGCTTCGTCATAGGAAACCTCATATTCCTGTTCATCAGAACCATTCATTTCATCCGGCTCTGCATCCTCACGTATTTGGGCCTCAACATTAAACATTCTCTGCTGCTTTTGCGGCTGATGAATATTTCCTGAATTATTTCTCTTAAAGTTAGGCTGAACATTGTTAAAAGCATTACTCAACTGTGGCCTATTCTGATAGTTTACCTGCCTAGTCTGTATTGATTGATCCACGTCCATTGGTACAGCAGGTTTAGGAGGAAGTGGGGGTCTGTATCCTCCGTGTTGGGGGTGTCCAAAATTATTCACTACTGGAGGTCGATTCGAAAAGTTCGCCGGCCCTCCGTATTGTTGTTCTCCACTTCGGAAATTCCGATAACGATATTGAGTAGGGCCTCTGTACCTTTGGTCACCTTGAAAATTCCTATCACCAATCGTCAGCTGTGGGTAAAAATGTCTAGGAGGGTTAGTTTGGGGGATCCTGTTTGGTCTAGATCCTTTCTCGGTAGCGTGTTGAATACGCACACCTAGATTACCTAATTTTAAACAGGCATTTAGAGCCTGAGGCAAACTTGTCGGGTTTGTAACACTCATTAAGCTTGGAAGATTACCATTAAGTCCTCGAATAAAGGTGTCCAAAGCCTTGTCCCTATATGTTTGGGTCAATACATCCAAAGCCTCGTTCCCTATATCCAGACAATCAATCTTGTCCAGAATCAAAGACAAATGGTGGTAAACCTTCTGGTAAAAATCTGTTATGGTTTGCCCACCCTGAGATAGGACGGTCATTTGATACTCTAAGGTCGAAATATCTCTCTTATCTGAAAAATGAAGCACTAAACACTTTCTTATCGCTTTCCAATTTAATGGGGTCCGATAAGACTCCAAAGCCGTGTCGGCCTCACCAACAATTTTATGCCTAACAGTGTGTAGAATTGTGAAGTATTTGGTTGTTCCCCTTTGTGACTCATAAATGTTCATGATCCTATCAACAGCTTTCCTCCACGAACTAAATTCTCCTGGCTTGCCCGAGAATTCCCTTAACGTCTTCACTATGTCTGGTATTCTCTCTCCTTCTGAGATATCCCCAGATCCTTCTATGTCGACATCTTTAGTGGCGGTAACATCCTCCCCCTGTTTGAGAAGGTTTGCCACCGTCTCACTTATTATTCGTTTCACCTCATTAGTCTGACTTTCCGTAAAGGGATTAAACCTTACGGGAGCTGCCCCAGAAGGCGAAGATGTCTGTCCTGAAACACTCATAGCTTCGACCCTTGTTATTAAGTTGTTTAAATCTTCCGGCATTGGCCGCTCGAAAAAAAGGAGAAAAAGAAACACCAAATCCTAGTTCTCGTCACAAATCTATTATCAAAATTTCTTTAAACTTATTTCAGCACGGATATGACTCTTTAAATTTGGATGCCACCCTCTATTTTTTTGTTTAACTTAATCTAACATTTCATATTTCTTACATTTGTTAATTTCGCACAAATATGATTTTTTTTGTAAATTTAGATGTCACACTTTATTTTTTGTTTTACCTTACTCTAACATTTCTTTCTTCTTACTTTGTTATTTTTGTTAAACGTATTCTAGCACAAATATGATTTTTGTAAATTAGATTTCACACTTTCACTTTCTGTGTTATTCCTTATTTTGTTTAATTTTATTTTAACATTTCTTCTTTTTTACTTTTGTTAAATTTATAATAACTTACTAATAATAATTTGATCATTTTCCTTATATCCCGGTAGTCCGCTAGTTCTTACGTAACATCCTTTTCGTACTCCTACTCAGGAACGGTTCTCGTACCGGCTGTTGGGATGTTTTAATCCTTGTGGTTGTTGGGTTCTAGGATGTGTTGATCCTTGTAGTTGTTGGGTTCTAGGATGTGTTGATCCTTGTAGTTGTTGGGCGCCAGTTAATGTTAGAAGTTAAAGTTTATTTCACACTGCTATGGTGTTTCTTTATTTTGTTACTAACATTTATGTTGCGGTGCTATGCACCTCTCTTGTTGAATTTACAATTATGAATTCCTTCAACTTAAAACTAATATTATACTGCAGCCTGGTCGTGCTCGTTATTACGCTGAGTCATCACTTGCGGTGCGCTGGTATTAGTGCGCGTGTTTGTGGCGGATGACTGCCCTGGTGTCATATTCCTGTTGATTTGTCGGACTGCTTGCGCAGCATAATGATGGGAATGTTTACTAGTTGGTTTGCATATTTAGTTTGATGTTTATTAGGGTGAGCCGTTAACTTCTATTATCAGAACTTTTCAATGGGATATTTTTTCACAAAAATAAAAATGAATTGAAAATTAAATTTATTTGGCATTTCGAACTCGATCTAAAGGTGAGAATACATAAAACGCTTTTTGGACTGTCTTATGTCGTCGGCTGGCTTCTTTGAAGCCAAAAAAAAAACTTACCTTCAATTTAAATAAAGTTGCCACCACTCAAAATTGATGTGTGGCTTGATACCATAACTTTCAATTGAAAAGTGGCTGAAAGTTGTAGTTTTCAATGGAAAATTCCGGAATCAACAGATTTCATGGTAAAGTTGATGAAAAACACATATTTCCACAGAAAAATCCGCTTCGCACAGTTTTCCAACTAAAAAACCCACCTCTCATCTTCTGGAAGTTGGCAACACTTTCGCATTATTTTGAGTTACTAAAGCCTTTTTCTTCTAAAGGTGTGAATACATAAATCGCTCATTTGGCTAGCTTAAGTCATCGGCTGTCTACTTCCTAGAGGAGCAAAGGAGTTTTAGATTGACTTAGTCCGATTTTGGCCCTAGGCTCCTTTGTTTATTTCCAAAGAAGCCAGCCGATGACTTAAGCCAGCCAAATAAGCGCTTTATGTATTCCCACCTTAAGATTGCGACTAAGCTCAGCTATTCGTTTTAAAGGTCTTAAAGAGTTATGTTGGTCTCTCTTTTTATACCCTCCACCGTAGTATGGAGGATATATTAAGTTGGTCATTCCGTTTGTAACACCTCGAAATATACATTTTAGACCCCATAAAGAATATATACTTGATCAGCATAAAATTCTATGTCCATTTAGCAATGTCGGACCGTCTGTGGGTATCACCCTAGCTTCCGAACGAAATGAAGTAGGTTGATAAAATTTTACTCAAATGAATATTATGTCTGCAGGACTTTACGTATTGCAAATGAGCCATGTGGGTCCACATTTTGGTATAGCCCCCATATAACGGTACCTTCCGATATTCGGTATTTTGATGATTTTAGCGACACTATTTACCGGAATTGTTTCAAATTTGGTATTTGAAGTTCATAATGGATACTACAGCCTAACACAGAAACTTTTCTGTGCATGTCTACGTCTTCGCATAGCCCCCATATAACTGTACCTCCCGATATTCGGTCTTTTGATGATTTTAGCGACATTATTTACCAGAAGTGTTTCAAATTAGGTATTTGAAGTTCGTAATGGATACTACAGCCTAAGACAGAAAATGAGCCATGTAGGTTCACGTCTTCTTATAGCCCCCATATAATTGTACCTCCCTATATTCGGTATTTTGATGATTTTAGCGACATTATTCACCGGAATTGTTTAAAATTCGGTATTTGATGTTCGTAATGGATACTGCAGCCTCAGGCAGAAATATGTCTGTGCAGGTCCACGTCTTCGTATAGCCCCCATATAACGGTACCTCCCGATATTCGGTTCTTTGTTGATTTTAGCGACATTATTCACCGGAATTGTTTCAGATTTGGTATTTGAAATTCGTAATGGATACTGCAGCCTCAGGCAGAAACTTTTCTGTGCAGGTCCACATTTTGGTATAGCCCCCCTATATCGGTACCTCCCGATATTCGCTATTTTGATGATTTTAGCGACATTTTTAATCGGAATTCTTTCAAATTTGGTATTTGAAGTTCATAATGGATACCACGGCCTATGACAGAAAATTGTATATGCAGGTTCACGCTTTCGTATAGCCCCCATATAACGGTACCCTCCCGATATTCGGTATTTTGATGATTTTAGCGACATTATTTACCAGAATTGTTTCAAATTTTGCATTTGAAGTTCATAATGGATACTACAGCCTAGGACAAAAAATTGTCTGTGCAGGTCCACGTTTTGGTATAGCACCCATAAAACGGTACCTCCCGATTTTCGGAATTTTCATGATCTTAGCTACATTTTTCACCGGAATTGTTTCAAATTTGGTATTTGAAGTTCGTAATGGTTACTATAGGCTAAGACAGAAAATTGTCTGTTCAGGTCCACGTATTATAACCCCCATGGTACCTCCCTTTATTTGAAGAAGTTTGAAGACCTTTAGGTAGCCTCCAAAAATCCTTTAAAAAATCCATGTTTGCAGACCTCCAAAAATCCTTTAAAAAATCCATGTTTGCAGACCTCCGAAAATTCTTTGAAAAATCCACGTTTGAAGAATTTTAGGTAGACTCCGAAAATTCTTAAAAAAATCCAGGTTTAAGGGCCTTTAGGTAGCCTCCAAATTTTTTTGAAAAATCCACCTTTGAAGACCTTTAGGTAGCCTCCAATAATTTTTTAAAAAATCCACGTTTAAGGGCCTTTAGGTAGCCTCCAAATTTTTTTTTGAAAAATCCACGTTTAAGGGCCTTTAGGTAGCCTCCAAATTTTTTTTTGAAAAATCCACGTTTGAAGACCTTTAGGTAGCCTCCAAAAATTCTTTAAGAAATCCACGTTTGAAGAACTTTAGGTAGACTCCGAAAATTCTTTGAAAAATCCACGTTTGAAGACCTTTAGGTAGCTCCGAAAATTCTTTGAAAAATCCACGTTTAAGAAATTGTCAAGAAATTGTCTGTTCAGGTCCACGTATTATAACCGCCATGGTACCTCCCTATACTCGGTATTTTGATGATTTTATAAACAATTTTTTTTTCAAGTTTCGCATTTGAATATTGTTATAGCTTATAAAAAATTTTCCTATGCAGGTCCAGGTCGTCGTATAGACCCTAATATACGATTCGGTATTTGGTACTATTAAGATTTTAACAGAATTTTTAATGGATGTTTTTTTTTTTTGAAAATTGCCAAATTTGTACCGAATAGTGGAGGGTATTCAAAGTTGATGAATAAAACAATTTTCCGAAAAAAATCTGAAGAGCTCAGTTTTTACGGTATAGGTGCTGAACACTACGAGTCATTCCTTCCCAAAGATGGCCGGAAATAAAAAGGCCTTCAAACGTGGATTTTTAAAGAATTTTTAGAGGTTACCTAAAGGCCTTCAAACGTGGATTTTTTAAAGAATTTTTAGAGGCTACCTAAAGGCCTTCAAGCGTGGATTTCTTAAAAAAATTTTAGAGGTTACCTAAAGACCTTCAAACGTGGATTTTTTAAAGAATTTTTAGAGGTTACATAAAGGCCTTCAAGCGTGGATTTTTAAAGAATTTTTAGAGGTTACCTAAAGGCCTTCAAACGTGGATTTTTTAAAGAATTTTTAGAGGTTACCTAAAGGCCTTCAAGCGTGGATTTCTTAAAAAATTTTTAGAGGTTACCTAAAGACCTTCAAACGTGGATTTTTTTTAAAGAATTTGTAGAGGTCACCTAAAGGCCTTCAAACGTGGATTTTTTTTAAGAATTTGTAGAGGTCACCTAAAGGCTCTCAAACGTGGATTTTTTAAAGAATTTGTAGAGGTCACCTAAAGGCTCTCAAACGTGGATTTTTTAAAGAATTTTTAGAGGTTACCTAAAGGCCTTCAAACATGGATAAAGGCATTTAATCTTGGATTTTTTTTTTTTTAATTATTAGAGGTTACCTTAAGGCCTTCAATCGTGGAATTTGTTCAAAGAATTTTTTTAAAAGAATTTTCAGAAGATTTTTCAAAGAATTTTTAGAAGTTACCTAAAGGCCTTCAAACGTGGATTTTTGTTGTAGAATTTTCAACGTCATAATTTTGAATATCCATAAAGTTCATGAAGCGCGAATTTTGACATCCGATTAAATTCAGACTTGGAACATCTTAATATTTCTATCAACACAAGATCTGTTATAAAGATGATCTTCTGATATTTCTCACAAAAATATTACTCTCATAAAAAATTTCCTCATTATTTGCCACATTTACGAAGATAACAAGATTCAACGCCAACAGCATCCGAAACGTTATGTGTTTCAAGGTCCTGCCTTGGGTGGAATGGTGCCAACTGGCATTGCGGCCGCCGCTACAGCTTCACACTACAATTGTCGGGTGTGGCAAAATAAAATTCAAAGCTTAAATCTGAAGCTGAAAAAACCCCATTGCTTTTATTCCAAAGCAAACGACCCAGCGACCGACCCACAATGCAGTGAGGCAGCCAGTAGCCGGTCATTATGAAAGTTTCTCATAATTTTGTGATTTCTTGTTTTTTTTTTGCACAGTTCTCTTTTTATTTCGATATTCTTCTTCTCCATTCACTCACACACACTAGCCGACTCATTATTTGTTTGCCGCATAGAATCTGTGACAAAGCACTTAAATAATTTTGCAGTTCAAGCAACATATGACAAGTGCATGTTTGACATACATTCGGATGGTTGGATGTATGAGAATATTAACCAAAAGAAAAAAAAAACGAATGTAACCCCTTCGCACCCTCCCTTTATACCAGGCTTTGTTTGCAACTGTCAAATGGACTGTCATTGAACTTTGGCCGGCATGGACGTTGACTGGACTGCTGGCTGACGGATTGAGTGACAAACTTGTGAAACGTTTTGTACCTCGGCAACGACAAATTTTAAGTGGCCACTTAGTTGTTTGAAGATGAAAAGAAAAAAAATTCTTTAAAAAATCCACGTTTTCTGGACTTTAGGTATCCTCCAAAAATTGTTTAAAAAAATCACGTTTTCTGGGCTTCAGGTAGCCTCCAAATATTCTTAAAAAAATCCACGTTTTCTCGGCTTTAGGTAGCCTCCAAAAATTGTTTAAAAAATCCACGTTTTCTGGACTTTAGGTATCCTCCAAAAATTGTTTAAAAAATCCACGTTTCTTGGGCTTTAAGTAGCCTCCAAAAATTCTTTAAAAAATCCACGTTTGGAGGCCTTTAAGTAGCCTCCAAAAATTCTTTAAAAAATCCACGTTTCTTGGGCTTTAAGTAGCCTTCAAAAATTCTTTAAAAAATCCACGTTTATTGGGCTTTAAGTAGCCTCCAAAAATTCTTTAAAAAATCCACGTTTCTTGGGCTTTAAGTAGCCTCCAAAAATTCTTTAAAAAATCCACGTTTGGAGGCCTTTAAGTAGCCTCCAAAAATTCTTTAAAAAATCCACGTTTGGAGGCCTTTAAGTAGCCTCCAAAAATTCTTTAAAAAATCCACGTTTGGAGGCCTTTAAGTAGCCTCCAAAAATTCTTTAAAAAATCCACGTTTGGAGGCCTTTAAGTAGCCTCCAAAAATTCTTTAAAAAATCCACGTTTCTTGGGCTTTAAGTAGCCTTCAAAAATTCTTTAAAAAATCCACGTTTATTGGGCTTTAAGTAGCCTCCAAAAATTCTTTAAAAAATCCACGTTTGGAGGCCTTTAAGTAGCCTCCAAAAATTCTTTAAAAAATCCACGTTTCTTGGGCTTTAAGTAGCCTCCAAAAATTCTTTAAAAAATCCACGTTTGGAGGCCTTTAAGTAGCCTCCAAAAATTCTTTAAAAAATCCACGTTTGGAGGCCTTTAAGTAGCCTCCAAAAATTCTTTAAAAAATCCACGTTTGGAGGCATTTAAGTAGCCTCCAAAAATTCTTTAAAAAATCCACGTTTGGAGGCCTTTAAGTAGCCTCCAAAAATTCTTTAAAAAATCCACGTTTGGAGGCATTTAAGTAGCCTCCAAAAATTCTTTAAAAAATCCACGTTTGGAGGCCTTTAAGTAGACTCCAAAAATTCTTTAAAAAATCCACGTTTGGAGGCCTTTAAGTAGCCTCCAAAAATTCTTTAAAAAATCCACGTTTGGAGGCATTTAAGTAGCCTCCAAAAATTCTTTAAAAAATCCTCGTTTAAGGGCCTTTAGGTTGCCTCTAAAAATTCTTAAAAAAAATCCACGTTTCTTGGGCTTTAAGTAGCCTCCAAAAATTCTTTAAAAAATCCACGTTTGGAGGCCTTTAAGCAGCCTCCAAAAATTCTTTAAAAAATCGACGTTTGGAGGCCTTTAAGCAGCCTCCAAAAATTCTTTAAAAAATCCACGTTTGGAGGCCTTTAAGCAGCCTCCAAAAATTCTTTAAAAAATCCACGTTTGGAGGCCTTTAAGTAGCCTCCAAAAATTCTTTAAAAAATCCACGTTTGGAGGCCTTTAAGTAGCCTCCAAAAATTCTTTAAAAAATCCACGTTTGGAGGCCTTTAAGTAGCCTCCAAAAATTCTTTAAAAAATCCACGTTTCTTGGGCTTTAAGTAGCCTCCAAAAATTCTTTAAAAAATCCACGTTTCTTGGGCTTTAGGTAGCCTCCAAAAATTCTTTAAAAATCCACGTTTTCTGGGCTTTAGGTAGCCTCCGAAAATTCTTTAAAAAATCCACGTTTCTTGGGCTTTAAGTAGCCTCCAAAAATTCTTTAAAAAATCCACGTTTCTTGGGCTTTAAGTATTTTCTAAAAATTCTTTAAAAAATCCACGTTTCTTGGGCTTTAAGTAGCCTCCAAAAATTCTTTAAAAAATCCACGTTTCTTGGCCTTTAAGTAGCCTCCAAAAATTCTTTAAAAAATCCACGTTTGGAGGCCTTTAAGTAGCCTCCAAAAATTCTTTAAAAAATCCACGTTTGGAGGCCTTTAAGTAGCCTCCAAAAATTCTTTAAAAAATCCACTTTTCTTGGGCTTTAAGTAGCCTCCAAAAATTCTTTAAAAATCCACGTTTGGAGGCCATTAGGTAGCCTCCAAAAATTCTTTAAAAAATCCACGTTTGGAGGCCATTAGGTAGCCTCCAAAAATTCTTTAAAAAATCCACGTTTGGAGGCCATTAGGTAGCCTCCAAAAATTCTTTAAAAAATCCACGTTTGGAGGCCATTGGGTAGCCTCCAAAAATTCTTTAAAATATACACGTTTGGAGGCCTTTAAGTAGCCTCCAAAAATTCTTTAAAATATACACGTTTGGAGGCCTTTAAGTAGCCTCCAAAAATTCTTTAAAATATACACGTTTGGAGGCCTTTAAGTAGCCTCCAAAAATTCTTTAAGAAATCCACGTTTCTTGGGCTTTAGGTAGCCTCCAAAAATTCTTTAAAAAATCCACGTTTGGAGGCATTTAAGTAGCCTCCAAAAATTCTTTAAAAAATCCACGTTTGGAGGCCTTTAAGTAGCCTCCAAAAATTCTTTAAAAAATCCACGTTTCTTGGGCTTTAAGTAGCCTCCAAAAATTCTTTAAAAAATCCACGTTTGAGGGTCTTTAGGTAGCCTCCAAAAATTCTTTAAAAAATCCATGTTTGAAGGCCTTTATGTAGCCTCCTTTTTTCTATTTTTTTTTTTGTATTTTTTCCTAACCCACATATTTTCTTTGGAAGCATCAGGATTTGCAAGGACATTTTTCTTAAAATTCCAATAATTAAAAACTAATTATATTCGAGAGAAAATAGTCCTTTGAAAATCTCCGAATTCTAGAAAATCGAATCCGTTTAACCATTAACATGGGTGTGATCATCATTCGGAAAACTGCCCCTAAAATGCCTTTTTTTTTGTCTTAAAGAAACAGGACTACCGAGGACAGTTTTCTTAAAAATCAAAAATTCAAAGCCATTTTTATCAGAAAATATGTCCTTTGAATGAGTCTGGTGTGATCGGCATTGCGACAATTGACCCCCGAAAAATTACCTTTTTAATTGTCTTACAAAGGCATTGATATTCCATGAAACCAGGACATTAATACAAAAGGATTCAAATTTCTTGAAAAAAAAAATTGCCAAACAAAACTTCAATTGGTTCCGTTCAAATTTACCGAAAAACCTCGAAAACGAAATGGAATTGGCAAACAGGACATAAAACGGTTAATTGTGTATTCACACTTGTCGTGGGGAACGATAAAAAGGACGAAAAGGACAAAAACAAAAAATAACAACAAACAAACAAAACGGTCTGACTTCCTCTGGTGATGAGAGATCCTTACAATTCACTTTTTGAGCG
Source organism: Musca domestica (assembly GCF_030504385.1). Classification (NCBI taxonomy): domain Eukaryota; kingdom Metazoa; phylum Arthropoda; class Insecta; order Diptera; family Muscidae; genus Musca; species Musca domestica. Next base: position 495,670 of record NW_026712277.1, read on the forward strand.
GAAATCAATGCTTCCTTTCTTTCGTCCTCTTCTTCTTCTTCTTGAATTTACTTCCGTTTTCCATTTGGACTGCTACTGTTCGGCGGGTTATTGCCCTCAGTATTTTTGATGAAAAAAAGAGGAATAAGAGCTCTAATGAGAATTAAAAATTGTTGCTCTTTTTTCTCTGCTTTGCCCCGAAAAAAGGATCTGCCCTAAATTGGTTTTGGCAAAAAAAATCAGGGCGGAAGACGAGAAAAATCTTTGAAATTCTTTGGAAATTTGAGGAACGTTGCTTTATTTTATTCGCACGTTGGAAGTGTGAGCGACTTCCGTCAATGATCAACTCCTCCATCCTTTCTCCCTCATCTTAAGATCGATGTCTGTCCGTGGGAATGCCAATGAGTTTTCCTCCCCTTAACAGGTGCCCTGCAGACATTTAGTCCTTTAACGAGTCATTTTGTTTGCTTATCGTCATCGTCGTGGTGGTGTTGTTGTTGTTGTTTGTGTTACACTTCTTTGGGTCTGTTATCCTTATGGCTATCCCGGGCGATGGTGGTTGATTTGGTCGGTGTTTATCTTGTTGTCAGCAACTTGTTGTCGAGAGTGTAGGCAGTGTAAAGGATCCTTGTTTTTTTGAAATCTCCATGCCTCTCAAATGAGATCTGCATGGCTGAGAGCAATTTCCCAAAAGGAGCTGAACAGCCAACCTGCCAGGCATCCAGCCACAACAACCTGTGATGCATATTCAATGCAAGATGGGTGCAGTCAGCCAAAAAAAAAAAAAACAGAAAAAATATTCCCACAGCATCTCCATGTAAATTATGATTGGAATCTTGTGAGAATATTTTCCGTTTTTAAGGATTCTTTTCTTTTGGATCCTTTTATTATTTTTTCGGTTTTGGGTGTGTGTGTGCAATGCCATTGCATCGATATCGCCTATCGCCTTCGAAAGTATTAATGATTTTTGCTTGATTATGCAGCATTATCCTTGTCCTGAAGGATTTCGAATTTTTCCTCTTGCATAACAGAGCCTGAGAAAAATCATCGAATGAAGTGTTTACGTACTTTGGGTTTGGTTTGTTGCCTTTTGTTTTTCAATTTTTTTTGGTTTCACAGGTTGATAATTGATTTGTGGGGGGTTTTTTCCATGGCTTCCTTATTCAAATTGGGAAAAAATCGATGATCAGTGATTTGAGAGGATGTTGGTTCCCAGGCCGAGTTATGGCATAATAAGCCATTTTTACTTTCCCAGAGTTAAATAATGTGGGAATTTGTAAATTCGCTTTGTGGAAACAATGTTTAAAGGATAATGCCATGCTGAAGGACTATTATAGGAGTCCTTGATCTTCCATATTATTTTCTTCCTGAAAAAAACTACAGAAATTTTAAAACAAAGTTTCCTATAGGAAAGTGGATCACAAATTTTTTTTCCGGGTCATAAAGAAGCGCTCTCAAGGACTTTTGTGTATTCTTTTCATTCCATAAGGTTTAGTGGGTCCTTATGGAGATCCTGGCAGGCAGCCGACGAGAAAATCACGTTGCAATGACAGAGAATTTTTCCTAAAAGCAATTTTGAAGAAACAAAACGATTCGTAGTTAATAGCCATTTAAAAGATGAAACCGCCCGATAGCCTTTTAATGTCACGTTGGGCGCCACTTTGCTTTTAGCATCGAAATATGATTTCGTAATTAAAAAAGCGTAAAAATATAGCTGTTGCACTAGCTTTAGAAAATTTGAGATATTTTTATTCAGATTTTACGAAAAAAGTTTGATTTCGTGTGGCGGGGCAAAATTGGCGCCCAAGGCGAAATCCAATACGAAAACATAATTTCGCAATGAATAGGCAATTATTAACATGTAAGGAACTTACGATACGTAGTCAATAGCCCTTTAAACGATAATGTTGTCTTCGAAAAACAGGCATAAAAGTCGATACTCTTAAATGTCACGTTGGGCGCCACTTTGCTTTTAGCATCGAAATATGAGTTCGCATTTAAAAAAAAGCGTAAAAATATAACTGTTGCACTAGCTTTAGATAATTTGAGATATTTTTATTCAGATTTGCGAAAAAAAGTGTGATCTCGCATGGCGTGGCAAAAGTGGCGCCCAAGGCGAAACTCAATATGAAAATAGAATTTCGTAATGAATCAGCAATTCTTTACATTTACAGAACTTACGACATGTACATAGTCAATAAAAGGAATAAGATGCCGTCCTTAAAAACAAACTTAAAAGCCGATCGCTCTTTAATGTCACGTTGGGCGCCACACGCCATTTAACATCGAAACATGATTTCGTTCATAGAAACTCATAAGGAAGGTTCTACTGTTGGATTACCTTAAGATAATAAAATAAAATTTTATTTTGAATTTCAAAAGCAGTTTGATTTTGTGTGTGGTTGCAAAAGTGGCGCCCAAGGTGAAACACAAATATGTTATCTTAAAGTGCATTTACGATAGAACTTTTTCTCTCCAAGGAATTATATGTTGGTTATTCAATAGATTTATGAGTAATTCAATTATGCCTAGTCAATAGAAATGCAATCCTACGTTGGGCGCCAAAGTGCATTAATATGAAAACATAATTTCGTAATGAATCTACAATTATTAACATGTAAGGAACTTACGATACGTAGTCAATAGCCCTTTAAAAGATAATGCCGTCCACGAAAAACAGGCATAAAAGCCGATACTCTTTAATGTCACGTTGGGCGCCACTTTGCTTTTAGCATCGAAATATGATTTCGTAATTAAAACAGCGTAAAAATATAACTGTAGCACTAGTTTTAGATAATTTAAAATAATTATATCCTGAACTTCGAAAAAAGTTTGATTTCGTGTGGCGTGGCGAAAGTGGCGCCCAAGGCGAAACACAATATGGAAACATAATTTGGCAATAAATAGGCAATTATTAACATGTAAGGAACTTACGATACGTAGTCGATAGACCTTTTAAAGATAATGCCGTCTTCAAAAAACAGGCATAAGAGCCTATAGCTCTTTAATATCACGTTGGGCGCCACTTTGCTTTTAACATCGAAATATGATTTCGTAATTAAAAAAGCGTAAAAATATAGCTGTTGCACTAGCTTTAGATAATTTGAGATATTTTTATTCAGATTTTACGAAAAAAGTTTGATTTCGTGTGGCTGGGCAAAATTGGCGCCCAAGGCGAAGCACAATATGGAAACATAATTTCGCAATAAATAGGCAATTATTAACATATAAGGAACTTACGATACGTAGTCGATAGACCTTTTAAAGATAATGCCGTCTTCAAAAAACAGGCATAAGAGCCTATAGCTCTTTAATATCACGTTGGGCGCCACTTTGCTTTTAGCATCGAAATATGATTTCGTAATTAAAAAAGCGTAAAAATATAGCTGTTGCACTAGCTTTAGATAATTTGAGATATTTTTATTCAGATTTTACGAAAAAAGTTTGATTTCGTGTGGCTGGGCAAAATTGGCGCCCAAGGCGAAACTCAATATGAAAATAGAATTTCGCAATAAATAGGCAATTATTAACATGTAAGGAACTTACGATACGTAGTCAATAGTCCTTTGAAAGATAATGTCGTCTTCGGAAAACAGGCATAAAAGCCGATACTCTTTAATGTCACGTTGGGCGCCACTTTGCTTTTAGCATCGAAATATGATTTCGTAATTAAAACAGCGTAAAAATATAACTTTTACACTAGCTTTAGATAATTTAAAATAATTATATCCTGAACTTCGAAAGAAGTTTGATTTTGCGTGGGGTGGTAAAAGTGGCGCCCAAGGGGCAACCCAATATGAAAACATAATTTCGCAATGAATAGGCAATTATTAACAGGACCTTAAAAAAATATGATACCGTCCGTAAAAAACTAACCTAAAAGCCGATATCCCTTTTATGTCACGTTGGGCGCCACAATGCATTTAAAATCGAAACATGATTTCATTCATAGAAAGTCATAAGGAAGGTTCTACTGTTGGATTACCTTAAGATAATAAAATATAATTTTATTTTGAATTTCAAAAGCAGCTTGATTTCGTGTGTGGTTGCAAAAGTGGCGCCCAAGGTGAAACACAATTATGTCCCATGCTTCAAGTGAATTTTCTATAGAAATTTTTCTATGCAAGGAATTATATGTAGGTTATTCAATCGATTTATGAATAATTTATTTATCCCTAGTCATTAGTAACCTACGTGCATTAATATGAAAACAGAATTTCGTAATGAATCAGCAATTATAAACATGTAAGAACTTACGATATGTAGTCGATAGAAATTTAAAATATAATACCGCCCTTAAAAATAAACATAAATGCTGATAGCCCTTTTAGTGTCACGTTGGGCGCCACAATCCATTTAACATTGAAACATGATTTCGTTCATAGAAAGTCGTAAAGAAGGTCCTACTGTTGGACTTTAGATAATTTAAGATAATTTTATCCTGAGTTTCGATTGAAGTTTAACTTCGCGCGGGGTTGCAAAAGTGGCGCCCAACATGAAACTTGTTGCTTGCTTAGAGCATTTTTCTGGGAAAGACTGTGAATATGGCTAGAACTAAATGAAAAGATAATTTTAGGTCAGTTGACCTTCATCCACACGTTGGGCGCCATAATGCAATAAACATTGAAATATAATTTCGTCCTAAAAAGGAGCCATTATTGATAGGATATTTTGAAGAAATTTTTCAGGAGCTTCAAAAGATAATTTCTTTTTTATTTCACAGACGATTTGGCAGACTATATAGAAGTGTCTCTCGGGATTTTATTCTTAACCTAGATTATACCTTAATTGTCTTCCTCCTGGGAAAACTGGGGCAATACTATTAAATTTTCCTATTACAAAGAAAAAATACATATTTTTTTCAACTCTTGGAGAAGGCCTCTCAAGTATTCTTCTCAAAAAATATCTAGGGATATTTTGAGGCATATGGGTTTTCTCAAAAAAAAGTTTAAAAATATCACATCGAATTTAATTATTTTTCTGGATCAGTATTCTATTATTTTTCTTCTTAGAGAGAAAATCACACAATAACTCTCAAGGATACCCCTCCCCAGATCTAGTGATTTTCTACGGATTTTCTCATAGAAATTATGGAAGTATGATTGAATTATATTTTCTTCCTGACCTAGTACTCTAGATAGGTTCTAGGTGATCTTAATATAAAAGATAAAGAGTTCATCTCATGGAAGGGGGAAAGTTCTTCTGGCGATCTTTTCCCAGAAAAGCAAGTCATCTTTTCACAGAAGATCATGCCAATTTCTCAATAAAGTTAGGTGATCTTATCTCAGAATATCAGTCAGATATTCTCACAGTAGATAAGGTGATCTTCTCACAGAAGACCATCGCTATCAAGTTCTCTTATATGCTGAAAATGCTTCTCTCTTAAAAGTTTGTGTTAGTTTCTCATCGAATATCTGCAGTTCTTTTCATAGAAATTCCCCTTGTCTTCTCTAAATTCTAACGATTTTCTCATAGAATAGGTCTTGTTTTTTCCACTCAAACGATTCGTGATCGATCTTCTTTAAAAAAAGATCTAGATGATCTGTTCACAGAGTAATTGGGGGAAATAGGAAAGATCTGGATCTGGACGCAGATGACCTCGTCATAATTTGAAGAAAAATGGTCATAAAAATAGCAAATTTTGTGAGCTTAGGGTGGTTTAGGGTTATTTGGTGGGGTCCATTTAAAAATTTGGTAAGCTCAAAATTCTGGCTCCGTTTTTTTTTTCAAAAAAAAAAAAAAAAATCTCACAATCTTCTGACAAAAGATTTGGATACTTTCTTATCTTCCTTATCATAGTAGATTTGGAGATCAACTTCTAGAGGATCTTGTGATGGATTATACTTGATCCATATTCTTGTAGGTGCTTAGCAAATATTGTCTTGGAATATGACATCTTCTCCTTTATAGACGCCAAAAAAATGGATATTAATAGGTGCCTTTGTAGGGGTTTTGATAGAGGTCCTTAAAAGGGGTCTTTACAGACGTCCTAAAAGGGGTATTTTCTTAAATGATATGTCATCTTTTTATAGAAGATCCAGAATTTTTTCCCCGAATATGAAAGAATTTTCTCCAGGAAAGTCTCCGGTTATTTTTAATTCCAACTTTAATAAGACTTTCACAGACGCTATTCAAAAGAGTCTTTATAAAAGACCTTAAAGGATCTTTAAGATATAACTAAAAGGGTCATTTATACACGGCATTAAGAGACCATTATAGAACCCTGAAAAATATACTTTTTAGACGCTATACGCCAGTAAAGGTGTGTTTGGGGCGATCTTAAAGGGAATTCCATAGAATACCCTTAAACGGGTCTTTATACTCTTAACCGGGTCTATATACCCTTAAATGGGTCTTTATAGAGGCACTTAAGGAAAACTTTTTCCTAAAGCCCTTTACAGGTCTTGTTATAAATTATATTTTTCTTATCTTCTTTTCTTACTACTTAAAATTTTTTCCGAGGACGTTCTGTGGTTATTCTCCTGGAAACATTTAGGAATCTTTTTCGGTTTTCCCGGAGATTTCTTTATAGATGAGCTGTGAGATCTGGCTATAATTTTTTGCTTAAGTTCCCAAATAAAAATAGGAAAAATATTAAGTTGGTAGTGAAATAAGGATCAAAAGGACATACTTGAAATTTCATTGAAACAAAAATCATAAAAACCGTTGTTAAAATTCTCAATTAAATAAACAGTCTTAATTCTGAGATTATTCTGAGATTTATTGTCAGAATTCATAGAATAAAATTCAATTTGCTAGTGACGTAAGGATCAAAGAAGGACATTTCCATGGCCTACTTGAAATTTCATTAAAACAAACATCAATCATTAAAAGACATTTTCACATACAGGAAAAAAATAATTACTCCTCACAAACATAACCTTGACATTTTACACACATCCAAAAAAAGTTACAACAACACTAACATTTAAAAAACAGAACATTCCAACAGAAGAGTGAAAAAAACCGTTGCTCCCTATATTTTTGTCGGGTCACCTTTAAAAAAATAACACCCGAAAGAAAACATCTGCGCTCTCAATCAATGGTGGCGCGTGCCACATGGAAGCCGAATAAAAAACGGATACCTTTCGGATATCGTCGACACAATTGACAGACAGAGAGACAGACACTCCGATAGACATTCACAGGATATGCTGTGTTGGCATTAAGAGAAATATGGAGATCCTTAGGAAGCCTGGTAGGGGATTTTCTTTTTTGCTTACAGGGGATGGAGGGTAGTTTGTTTTGTTGTTTTTTTTTTATTTTTTAAAGAAAAAAAGGAAGTGGAGATTGTTGGGAGACAATGTCTTGGCCGTGAGGCATTTAATACAGTTTGTGTGTTCAAAGAGAGATAGGGAGAGCCCGAGAGGAAGCGTTTGAGTGTAAGATAAATAATGAGAGAGAGGCAATAAAATATAGTTGTAGAGTATGAAAAGATAAGGATCCCTTGGAAATGTATTTTTGAGAGTAAAGAAAGTGAGAGAGAGAGAGGGGGGGGAAATAATGAGTGTAGATGAAATAAGAAGAATAGATAATGAGTGTATAACCAGTAAAGAAAGTCTTAAAGTCGGACGGGGCCGAATTTATGATACCCTACACCACTTTGCTAATTAAGTAGAGCTGCGCATAAAAATTAAAAATTTTTATGGGAGAATTCAATCATACACGCTATGATTATAATTATAATTTATAGTTCAAAGGACTGAATATGCCGAAGCATTTGTATCTTTTAAATTCGGACTTGTATTGCCCATTAGGTGCACAATTAATTTGAAATCGGATAAAAATATATATGGCAGCTATATCCAAATCTGAACCGATCTCGATAAAATTTGGCAAAGATATTTCTGAGCTGTATTTGCTACATTTCCCCAAATATTGTTGTTACGGAGTGCATATTACGGCTGTGGATAACAAATATAACAAATCGGATGAACAATATATATGGGAGCTATAGCTATATCTGAACCGATCTTCACCAAATTTGACATACTAGCTTCTAGACTCAATTCGGTTGTAAGTGCCAAATTTCATCCAATTTGGGCAAATATTAGACGTTTGGTGCACAATCAAAGTTAAATAGGACGAAGTTATATATGAGAGCTATATCCAAATCTGAACCGATCTCGATCAATTTTGGCATACTTATTTTCAGGTCTAATTTGGTTGTATGTGCAAAATTCCATACTATTTGGACTGATATTACACGTTTGGTGCACAATAAAAGGCAAATCGGACGAAGATATATATGGGAGCTATATCTAAATTTTGACCGATTATCTCCAATTTCAAGAGGGTTCGTCCTTGGGCCAAACAAATGATTTGTGCCAAATTTCATCTCAATCGGATAATAAATGCGACCTGCAGTTTGTTTACAAAAATACATGGACAGACGGACGGACGGACATCCATAAATCGACTCAGAATGTGATTCTATGCAGATCATCAAAAGGAACTATGGGTCTATCTCGTTTCCTTTTTCCGGTTACAAACATATGCACAAAGACATCATACCCTGACCACCTTGTGGTGTAGGGTATAAAAAGATAAATGTGAAGATATCCTTGAGATTAAAGTAAAATTCCTTTTCATCTACACTGCCTGTAGAAAGAGAGAGAGAGAGAGAGAGTGAGAGAGGGAGAGACAAATGATGAGTGGATTCTGTTGAGTGATCGGAAATAGAAAGATAAAGATTCTTCAGGTTGAGTTAAATAGTATTTCAATGAGAATAAGGTAAACTCTCATTATCTACCTGGTACTATGCTCACTCTCGCTCTCCCCTCTCTTTCCCATTACAATTAGTTCTCATGGTGCCTTTGAGTGAAAATTTATTATCTAAAATTGTGCTCAATTTAAAAATAACCGCTCTGCAATGTTTTTCTCAGACCAAAGAGATGTTATGGATAAATACTCCTTGGATTCAGCTCGTCCTTTTGAAATCCTTTGCTCTTTAGATGACTCTCCAGATAAATTATCTTCTATCATTTCTAAACCTTTAGGGCCATTTTTTCTCTTTAAATATCCTTCTGTTCTGTCCTTTCTGATCAATGTCTCTCCTTGTCCTGGCTTCTCCCCATCCACACTTTGTTCAATTTTGTTGTTGTTCCCTTTCCATTGGAGTTCCTTTGGGGGTTGATGGCATTCTTTCGGCGTTGACATTTGTTCAGGGCAAAGTACGTTTTCCAAAATTAATAGTTAGGTTAGGTTTTTTTGTAACGTATTTCGGCATTTTTCTTGAGCTGTCTCATAATTGAGCCAGGCATTGTTGAGCCAGGGAGACAGACGCAACATCAAAATAAGGACACACTTAAGTTCATTTTATGGAACGTGTCGTGTTTTTGTTTTTGTGGAAATTTCTATGTGGGGGGGAAATAATTATTGAAAGAATGGTTACATTGTTGTAGTTTTTGTTCTGACGGTAGGAAGTTGGGTCATTAAAAAAAAACTAATAATGGAACGAGCCAAAAAAATTATAATTAGAGAAAAATATGGGTGTCATAGATATTGGAAGGAGGAGGTCGATTGTAATTTGGGAAAAATATGGAAATTTCAAAATTATAATCCTGCCAAGGATAAGGATCTTAAATAGGAATCTAAAAGGTCTTTCTAGATAGTATTAAGGATTATTTCGAAGGCTTATTGAAGGATCTCTATAGACGCATTTAATTAGGAATTTCCAGTCACCTTTAAAGTCCGTCTTTCAGGGGGCCTCAACGAGTTCTTTCAGGAGGCCTTTTTGGGATTGTAGAAGGAGGTCGATCGGAATGTAAAAAATATAATTTTAAAAAATTAAAAAATATCCTGGGCAAGGATAAGGATCTTAAATATAATAAATCCTTTGAGTAACTGTAGATGCTGTAAAAGGATATTTCGGAGGCGTATTAAATGGTCTCTCAAGAATCCGTTTGGGAGGACTTTTTAAAAGTGGTCTTTCTAGGGGCTTTCAAGCAGGTATTTCCCGACGCTTTTAAAGTGGTCTTTCAAGGAGGATTCGGTCGTGCCTTTCTGAGGAATTGGAGGAGAAGATCGATTGTAATTTGAAAAAAGTATGTAAATTTGAAAAATAATATCCTGGCCATGGATAAGGATCTTAAATAGAAACCATTAGAGTATTTGTAAATGCTTTCAAAGGATATTTCGGAGGCGTATTAAATAGTTTCTTCAGAATTCATTTAGTAGGACTTTTTAGACTCTTTATAAGTGATCTTTCTGAGGGCTTTCAAGCGGGTATTTCCCGACGACTTAAAGGTGATCTTTCAATGGGCCTTTGACGAGGCTTTTCAGAGGTTGGAGGGGGATGTCGATGGTAATTTGAAAAAATATGCAAATTGGAAAATGAATATCGTAGCCATGGATAAGGATCTTCAATAGAAACCCTAAGAGTATTTATAGATACTTTCAAAGGATATTTCGGAAGTATATCAAATTGTCTCTCCAGAAGCTATTTTGTAGGACTTTTTAGACTCTTCAAAAGTGATATTTAAAAGGTATTTCCCAATGCCTTTCAGGTGGTATTTCAAGGGGTTTTAAAGAGGTCTTTCAGGTCTTTCTGAGGGATTGGAAGAGGAAGGAGGTCGATTGTAAATAAAAAAAATAAAATAAATAAATTTGAAAATAAATATTCTGATCGTGGTTAAAGATCTTAGGATAGAAAACTAAAGGGAATCTCCGGGTCTCTCCAGAAGCCATTTAGATGGACACTTTTAGACTCTTTAAAAGTGAACTTTCTTTGGGCTTTAGCAAAGTCTTTCAGGAGGGCTTTCTAGGGACCTTTCCCGGAATTTTCAAATTGCCTTTCTGAGATCTTTTAATAGTAATTAAAGGGATACTTCGGAGACTATTGAAGGTGAATTTCAAAGACTTTTGGATGGGTATTTCACAGGACTTGAGAGCAGTATTTATAGAGGTTTTTAAAGGGAGGTTATATCTTTAAAAAGGTAGTTAAAAGCCTTTTTAATTGGTATTTCAGAGATATTTAACCAAGTATTCAGGAAACCATAAAAGGTTATTATGGAGGATTAAAAATTGGATTTTCCGGAGCTTTCAAAATGGTATTTCACAGGACTTTCAAAAGGGTATTTTAGAGGGTTTAAATAGGTATTTCGGGGGTTTTAAGGTGGTTACTTCAGAATCTTTCAAATTGTAATTATTTAGAGTTTTAAAAGGGAACTTGAAAGGTGTTTCAGAGGGTTTTAAAAAGGTATTTTAGACCTTCATACCTTGAATGAGAATTTCAGAGGCATTTAGATGGGTGTTTCACAGGACTTTAGAGGGATAATTTCAGATGCTATTTATATGTATTTTTTTGGAGGATTTAAAGAAGAAATTTCGAGAATTCCAGAGGACCTTAAAAGGGGTATTTCAAAGGGTTATATATAGGGTTATTCAAAAGTCTTTCAATGGGTATTTCAGAGGCTTCTAAGAACTTATTTTAGATGTTTTTTAAATGGAAATTTCTGTAGGCCTTAAAGGGAGCTTCAAAGGTCTTTTAAAGGGACATTTCAAAAGGGTTTTAAATGGGTAGTTCAGAATCTTTCAAATGGCTATTTCAAAGGTCTTTCAGTGGATATTTAAGAGGCTTTTAAAAAGGTATTTCAGAGCTCTTTAGAGGGATATTTTCAGAGGATTTAAGATGGGTATTTCAGCAGCTTTTAACCGGTGATTATCAAATGCTATTTTAAAGGGTATTTGAGAGGGGTTTAAATGGTTTGAGGTCTTTAAAAGGGACCTTTTAGGGACTTAAAAAAACCCTTTATACGCCCTTAAAAGGGTCTTTGTAGACTCCGAAAAGGCATATGTATAAGCGTCCTTAAAGGAGTTATTTAGAGGTCTTTAGAGGGAACTATAGAAGCTCTAAAAGAGCTCTTTGTAGACTCCCTCAAAAAGGGCTCTTTTTAGACTTTTCCAATGGTCTTTTTGACACCCCTAAAGGTGCTTCATGGACAGTATTTTTTGGAACCCTTAATGAGGGTCTTAAAGAAGGCCTTAAGGGGCATTTTTAGATGCCTTAAGGAGGTCTATGTCCACGCCCCGGAAAATGTCTCCATGGACCCCTCAAAGGACTTATTATTGAAACTCCATTAGGGGGGTTTTTAGACGTTCTTAAACCGTTAATTTAAGCCACCTTTAAAATAATATGTTTGGGGCCTTAAAACCACATTTTGGGCTATTTAGACGTCCTTAAAAGGACTTAATAGACGCACTAAAATTGTTCTTTATAGAAACCTTAAAAAAGTGTATTTCAGAGCCCTTTAAAGAGTTATCTGAAGGTGTCTTCATCGGAGCCTCCCCAAATGTACTTCAAAAAGTTAAAGTCCTCCATAAAGAAGGCCTTTCTGTCTTCTATGAAGAGGACCTTTGTATATTTAATGAGAAAAGGATTTTTACTATTTTAGGGGGAGGCACATCTGCTGCGCTACGAGAGAAGAACTTCTTGGGAAGGTATCCCAATGATCCAAAAATATATTCTTGTTTTTTAATTTTGGAACTTCTCCTCTCCCTTCTTCTGCACGAGGACTCTTTGCCCACAACTTTGGAATGTTTTCATAAAAATCGTCGCACATTTTGTCCTAATCATTGGCCATACTTAAGATTATTAGCCAAAAAGGACCTTTAGCTCATATCTACCTGACATTAGCTATTCTTCATTGACATTGACCACCACCGCCATCATCCTCCGCCCGGCATACCCATTTCAATCATAATCGTTTTATGATCGACATATTTTTTTGAGTTCAACACAAAATTTATTTATTTCTCGTTTATGAGGCCATCAGGACAACAAAAAGTCGCTAAATCAGGCTCTAAATGGCCTAATAACGAATGCCAAACACATACTGGCCGTTTAAGGACATGTATAGTCCTTCATTTCCCTGGAATTCCATCAATGTGTTTATGGTTTTATAATCTTCCACAAGGTCTAGGCCACTCCATTCGTTACAGTTACAGTTTAGGGACTGGCCAACAGCGAGAAAAACCCACAATATTTTTCAATTAACACTTAAATGCCAAAAAAAAAAAGGAAAAAGGATCATGGCCACAGCAAAGGACGACAAGCAATTTGTTGTTCCCCTTTTTCCACGGCACAAATTAGGTTTTTATGGCAGGGACTTTTGGAATGTCACAACAGCCGAATTACTTTGGAAAATCACTTGCTGTTGCCTTGATTGGTTTGGATTTGGTTGGTTTTTGATCCTGGCTTTATCATGGAATCCTCAAATCCTGCTGACTTTGGTTTGGAATAAAATACATTTCTTCTAATCACTATTTGGCTTTCGGAACCATGACATTTTTGGTGATGACCTGCTGATTTCGTTGAAGTCCTAGAGGGATTTTGAAGAGATCCTTTTGTCCCTTGTTTACCAATATTTTGCGTGGAACCTCTACTAAATGATTGGCTTTGGCGCGGTCAAATCAACGGCGCAACTAATTAGTCGAATTGTGATTTTGGCAAATTAACACCTTGTCAGGTTTTGGGCTGCTGCAGAATTTTTGAGAAATTTAGAAGGGAAGGGAGACAGGAGAAGAAGAGGAAAAGTTTTCCATTGAAAGAGTTTCTTAAGAAGGTCTTTCGCAGAATTTTTTACTTCTTCTGGAGGAGAACCTTTAAAAAAAATGGAGGCCAGAAGTCCTTTTCTCTTTCCAATAGTTTTCCAGGCTTCTTCTAAAAGAAAGCAGAAGCTCTTTCTACTGAAGACCTCCAACAAATGAGAACATGATTACTAATTAGCTGTGATTTTGGCAAATTAACACCTTGTCCGGTGAGGCTGCTGTAGAATTTTGAGAAATATGGAAGAGAGGTAGGAGTTGAAGGAGAAATTCTCTTTAGGAAGAAGATTCCGGAGATGATTTTTAATTCTTTTACAGACGGCCTTCCAGAAAATATAGAAACTCACTTAATAGAGGACATGAGGGTATTTCAGTAGGAGACCAGGAAGTCCTTCTTTCCTTCAAAATAAGTCTATACGTTCCTTCTAAAAGTGAGCAGAAGTTCATTCAGACCAGAAGGTTCATCTCTGGGCTGAAAGGTCTTCTTAATAGTACCAGGGGGTCCTAACGACTTATTCATAGAAAATCTGGAGACCATCTTCGTATAAGAGGACTTTTTCATAGAAGACTAGGAGGTTTTTTTCCAGAGAAGACCCGATTGCTTTCTTAGGAGAAGACCGGCAAAGTTTTTTTAGCACACCATAAAAGACTTGGATTCTACAGAACACCTGAGGGTATCCTTAAAAGGTTTTTCTGCACATCTTTTAAGATTTTTTTGGACATCCTAAAGGCCCTTCATGTAGAGGACCTTAATTAGGTCTTTATAGACGTGTTAAAGGAGACTTTTAAAGGCTTTTAAATCAGTGAAAACTCTGTGAAATTTAGAAGATGCGGAGGTTTTCTCCGGAGACCATAAAAGACTTGGTTCGATTCTATAGAAGACCTGAGGGTATCCTTAAAAGGTTTTTCTGGACAAATTTTTAAATTTTTGGGACATCTTTAAGTGGTCTTTGTAGAGACCCTTAAGGAGATCTTTATGGGCGTATTAAAGGAGTCTTTTAGAGGTCTTTAAATCAGTGAAAATTTTGTGAAATTTAGAAGATGCGGAGGTTTTCTCCGGAGACCATAAAAGACTTGGATTCCATAGAAGACCTGAGGGTATCCTTAAAAGGTTTTTCTGCACATCTTTTACGACTTTTTTGGACATTCTTAAGGGGTCTTTGTAGAGACCTTTAATGAGATCTTTATGGACGTATTAAAGGAGTCTTTTAGAGCCCTCTGAATCACTGAAAATTCTGTGATATTTAGAAGATGCGGAGGTTTTCTCCGGAGACCATAAAAGACTTGGATTCCATAGAAGACCTGAGGGTATCATTAAAAGATTTTTCTGGAAATTTTTTTAAATTTTTTGGGACATCCTTAAGGGGTCTTTGTAGAGACCCTTAATGAGATCTTTATGGACAAATTAAAATAGTCTTTTAGAGGCCTTTAAATAAATAAAAATTCTCTGAAATTTTTAAAGAAGATCATAAAAGACCTGGATTCCATAGAAGACCAGAGGGTATCCTTAAAAGGGTTTTCTGGACACCTTTTAAGATTTTTTTGGACATCTTCATAGGAGTGTTTATAGTGACCCTTATTGAGGCCCTTGAAGGAGTCTTTCACAGGTCTTTAAATTTGAGAAAATCCACACCTGAGAAGGCTTTGAATGCTTTCCTTGTAGAAGAACCGGAGGTTTTCTTTATGGCAAACCGTAGAAGACCTGGACTCCATAAGAGACCTGAAGGTGTCTTTAAAACGGTTTTCGGGACACCTTTTAAGATTTTTTTGGACATCATTAAAGGAGTATCTATAGTAACCATTATTGAGGTCCTTGAAGGAATCAAAGGTCCTTAAATTTGAGAAAATCCACACCAGAGAAGACTAGGCTTTTTCATAAAAGACTCGGAGGTTTTCTTCACAGAAGATCCGAATGCTTTCCTAATAGACCTAGAATACCCTGAGGTTTTCTGAATAGGAGACCATAGAGGACCTGGACTCCCTGGAAGACCTGAAAGTATCTTTAAAATTTTTTTCTGGACGCCTTTTAATTTTCCTTTTGGCATCCTTAAAGGAGTCTTTATAGGAGCCCTCAATGGGGTCTTTATGGGCTTATTGAAGGAGTTTTTCAGAGGCCTGAGAAAATTCTCACCTGAGAAGTCTAGTCTCCGTGGTTTACGTCACAGAAGACCCCAATGCTAATGGGACATGAGAAGACTCCCAAAACGCATCTGAAAGGGGCTATTGAAGAGCGCTTAAAAACATTTTAAAGCTGCCTAAAATGCCTCCTAGAATCCTCCATTGAAGAAATCTGCAGAGATCTCTTTAAAGCGCTCTAAAAGACCCTTATTTTAGGATTCTGAGAGAACAATTAAGAAGAATTCTGAAAGATCCGCTAAGGAGGCCAACAAATATCCTTTTCCGGAAAGTCCTTCCGAAGGGGTTCCTTTTTGAGTACATGGCTACATTTAATAAAAATGTTCTCTCTCTATCTCTCTCTCTCTCCAAATCCCTCTTTAAGATGTTTTTGCTTTTCTCACTTCTTAAGCGTGGCATTTTCATCTATGACCAGTTTCCTTCAGGTCTATGTCTTCCACACGAATGCCACGGTCCTGTAATAAAACTAGCCTTATGATTTTCAAAATAATATCCTTTTCAATTTAATTCGAAAAAAAAGAAAATGCGCATATTCAGCAAAGTTTTAAAACGTAATAATTTTTTTTCGCCCTACCCCACCCAGGGCTCTATGTTCATTTCCATTGTTCCAATTCCTAATACAAAAAAAAAACATATTAAAATGTGAGTTAGACCTTTTGAAGCCTTAGCGAACATGCTGAGCAATAGAGGTAAGGAAGGAAAAGAACAAGCGGAATAAATAAACTTTCACACGCGTTTCATTTCACAACAACAATATATACAACAACATATGTATACATACCGACAGACAGACGGACGGCCAGACATACATACCTTCGCAACAATGATCATTTCGAGGCGAGTGAGTGAGTAACTCACACTTGGGCAACACACAGGGAGCTCGCAACAGCTCCTGCAATATCAAAATATTGCCAAAACCAAAAGTGCAGACCCTCCCCTTTTCTTGTTTTTTTGCCTTCTCACCGAAAATTTCCCAAGACGCTGACTACAAATTGTCGACGTCATACGAACTGTAGAGGTTGAGACACATAAGTTGTAATCGCCGACTGTCTTGCATGACTTCATGCGAGCGCCCAACCAAAGTCTTATCAAGCTACCCCCAGCCAAGGGGTGGATTCCTCCCTACTTTTGCTTCGAAAATCCTTCAAGCGAAATAAAAATTAAAATATCGGAATTTCTTTTAAATCGTAGTTATCCATAATTGTAGACTACCAGCTGGCCTTATTCAAAAAAAAAAAAAAGTTTGAGATGAACAAGCCGTGAAATAATAAATTACGAAACAACAACAAAAACACAGAACAAACCCTTACAAACATGCTTTGCTTTGCAATCAGGGGCTGATGACCGACCGACAGACCAAAAGTCGTCTGGAAAAAGGGAAGAAGAGGTTGTCGCGCCTGAGCTGTGAATAGATTAGAAAGAGAGATTTTTCACAACAAAAAAAAAAAAAAAAAAAAAAAAAAAAACAATTTTGAGGAATTTTGAAAAAATAGAAAATTTCGTTGGAATGGGTACCGGTTACTTTGGCAAGATAACATTAATTTTAAAGATTTTTGGTTAAAAATCTTATTTGCGTTGAATAAAATCAGAGAATTATTTAATTTTAGGATTTTTTTTGAAAGAATAACGAACATTTTATTTAAATGGTTACCGATTACTTTTCCCTATATATTAATAATTTGAAGATTTTTGGTTTAAAATTTTATTTTTGTTGCATAAAATCAGAAAGTGTATTAATTTGGAGTATTTTTTTTTTAAAAAATAATGAAATTTTTTCAAATGGTTACCGATTACTTTTGCCAATATACCATTAATTTTAAGAATTTTGGTTTAAAACCTTATTTTTGTTGCATAAAATCAGAAAATATTTTAATTTGCAGTATTTTTTGAAAAAATAATCAATTTTTTCTCTAATGGTTACCGATTACTTTTGGCAATATACCCTTAATTTTAAGGATTTTTGTTTGAAACATTATTTTTGTTGCATAAAATCAACAAATGTTTTAATTTAGAGTATTTTTTGAAAAAATAATGAACAGTTTGTTCATGTGGTTACCGATTACTTTTGCCAATATACCATTAAATTGCATAATTTTAGTTTCTAACATTATTTTTGTTGCATGAAATCAGAAAATGTTTTAATTTGGAGTATTTTTTGGAAAATAATGAAAAATTTGTTCAAATAGATAATAAAAAAAAAAAAAAAATAATGGATATTTTGTTTAAATGGTTACCGATTACTTTTGCCAATTTATCATTGATTTTACGAATTTTGGTTTAAAATATTTATTTTTGTTGCATACAATCAGAAAATTTTTTAATTTGGAGTACTTTTTTGTAAAATCAATGAACATTTTACCTAAATGGTTACCGATTACTTTTTTAAATATACTATTAAATTGAATATTTTTGATTAAATAAAAACACAAAACATTATTTTATTGCATATAATTAGAAAAAGATAGTATTTTTAAGACATATGATGATTTAAAGCTACATGGTTACCGATTACTTTTCCGCAGATTATCTTAAAAACACCCAATTTATGATAGAAACGCTTTATAAATGAAATATAAATGAAATAAATTAAAAACATTGTCAGTTTGAAAGTTTCATAGCAAACGATTACCGATTACTTTTTCCAATATACCATTTAATTCGATATTTTTGTTTAAAAAAAAAATAATTCACATAATTATTATTGCATATAATTAAAAAAAATATATTTTATAAGACATATGATGATTTAAAGCTACATGGTTACCGATTACTTTTCCGCAGATTATCTTAAAAATACACATTTTATAATAGAAACGCTTTATAAATGAAATATAAATAAAAAAAATTAAAAATATTGTCTCATTTTGAAAGTTTAACTCCAAACGATTACCGATTACTTTTTTCAAAAGTACAATTAATTTTAAAATTTTTAGTTTAGAAAATTACTAGTTGCAATTTTCATTGCATAACCATAAAAACTTTAAACTTTTTGGAAATCTGATGATTTTACACCATATGGTTACCAATTACTTTTGCACAGATTTTCCAAAAAAAAAAAATACACATTTTATAATAAAAACCATTGATATTAAAAAATAAATATCTAGTTTTTATCATTTTGGGCAAATTTTCCCTAACCGATTACCAATTACTTTTTGCAATATACCATCAAATTTGAAGATTTTTACTAAAAAAATTTTTAAAACCTAAATTTCTTTTGATGTCACGAGAATTCTGTTTTATCCTATCATTATAAGGTAAAAAGTAGGTTTAATTAAAAAAAGTAATCGGTAATCGTTTCGAATAACTTGCATAATATCGTTAATTTTATCATAACTGAATTAAATTTTATTTTAATGTAATAAATTATATTGAATTCATTATAAAGCAAAAAATTGGCTGCATTTGGAAAAGTAATCGGTAATCGTTTTAAATTAAATTGCATAATGTTGATAATTTTATCAAAAAAGAACTACATTTTATATTAATCTGATACACAATGTTGATTTCTATCATTTTTAAGTAAAAAAATTTATTCATTTGAAAAAGTAATCGGTAATCGTTTTAGAATATATTGTAATATACGAGAAATTGGATCAAAAATATATTGAATTTTATTTTGGTCTAAAAGAAATGTTGAATTATATCATTTTAAAGTGAAAATGTTTTAAATTTAAAGAAAGTAATCGGTAATCGTTTGCAATAAATTCCATATTAAGGCGAAAAAGAACTCTAAATACAATATAAAATAGTTAATACGCTTTAATATTGTCGAGAAATGCAAATTATGCCCCAAATATCAAGTTAATTTAAAAAAGTAATCGGTAACCGGTTGACATAAAGTTGTTGTATCATGAAAAGTGAGTATATATTTTTGATTTGAGCTTAATAAAAATGGTTTACCATCAATTAGACCACGTTTTTCTGTTGATTTTTGTAATTACGAAGAAAAGTAATCGGTAACCGTTTTTGGAAAATTTTGAAAAATCAACCAAAAATCAGATGCTCTAACGTGTTTTTGCATTATCAGTGCATTTTCAGTGTTATTTGCCCGCCGTTTTAGTTATTTTTCTGGATGTCGCGAAATTACGAAGAAAAGTAATCGGTAACCGATTTTGAAAAATATTGAAAAAATAGCTAAAATGAAATGATTTTCCGTATTTTCATATTTTTCTTGCATTTTCATTGTTTTTTACTTGCCTTTCTAGATGTTTTCGTTCTGGATGTCCTTACAAGATATCCTTGTTGTCTTCACAATTTAACCTCTGATTTCGCAAAAGGATAACGCTCCCAATCACCCCTTAGTTTGTAGGCATTTTCTTTTCTTTATAACGCAACAATTCATTAGCATATCAAGTCATTCATTTTCATGTTTACATTTTATCCTTCGTACAAAATCGCTCACATATCTCCCTTTTGATTCTAAAGCAGTCCTGCCAGGATTTCCAAAGTGTGGCCAGGTGTGTGTAAGCCGTGTGACGACACACGCAAATTTCTAGCAAGACATTCAGTCGCTGAGCAAATAACAACACAGCTAGGGGTTGTCATTTTTCGGTGATATCTCCCCAAGAAGATATTGAAAGACAAAAAAAAAAAAATGCAGGCAAAGAAATGAGCGTCAGGACGAAGTAAAAAAAATGTGTAACAATTTCGTAATTATAATTTAGCATTCGAATGGATTCCTTTTCGCTTTAAGTCAGAAGCACCACCACGATGACGACGACGAAAGCAAAGAAGGGAGGTTATTAAACCTTGCCCAAAAAGACATGCGCAATAAGTTCAGACAGACACATGTAGAGATGTGGATTGTGGCAGGACGACAGGATCTCGAGGAGGAGAGGGGCATGTCCTTTAAGCAAAAACTGAAGAAAAGTCTAAAAAATATGATTGATCTTCATATTTAAATAATAATTCTTGCAAATTATTATGGCTTTCAAAATGGCATTGAATTACCCAACGAATTTCACAAAAGTAACTGGTTTTTCATCACCATTTTTTTGGGAAAAAATTGTTGCATAAATTAATTTCTTGGTTTTTTTTTCGAAAGAAAGAGTTTCAAATTTCACAATTTTGTTCATTTTAATAGTCATTTAAGGTAAAGTGTGATTATTTTTCCACTATTTAAGCAAAAGTAATCGGATACCCATTGGAATATAAATTAGAGTATTTTTCTGCTTCAAGGATCATTTATGTGTCGCCATTGGGGGTCTTAATAAAAAAAGGAGCCAAAAAATGGCCGTTTAGTGTAAAAAAGTGTACAAAACTGACATTTTTGGAAAATGGTTACCGATTACTTTTCCTCTAATAATAGAAAATATAGGTTAAAAATATAAAAATTAGGTTAATTAATTGATTTTTTAAAGATTTATAAGACTCCATTTAATTTTGATATCAATGTAATATATATAGTGGTAAATTATTTAAAAATACGATTACCGGTTACTATTCCACAAATATGCCCACTTGGCTCTAGCAGAGCTGTTTTTTGAAGCAAACTACTATTTTGGAAGCATTTTTATAATTCTCTAGACAGTTTGCTTTTAATTGGGTGAAACGATTACCGGTAGTAAGTTATTTCAAAATACGATTACCGGTTACTTTTCCACAAATATGCCCCATTAGCTCTACCAGAGCTGTTTTCAAAAGCAAACTACTATTTTAAAAACATTTTTATCATTTTCAAGACATTTTGCTCTTAATTAGGTGAAGCGGTTACCGGTTACTTTTCCACATACCTACTCAATGAACTTCCAAAGCATTGTCAATTACAGCAAATTATTTTGTTAAAAGATTTTTAATAAATTTCACGACTTTTAGTAAACATTTGCTTTAACGATTACCGGTTACTTTTCTTTGTTATTGCTCACTACCTTCTTTAATTATTGCCACTACGAGTAAATTACTTTAGGGAAATAACTACTACTATTTTAGAAGCATTTTTAAAATTCTCTAGACATTTTGTTTTTATTCGGTGAAACGATTACCGTTAGTAAATTATTTTAGTATACGATTACCGGTTACTTTTCCACAAATATGCCCACTTAGCTCTAACAGAACTGCTTTTAAAAGATAACTACTATTTTAGAAGCATTTATATGATTCTCCAGACATTTTGCTTTTAAATAGGTGAAACGATTACCGGTTACTTTTTTTCATTCCTACTCATTTAACCCCGAAAGTGGTGTCAATTTCAGCAAATTACTTAATTAAAAGCATTTAATAAGTTTCAAAACTTTTAAGAAAAATTTGAAAAAAAAAAACATTGACGACTACCGGTTACTTTTCTTTGTTATTGCTCATTATCTTCTCTAATTGTTGCCAGTACAAGTAAATTACTTTAGAAAAACATTTAAATTGATTTTATGTTATTTTTCACAAATAAAAGACAACGATTACCGGTTACTTTTCCTAAAAATTGGTTATATAACTTCGTAAATGCTTACTATTATGGGAAATGACTCTTTAAAAGGCTTTTTAATAAATTTCAAGGCATTTCAATAAAGTAATATGAAACGAATACCGGTTACTTTTCTTTGTTATTGCTCATTTTCTTCTTTAATTGCTCGCAGTACGAGTAAATTGCGTTAAGAAAAATATTTAAATTGATTTCAAGTGATTTTACACAGATACGGTACAACGATTACCGGTTATTTTTCTTAAAAATTGGTTACATAGCCTTAATTACTTTTGCTGTTTTCTCGCAATTTTTTGCAAATCAAATGTAAAGATGTTTTATTTGAGTCTTATTAAGAATAAGAATAAGAAGTTTTTGTAAGATTAATACAATTTTTTTCCTATTTACTTAAAGTGGTTACCAAATACTTTTTTGCATTTTTGGAAATTAATGGAAAAAAATTGTAAAGCCTTGAAAATTAAGAGCTAAAAACGATTAATTTGAATTATGTTTTAAATAAACATCGCTCAATTTACAAAGTTTTCTGTGATTACTTTACAACGATTACCGATTACTTTTATGAATCCTTTGAGATATTGGTTTATAAAAATTTTATATATTTTCAATAATGTTTATTGAATATCGAATACATCACTTTTTGTGAAATTGATGTTATTCTATATTATATATGAATAACGATTACCGATTACTTTTTTTTACTTTTTGAAATTTTTGCTTCGAAAGTTTAAATATTTTCGAATTGAGTATAATTTATATCAAATTCTTAATTTTTGTATGCCAGTCGTGTTCCTATATGCGTTATATGAGTTAACGATTACCGATTACTTTTTTGAATTTTTTAAAATATTTGCTGAGAAATATCAAATATCTTTGAAATGAGTTCTATGTATATCAAATTTGCGATTTTTAATGGAATCGATGTAAATTTATATGATCATTGAGTAACGGTTACCGATTACTTTTCTGATTTTTTCACAATTTGATCAAAACCAATGTAAAATTGTTTCATTTGAACGTTATTTAGTATTAATTTTAATTTTTATGTGAGATTAATGCCATTTATTACATTATTGAGTACAATTTATATCAAATTCTTAATTTTTTGTATGCCAATGGTGTTACTTAATGTGTTAACGATTACCGATTACTTTTTTGAATTTTTTGATATATTTGCTGAGAAATGTCAAATATCTTCGAAATGAGTTCAATGTATATCAAATTCGCGATTTTTAATGGAATCGATGTAATTTTATATGATCAATGAGTAACGGTTACCGATTACTTTTCTGAATTTTTCACAATTTGACGAAAACCAATGTAAAATTGTTTCATTTGAACGTTATTTAGTATTAATTTTTATTTTTATGTGAGATTAATGCCATTTATTACATTTAATTTCAAGTGATTACCGATTACTTTTCTTTAATTTTTGGAAATTTTGAAAATTAAAAGCGGAAAATGACTGAATTGAATGGTTTTTTTAATAAACATTTGACGGTTTGCTCAATTTAGGCCATTATCTGTGATTTATTTGCAATGGTTACCGATTCCTTTTTTATAATTTTTTGAAACATACGTTTTAAAAATTAAGTAATTTTTTTTAAATTAGGTTCAAAATAAGTCAAAATTGAATTTTTTCGAAATTTTTTTTTATATGATCTTTGAAAAAATCCAAAGCTAATTTGAAGTGATTACCGATTACTTTTCTTTAATTTTTGGAAATTTTGAAAATTAAAAGCGGAAAATAACGGATTTGATTGGTGTTTAAAATAAACATTTGACGGTTTGGGCAATTGAGGCCGTTATCTGTGATTTATTTGCAACGGTTATCGATTACTTTTTTATAATTTTTTAAAACATACGTTTTAAAAAGTAAGTAATTTTAAATGATGTTCAAAATAAGTCAAAATTGAATTTTTTTGAAAAAAAAAATATTTATATGATCTTTGAAAAAATCCAAAGCTAATTTGAAGTGATTACCGATTACTTTTCTGTAATTTTGGGAAATTTTGAAAATTAAAAGCGGAAAATAACTGATTTGAATGGTGTTTAAAATAAACATTTGACGGTTTGCGCAATTTAGGCCATTATCTGTGATTTATTTGCAATGGTTACCGATTATTTTTTTATAATTTTTTTAAAATATAAGTTTTGAAAAGTAAGTAATTTTTAAATTATTTTCAAAATAAGTCAAAATTGAAAATTTTAGAAAAAAAATTTTTTTGATCAACTTTGAAAAAATCCAAAGCTCCGTTGGCCCTTGAAAAATATTTTTTTCAAAACTCTCCGATTTGAAGCTCTGATGGTCTTTGAAAAATGATATTTAATTTTTATTTTTGAAAATAATTTTGGAAAAAATATTAAATAACAAATCGAGTTGTCAAAAACCAAACTTCAGAAGCCTTATAAGGACATCAAAGGATATGACAAAAAATCCTTTGAAGTAATTGATCCCTTTCCGATATTTCAATAACATTTTTATTTCTTTCCCACATAACTTTTTTCAAAAACGGGATAACAATTATTCGTTTTCAAATCGAAAATAAAAAGAAAATTATCTCAAGGACAATTTCTTCCTTTGAACAAGGATCATTATATTGTTTATATTGAGGTTTAATTGAAGATCATAATGTTTAAATTTCTTTGCATCTACATTTCTAAGACGATGCCGCTTTCCAAGAACGCAAATAAGAAATTTTCGAACAAATGATACCAAATTCCGAAAAGGACATGTCCTTTGACCTTTCATTTGATTTTTGCCGCATATTCAAAGCCTTTACCCAATTCATTTATTTGAGTGACTTATTTGTCGCTTTTATAACTGGATAAGTACCTGTTTTAAAAAATATATGAGGGTACAACAACAACACCACAAGTGTCCTGGGAACCTTTTCGGTGTCCTGTGTGTGTGTGTGTTTGCCAAAATAAAGAAGCAACCACTGTTGCCAAGAGCAGGGAACCTCCCTCATAATAAACATAATCAAAATTTTCAGGGGACTCAACCATTTCGATCAAAAAAAAAAAAAAAAAAACACGAAGCGTTGAACTGCAAAAAGGACAACAAACAAAAGAAATGAATTGTTATTGTCCTGGCACCGCTTCAAACAAACAGGTTATTCTCCATCAACTAATCGTCTATCCCACTCTCGCCAACGCTCTCGCTCGCTCTCCCCTACACCTTCCTTAATTGAGTAGGCTCTTCTCCCCCTCCTCCTCTTCTGTGGCAAATTGTTGATCATTATCCAAAGATAAGCGGTTTTTATTTCACCGAGCCAGGATCTCACAGGATACCGTTTAGTCTTGTTGGCTCTGTGTGGGAAAAGTGTTTGTTTATCTTTTGAAAATTTCACACGCAGCACTTGTTGGCTTTTGTTTTCTCCAAATAGCTGTACCTGTTATTCCAAAACGAATTGAAGTTTCAATTCAAAAAAGGATAGCGGAAAAAGGTTGTGGAGCGAAGAGAATTTGATCGGGATTAAAATGGAATTTTTATTGGCGTTTGGAATGTAATTAAGAGAAATTGGAAACAATTATTGAGAATTAAATTGGCAGTTCCTGGGAAATGAAGAAATAAAAAAAAAATAAAATGTCCTGGGATATTTTGTGGGAAATTGTGGCAGAAAGGATTTGAAAAAGGAGACTACAGAACAATTGTGGGTCAATAAATAGAAGAAAATATTGATTTTAGTTGGAATTAAGGAAAAGGTGATTATTATTTTCGAAATAAATTGACATACAGAATAATAAAAATCCAATAAAATTGAAAATTCTTTTAAAAGGATAAAAAATGTCTATAAATTATTTTTGAAGGACCAAACCTGGATTTTTTGAAAATTATTTTTCAGGGACTAAACCTTGATTTTTTTAAAAATTATTTTTCAAGGGCCAAACGTGAATTTTTTAAAAATTATTTTTCAAGGACCAAACGTGGATTTTTTAAAAATTATTTTTCAAGGACGAAACTTTATTTTTTTTTTAATTTTTTTGAAGGACTAAATGTGGATTTATTCAAAATTATTTTTCAAGGACCAAACTTGGATTTTTTAAACAAAAATTTTTCAAGGATTAAACGTGGATTTTTTAAAAATATTTTTTCAAGGACTAAATCTGGATTGTTTAAAAATATTTTTTCAAGGATTAAACATGGATTTTTTAAAAAATATTTTTCAAGGACTAAACGTGGATTTTTAAAAATATTTTTTTAAGGATTAAACGTGGATTTTTTAAAAATATTTTTTTTTAAGGACTCAACGTGGATTTTTTACAAACTAGCTTTTTTCAAAAATTAGTTTTTAAGGACTAAACATGGATTTTTTTAAAATTATTTTCAAGGACAAAATCGTGGATATTTTTAAAAACTAGTTTGCAGGGACCAAATCTGGATCTTTTAAATAATATTTTTCAAGGACCAAAGGTTTATTTTTTTTTTAAATTATTTTTCAAGGACCAAACGTGGATGTTTTAAAAATTATTTTCAAGGACTCAACGTGGATTTTTTAAAAATTATTTTTCAAGGACTCAACGTTGATTTTGTAAAAAATTAATTTTCAAGGACGAATCTTGAGTTTTTTTACTTTTTTTTTGAAGGACTAAATGTGTATTTTTTAAAAATAATTTTTTAAAGACTAAACGTGGATTTCTTAAAAATAATTTTTTAAAGACTAAACATGGATTTCTTAAAAAAATATTTTTCAAGGACCAACAGAGCTGTAAACGTGGATTTCTTAAAAAATTATTTTTCAAGGACCAACAGAGCTGTAAACGTGGATTTCTTAAAAAATATTTTTCAAGGACCAACAGAGCTGTAAACATGGATTTCTTAAAAAATAATTTTTTAAGACCAAATGTGGATTTTTTTAAATTATTTTTCAAACACTAAACGTGGATTTTTTATAAATTATTTCTCAAGCACTAAACGTGGATTTTTTAAAAATATTTTCAAGGAATAAACGTGGATTTTTTAAAAATATTTTTCAAGGAATAAACGTGGATTTTTTAAAAATATTTTTTCAAGGATTAAACGTGGATTTTTTAAAAATATTTTTTCAAGGATTTAGCGTGGTTTTTTTAAATATGATTTTTCAAGGATCAAACGTGTACTTTTTAAAAATTATTTTTCAAGGACTAAACGTTGATTCTTTTAAAATTAGTTTTCAAGGACTAAACGTTGATTCTTTTAAAATTAGTTTTCAAGGACTAAACGTTGATTCTTTTAAAATTAGTTTTCAAGGACTAAACGTGTATTTGTTCAAAATTATTTTTTAAGGACCAAACGTGGATTTATTCAAAATTATTTTTCGAGGTCTAAACTTGGATATTTGAAATATTATTTTTCAAGGACTAAACGTGGATTTTTTAAAAAATTATTTTTCAAGGACTAAACGTTTATTTTTTTAAAAATTATTTTTCAAGGACTAAACGTTTATTTTTTTAAAAATTATATTTCAAGGACTAAACATGGACTTTTTTAAAATTAATTTTCAAGGAACAAAGCTTAGATTTTTTAACAATTTTTTTTCAAGGACCAAACGTGGATTTTTACAAAGTTTTTTCAAGGACTAAATTTGTTTTTATTTTTAATTATTTTGCAAGGACCAAACGTGAATTTTTTTTAAAATTATTTTTCAGGGATTAAACTACAATTTTGTAAAATTTGGTTTTCAAGGATTAATCGTTGATTTTTTAAAAATATTTTTCAAGGATTAAACGTGGATTTTTTAAAAATTATTTTTCAAGGATTAAAAGTGGATTTTTAAGACTATTTTTCAAGGGCCATGAGAGCTATAAATGTAGATTTTTAAAAAAAAATTTTCATGGACTAATTCTTGATTTTTTAAAAATGATTTTGCAAGGATTAAGCATCGACTTTTCTAAATGTTATTTTCAAGGACTAACTGAGCTTCAAAATATTTTTTTTTTTTTTAATTTTGTTGAAGACCATCTATAGCTCTAATGAATGAGAATTTTATAAATTCCTTAAATTTATTTTTAAAAAAGAATTATAATTCAAGGACTACTTCGAAGCATTTTTTTTCTAAAGAAGTTCCTTGTTTAATGTTGCACTCCTGCGGCAAATTCCGCGAAATATCAGCTAATATTCATAATGAAAATTATGCAATTTAGTATCGTCCTGGGATTATTTTTTTTTCAAAGACATTTTTTTCTCACTTTTTATCTTTCCAAGAATCGCTAAAAAAATCATGCAATTCAAAAACATTTTCTTCAAATTCCCAAGAAACTATAAAATGTTATCCTTTTGAAAAAGCAAAGGATATGCAAGGACATATCGCCTTTACCTTAAAATATTTTCAGCAATTCGCTAACTGACACGCTATAAATACTAAATGTTGTGTTAATTGTCAGGCCAAGACAATGGAACAATGGCAAACATATCCTTGTTGTCACTCTTCAATTAGTCGGAAGGTAGTAACGGCGAAAGGATGCCAGGCTAAAACCAAAACAAATAATCACTTTCTGGGGTTTTTGCTGTAAGGATTTAGTTACTCCTCTACCCCTTGGCGTGAGTGAGCGTCTATGTAAATGTATATGTTGATGTCCTGGGATTTATGATGGGTCATAAACTATTATCCTTTCTATTCCTGCAGGCATTTGCCCACAAAATCTCTGCGTATGTTTTGCCTACTCACAGAGAGAGAGAGAGAGTTAAACACTTTAACTTTAACACAGACAGCCCTTTAGAAATCGCAGATTAGCCCATTTTAAGGATTGTCGAATTCCTGGAAATTGCATATGTTGCCAACTCATTATCCTTCGACGGACCTTGAATGAGTTGTGTCAATTCGACTTAATAGTTTTATTACCTAACTTATCTTCTTGTCTATCATATGTTAAATAAGTTATAAATTTCTAAGGAAAATTATGCGGAATTTTGGTGAGGCGCTAATGTGGGCCGTTAAGGACCAAACAAGGATTTTATGTTTTTATCACAAAGTTATATAGGCAGGGGCGTTAATTTTGGGTTAATTGACTAACTACAATTTTCGAGAAGGTTGTGGATTATTTTTAACATTATTTTGTTAGAATTTGAGCTAATTCGATAATTATTGATAATATTCAAGGACATGGAAGGAGTTGGATTTCTGGAAAATATGTTTAATTTCCAAATTAAAAAAAATAATAATTTTATTTCCAAATTCTAATAAATTGTCTCTGAAAAATATACGTTGGGACTCTAAAAATCTTTGATCCTTAAACGTTTTTTAACTCCATTTTTGGTCCTTGAAAAAAAAAAAAAAACACAAAAAATCCGCATTTAGTGCTGAAAAATACTTTCTCAAATATCCACGTGTATGCCTCCAGAGTTCCTTGAAAAATAATTAAAAAAATCCATGTTTATGGCTCCAAGGATCCTTTTGAAATAATTTTTCAAAAATCTAATTTTATAGATCAAAGGATCCTTGAAAAATATTTTTTTTAAAAATCTTCTTTTGTGGCTCCAAGTATCTTTGAAAAGAAATTAAAAAAAAAAAACTGACGTTTATTCCTTCTTGAATTATTTTTAAAAAATCCACGTTTAATCCTTGAAAAATAAGTTTTTAAAAAATCCACGTTTCGTCCTTGAAAAATAATTTTTTAGTTATTCAAAAAAATACTTTTTAAATAATCCACGTTTAGTCCCTGAAAAACAATTTTTTAAAAAGTCCAGGTTTAGTCTTTGAAAAATATTTTTTTTAAAAATCCTAGTTTAGTCCTCAAAAAAATAATTTTTTTTTAAATCCTAGTTTAGTCCTTGAAAAAATATTTTTTTAAAAATCCAAGTTTAGCCCTTGAAACATAATTTTTTTTAAAAAAATCCAGGTTTAGTCCTTGAGAAATAAATTTTTAAAAAATCCACGTTTAGTCCTTAAGAAATCATTTTTTTTATGAAAATCAAGTTTAGTCCTTGAAAAATAATTTTTAGAAAATCCATGTTTAGTCTTTGAATAATAATTTTTAAAAAATCCACGTTTAATCGTTCAAAAATAATTTTTAAAAAGCCCACATTTGGTCCTTGAAAAATAACTTTACTGAAATTTACGTTTAGTATTTGAAAAATAACTCTAGAGAAATTCACTTTTAGTCCTTGTAAAATCATGTTTAAAAAT
This sequence comes from Musca domestica, assembly GCF_030504385.1. Lineage (NCBI taxonomy): Eukaryota > Metazoa > Arthropoda > Insecta > Diptera > Muscidae > Musca > Musca domestica. Next base: position 525,853 of record NW_026712277.1, read on the forward strand.
CCACGCTTGGTCCTTGAAAAATATTTTTTAAAAAATTCACTTTAAATCTTTGAAAATTAGTTTTTAAAAAATTCAAATTTAGACCTTGAAAAATAATTTTTAAAAAATCTACGTTTGATGTTTAAAAAAATAAGTTTTTAAAAAATCCACGTTTATGGCTCTAAAAGTCCTTGAAAAATAATTTTTAAAAAATCTACGTTAAGTCCTTGAAAAATAATTTTTAAAAAATCTACGTTTAGTCCTTGAAAAATAATTTTTAAAAAATTCACGTTTAGTCCTTGGAAAAAAATTTTAGAAAAAATCCACGTTTAGTCCTTGAAAAATACATTTTTAAGAAATCCCCGTTCATGTCTTGGTTATTCCTTGAAAAATAATTTTTAAAAAAACGCTCTTATGGACCTTTTGGTCCTTGAAAAATAAGTTTTAAAAAATCCACGTTTATGGCTCTAAGAGTCCTTGAATAATAATTTTAAAAAAAAATCTACGTTTAGTCCTTGAAAAATAATTTTTAAAAAATCTACGTTTGATGTTTAAAAAAATAAGTTTTTAAAAAATCCACGTTTATGGCTCTAAAAGTCCTTGAAAATTAATTATTAAAAAATCCACGTTTATGGCTCTAAGAGTCCTTGTATAATAATTTTTTAAAAATCTACTTTTAGTCCTTGAAAAATAATTTTTAAAAAATCTACGTTTGATGTTTAAAAAAATAAGTTTTTAAAAAATCCACGTTTATGGCTCTAAAAGTCCTTGAAAATTAATTATTAAAAAATCCACGTTTATGGCTCTAAGAGTCCTTGTATAATAATTTTTTAAAAATCTACTTTTAGTCCTTTAAAAATAATTTTTAAAAAATCTTCGTTTAATCCTTGAAACATAATTTTTAAAAAATCCAAGTTTATGGCTCTTAGAGTCCTTGAATAATTATTTTTAAAAAATCCAAGTTTATGGCTCTTAGAGTCCTTGAATAATATTTTTTAAAAATCCACGTTTATGGCTCTAAGAGTCCTTGAATAATAATTTTTAAAAATCTACGTTTAGACCTTGAAAAATAATTGTTAAAAGATCCAATTTTCGTCCTTAGAAATAATTTTTTATAAATCCACATTTAGGCCTTAAAAAATAAATTAAAAAAATTCCTTGAAAATAATCAAAAAAAAACCTTTAGTCCCTGAAAATGTCATTTTAAAAAGTCCAAGTCTCGTCCTTGAAAAGTATTTTTTGAAAAAAATCTACGTACGAAGCTCTGAAATATGGTCCCTTGAGTCCCATGTTTTATTTTAGTCCAGAAGGATTATCTCAACTCCAATTTCATGGAGATTTCCTTAAAAAGGATTACAAGAAAAATATCCTGTTTCACAGGATTATATTTTAAAACTACTAATCTCAGGCAAATAACTAAAGCTGGCATATTACAAAATTATGGTTTTGCTTTCTTTTTAACAGGATCAGCCAAACAGATAACAGCTAGTGTTTCGAAATTATTAAGGCCTCGACAGGGCACACATAGGCTTGTTTACAAAACATGGCTGTGTAAACAATTTAAATGCAATTTCCCAGGATAACGCCCCATTAAGGATGTGTGCAGCACCTTCACAAAACCAAAAATATTCCCATAATCCTTTTAGGGCCGTGTAACTGGGTTGTGGGTTCTGCAATTGTTGTTGGTTTTGTTTTGGTTTTTGTTGTTTCTGCTAAAAGTAATTGAAACTGTCAAAACAATCCTTAAGACAACACAAAAGAAATCCTTTGCTCGCCAAAAACATCCAACCATGTAAGTGTAACAACAGGATATCATGGAAAGAATGAGAATCACAGAACGAGAAAAAAACTCCCACACCACAACCTGGGGGGTTCGGTGTCAGATGAGAGAATTTAAGAATGCATGAAAAATGCAAAAATGGAAACGGAAATGCAAAACTGAAACACAAAAGTCCTTAAAAAGGTACATAGAGAGAGAGAGAGGGAGAGAGACACACACTTTTCAACAGTCAGTCAGTGAGTCATTGAACCAAGCAACCCAGGAAGGAAGGAAGTAACTGGGTGACAAACAATAGAGTCCTTGCAACTGAGAAATGTGTGTGTGCGAAAAAAAAATCACACAAATCCTTCGAGAAACCACACGTTTCACCTGAGCCCTTCTTCCGTCAGGAATTCACAAATTTCTCCCCCCGCTCAACATCTCTGAATGTGTGGGACGGACAGACTCTCATCGGAGCTGAGATTTTTTCTTGTGTGAGAATTTATTTAAGGATCATCAAACAGGTTGTTTTTTTCCCATCCCTCTTGATCCTTGTTATCCTTGACAATAGTGTAACAGTTATGAAAACATTTTCATTTCTTCATTCTCCCAGCTCCAGCTCCCTTTCAAATATCCTTCGAAAGAAAAGGAAAATTCTACGGTGTGTGCTAGAAGTGTGTGTGTGGGAAAACCGGCAATCATCCTTCGGAATTCATGAGAATGAAAATTGATTCTTCTCATTCTCATCGTGCCATGAACTGTAGCAGGTTGTTTTGTGGCCATTGAAAAATTGGGAGAGGGGTTCCATTGTTAACGGATCGCAGTTTATTTATTGAGCTGGAGGATATCTAATTTTTTTCTTAAATAGCCCACCCTCAATGCTCTAGGATGCGAGTGTGTGTGTGCGTGTGAGAATGCGAGATAAAATCATTAGATTGCCAAGATTTATTGATGATATCCTTTTTTTGGGTTTTCGTTGGATGGCTGTGACGAATTCTTTATTTCTGCGATTTCCAAGTAAATAAGTGGTTATTTGTAAACATGATTTGATGGAGGATGGGAACAGGTACACTCCCTCCTCAGCTTGGTTGAAAAATGTGAGGCAGGGCCAATTCATTTAATGGAATTCAAATTAATTTTTATTTGGAAAAATTAGTTTAATTTTTTGAGGGATAAACCAAGTTATGATGTGGATTTTTTAAAAATTATTTTTCAAGGACCAGAAGAGCCATAAACGTGGATTTTTTAAAAATTATTTTTCAAGGACTTTTAGAGCCATAAACGTGGATTTTTTTAAAATTATTTTTCAAGGACTAAACGTGGATTTTTTAAAAATTATTTTTTAAGGACCAACAGAGCTATAAACGTGAATTTTCTTAAAATTATTTTTTAAGGACCAACAGAGCTATAAACGTGGATTTTTAAAAATTATTTTTCAAGGACCAATAGAGCTATAAACGTGGATTTTTTAAAAATTATTTTTCAAGGACCAACAGGGCTATAAACGTGGATTTTTTAAAAATTATTTTTCAAGGACCAACAGAGCTATAAACGTGGATTTTTTAAAAATTATTTTTCAGGGACCAAACGTGGATTTTTTAAAAATTATTTTTTAAGGACCAACAGAGCTATAAACGTGAATTTTTTTAAAATTATTTTTTAAGGACCAAAAGAGCCATAACCGTGGATTTTTTAAAAATTATTTTTCAAAGACTTTTAGAGCCATAAACGTGGATTTTTTAAAAATTATTTTTCAAGGACTCTCAGAGCCATAAACGTGGATTTTTTAAAAATTATTTTTCAACGTGGATTTCTTAAAAAATTATTTTTCAACGTGGATTTCTTAAAAAATTATTTTTCAACGTGGATTTCTTAAAAAATTATTTTTCAAGGACTAAACGTGGATTTCTTAAAAAATTATTTTTCAAGGACCAAACGTGGATTTTTTAAAAATTATTTTTCAAGGATCAAACGTGGATTTTTTAAAAATTATTTTTCAAGGATCAAACGTGGATTTTTTAAAAATTATTTTTCAAGGATCAAACGTGGATTTTTTAAAAATTATTTTTCAAGGATCAAACGTGGATTTCTTATTTTTCAAGGACCAACAGAGGACTAAATATGAATTTTTTTAAAATTATCTTTTAAGGACCAATAGAGGGCTGTATGTGAATTTTTTAAAAATTATATTTTAAGATTCAACAGAGGACTGAATGTGAATTTTTTAAAAATTATTTTTCAAGGATTCTTAGAGCCATAAACTTGGATTTTTTAAAAAGTATTTTTCAAGGACTCTTAGAGCTATAAACTTGGATTTTTTAAAAAGTATTTTTCAAGGACTCTTAAGGCCATAAACGTGGATTTTTTAAAAAGTAAATTTTCAATTTTTTAAAATTATATTATTTCATTTCAAGGACAATATTTCTACAAACGTGGATTTTTTTAAATTATTTTTCAAGGGCGATGTGTTTATAAAAATTTATCTTCAAGGATTTTATTAAAATTATTTTTAAAGAATTTTTAACAATTTATTCTCTAAGGATTTTTGAAAATTATTTTTCAAGGACCAATTTTAAATTTTTTTAGGAGGAGTATTCAAAAAAATATTATTCAAGGATCAAGGATCAAACGTTGAATTCTTTAAAAATTATTTTTCAAAGATTTGATTTTTTTTTAAATTATTTTTCAAGGAATTGATTTTTTAAAATTTATTTTCAAGGACAAATAAGGACTCTTGGAAAATTATTATTTATTATTATTTTTCAAGGACCAAAAGATGCATTTTTAAAAATTATTTTTTAACGATTTGATTTTTTCTTAAATTATTTTTCAAGGATTTGATTTTTTTAATTATTTTAAATTATTTAATTTTTTTTTAAACTTATTTTCAAAGACTAAATAAGAACTTTTAGAAAATTATTTTTCAAGGACAATACGAGGATTTTTCCAAATTGTTTTTCGTAGACAATGCAAGGACTCTTTGCAAAATTATTTTTTTAAAAATTATTTTTCGAGGATTATACATGTATTCAAATAATCATTAAGAAGAGATCAAAGATCTTAAAGATATTTATCATTTATTGTAAGAAAAAAATGCGGGTCTCCCAAAAAAGGAGGCATACATATGTGAAAAAAAATGTCCTTGACAATAAATCATTTTTCCCTTTGTCACATAGGAACAGGAATGCAAACACAAAACTACTTAAGAGACAATTGATTAATTTTCTCACCAAAAGAATTTCATAGGTCCCTCACCTTCAATTAGAATGGCAACAATACGGGTTGGCCACCGAGAAGTATTTTCAAAATTTCATTTAAATTTTTGAACAAAAATATTTACATAAATTCGTTCCTCCTCCATCAGGATTTAAAAGAAAATAATGATGCAATGCCAGCAAGTTGTGGAGATCACCTAAGGAGGAACGAATTGAAGGAAATTGAAATTTTTGGAAAATTCTAAAACTCCATGCAATTCGATACACCCGGGCTATAAGAAACTCAGAAAATAACGTATAAATTTCTCAATGATCTTGGCATACAGGTTGTATTTGAAGAGAAAACAAATCTCGGCCAAAGGACAATTGGAAAAGGGAAACCAAAAATCTCAGTCCTATTTTTTGTTGTTCAAATGGACAAAGGCCAGCCATACATCCACCCGTCCATCCATGGTGGCAATTAGAAATAGAAACCTTACAGGTAGTAGTTGTATTTCGATCGAGTTAATCCAAAAATTCTTGAGAACCAGAAACCATTGATCATTGACCAGTTCGGCTCAGTTGAGTTTTTGTGTGTGAATGTGTGTCGGAATCTCAATGACCCTACAAACAATCAGACAGACAGACAAAACAAATGTAGGTGGATATTTTCCAATAATGTGTGTTAATTGGATTGAGAGTGATGGAGAAAGGGACACAAGGCCAAAAGGGGGTTGGCCATTGATTACCATCAAGGGTTTTTCTTTTCATGCCTGAGGATCACTTTTTTTTTTGGCTGGACATTAAAGGAAATCACCGCTTTGAAGGGAATGGCAATTCACCTTCCCAAGAATGAAAACTCTCAAGGGGGAACCAGGGATTTTTGTTTTTTTTTTCTTTGTTAATAATTATTTTCTTATTGTTTTATTTCGAATTGGTTCTGGAGTGTTAGAGAACAAAAATACAAAAAAATAAAAAAAAAAAAATTAAAAGAATGCCCATGGACCTCACACTGACCCTGAGGGTAAGAGAGACTCAGTGAATGGTCATTACAAATAGTTTTTGATGTAACATGGAGAAGAGGAAGTAGAAAACAAAAAACGGAAATAACCTGTTATCCTTGTTAGGGTCCAAAGATTTTTCTTAGTTCCGTTTCTATTTTTTCGCAATTATTTAATATTTTATGTTTTGAACAAAACAAGAATTTTGAGAGGATGTTGAAAAATTGCTCTCAGGTGTTTAATAGTTAGAGGAGGATTTCAAGGTGGGAGGTCGATAACTTCTATCTCTTCCCCTCCTTCCCTCTCAGACTTTTTGTTAAAAAATAGCTCTCTCTAGGTCTCTATCTGAATCCAAAAAAAAAAAAATAACGATTTATTTTTTTAAAAACACTTTGGAAGGGTTTTTGTAAAAAAATTTTAAACACTCTTACAGCCATAATATTGTATTTTCTAAAATTATTTTTGGAGGTCAGTCGGAGACTATCAGATAGCTGAACGAGGATTTTGAACAAATTATTTCACAAAGATCCCAACATTCGTGGACTATTTAAAATAATGTTTCAAGGACTAACTTCTTTCTTTTTTTAAATTATTTCTTGGGACTATCGTAGATCTTTGGAGGACGTTGTAAAGGACGCTTATAGGTCTCATAATTCTCAAAAAAAAAAAATTATATATTTATCTATATATTTTTTTTATACCCTCCACCATTCTATGGAAATTATATTAACTTTGTCATTCCGTTTTTAACTCCTCGAAATATTCAGAATAGACCCTACAAAGTATATATATTCTGGATCAGCGGAAAATTCTTAGACGATCTGGCGATGTCCGTCTGTTTGTCTGTCTGTCTGTCCGACTGTTGTAATCACGCTATCTTTCGAACGAATTGAGATAGAGGCTTAAATTTAGCATAAATGTGAAGTTTACCAGTAGGCAAGTTATGTTCGTAAATGGGCCATGTCGGTCAACATTTTCGTATAGCCCCCACATAACGGTACCTCGAGATATTCGGTATTTTCAAGATATTAGCGACATTATTCACCGGAATTATTTTAAATTTCGTATTTGAAGTTCCTAATGGGTACTACAGCTTAATGCAAACATTTTTGTATGCAGGTCCACGTCTTCGTATAGCCCCCATATAACGGTATCTCCCTATATTCGGTATTTTGATGATTTTAGCGCCATTATTCACCGGAAGTGTTTCAAATTACGTATTTAGAGTTCGTAATAGAAACTACAGTCTGTGACAGAAAAATGTCTATGCAGGTCCAGGTCTTCGTATAGGCCCCATATATAAGTACCTCCCTATATTCGGTATTTTGACGAGTTTAGGTACAATACCCACTGAAATTATTTGAGATATCGTATTTGACGTTAGTAATGGATGCTATAGCCTGTGACAGAAAATTGTCTATGCTGGTTCAGGTCTTCGCACAGCTCCGATATAATGGTACCTCCCTATATAATATATTTTGATGATTTTAGCCACATTATTCACCGTTAATTTCAAGTTTCGAATTTGAATATGGTAATGGCTAATGGCAAACAATGCCTATGTAGGTCCACGTCATATAGACCCCAATATAACGGCAACATTCGGTATTTTTAAAATTTAACAGAATTTTTTAAGGATTGTATTTTTTTGAAAATTTCCATATTCGTTCCAAATGGTGGAGGGTATTCAAAGTTCGGCCCGGCCGAACTTACTGCTTTTTAACTTGTTATCCTTTCAAATTGCATATTGGGAGATCTTAATGGTTACTACAACCTATGGAAAAAAAATTTCGTATGAAGGTCCACGTCTTCGTATAGCCGCCCATATGACGATACCTCCCAATACTCGGTATTTTCATGATTTTAACGACATTTTAAATTTCGTATTTGAAGTTCATAATGCGTGCTACAGCCTATGACTTTAGAAAACAGTACTGAGGCTTTATTATCTAAAATGTCTTAAGGTGAGAGTACATGACTTAAGTCATCGGCTGGCTTCTTCGTAGAGAAAAAAAGGAGTTTCAGATTGAGCTAGTTCGATTTTGGTTTTACGCTTTTTTCTTCGTTTCCAAAGAAGCAAGCCATATTTTACTTTTTCATTTTTTAAAAAAAAATCAAGCGCCATCTACCGATACATAGTAACAATAGAATATGTCATCATAATGCAGGTTGGTAATTCAGTTGGTTTTTGTCTGCGCTATTTGGCCACACAGAATGTCATAGTAAAACAATCAATTTCAACAAAAGGCAGTGTTTTTAAAACTGTAATCATAGTTCGAAAATCAATTTTAAAATAATACAGTTTTTAAGGAATTTTTTTTATAACTGCTAAAGGGAATCCTGATGAGTGTTCTGGCTGAATTTTAGAGAGTTTGACTACTGTAGAAAGGATATCATGAGGGTATATTACTTTGAGGTTTAAATAAATTGCAGGGTTTTCATTAAATTCTCAAAAATATTTGATTTGTTGAAATTGACGGTCCTTGAAAATATTATGATTTTAATAATTTGAAAATTTATGGGCTCTGGAAAGTATTCAAAAAAATCCAGCTTTGCTGATTATATGGCTATTAAAAAAAATGTCGAAAGGTCACCGTATTTTAGTCCTTGAAATATATTAAAAAAAATCAAGAACGGTTATTTGAGGATTCTAGAAAAGTACATTTCTCTCTCTCACTGAGAGCACTTGAAAAACACTCGGAAAACCTCCTCGTTTGCGGTTTAGGTTCTTAAAACATACTCCAAACAATCCAAGTTTGCCAGGGTCATTAAAAAATATTTTCTAAAATTCATGTTTGTCAATTTAAGGATTTTAAGAGAATATTTTTGTATAAATCTTTATCTGTTGATTTGAGCGTTATCAAAAGGGTCTTTGGAAATTCAATTCAAGTGATATGCAAAACCTCAAAAAATATATTTTTAATAATTCAATTCAAGTTTGCTGAGAACCTTGAAATAATTTTAGGGTTCTTGAGAAAATATTTTTTTGAAAAATTCTAAATCCTGACAACCAGATAGTGCCTGAAAAACATTCTTGTGGATTTTAGGGGTTCTCAAAATATTTTGAAATATCTACTTCTGTCGATTTGAGAGCCTATAAAAGGGTACTTAGATATCTCTGCTTCTGAATTTGAGAGTCCTTTATAATATATTCTAAAAAGGATTGTTAAAAAAATCCTTAAGAATATTCTAAAAAACGCTTTTTTCAATTTGAGGTTTTCTGAAACATCATTTCTTCAAAATCCTCTAAATTATCTTATTTTGAGGGTCCTTAAAATATATTTTTTTTTTTCTAAAAAAAATCAAATATAAAAGGTAAAAATATAAAAAAAATTCACATTAACCCTAACTTAGAAAAATAATTTAAAAAAACATTAATGAGTTTAATTTAGAAAAAAAATGTTTTTTTTTTTATAAATATTTTCTTAAAATATCACTCAAAATTCTCAAGTCATAAAACATTTAAAAAAATCCACAGTAGCTTTTCATTTGGAAAATATATTTTTTAAATCACCTTTGGTCTTCGTTTGGAAATAATATTTTTAGAAATATTCATTTTTGGTTCTCAGTACGAAAAATCGATACATATTCCACGGTTAAAAAATAATTAAAAAAAAAAACTCCACAGTTGAGGTCCACAGTTAGAAAAACAATTAGAAAAGCTTTAATCCTCGAGGCAAAAATAGTTTTTGAAAAATCAACGTCTGGTTCTATGTTAGAAAAATAGTTTTCAAAAATACTGCCGTTGGTCCTTGTGAATGAACAATAATTTTGAAAAACTTGATGCCCTGATCTCGTTTGATAAAAAATATTTTTTAAAAATCCACGTCTGATTCTCTGTTTAAAAAATAATATTTCAAATGTCCTAGCCTTGTTTTCATTTGGAGAAAATAACTTTTGAAAACTCAACGTATTGTTCTCAGTTGAAAAAATAATTATTTAAAAATCATCAACTCTCTTGGAAAAAAGGAAGAGTTAATAAACGTGTCTTATCCTCAGTTGTATTTTTTTTTTCAAATACCCGTTTGGTCCTCATTTGAATAGATGATTATTCAAAAAATACAATTTTGTTCGCAGTTTGAAAAAAAAATCATTTAAAAAAATACATTTTGTTTTTATTTGGAAAGATAAATTTTCAAAAAATAACCAACCTTGGTTTTCCGTTGGAAAATTGGTTTTAAAAAAAAAAATGTAAAAAAAAAATTAAGAAAAAATACAAGTTTTTTCCTAAAAAAATTGTTTTGGCAAATTGCTTTTTAAAAGATCCACAATTAGTCCTAATTTGAAAAAAAATAATTTTTAAAATTTCCACATTTGGTTTTTATTGGCAAAATTTCTTTTTAATAAACCATAGATTTGGAAAATATTTTCAAGAAAATCCACGTTGTTCCTCATTTGGATTTTTTTTAAATCCAAGTTCAAACCTAAGTCGAAAATGTAATTTTTAAAATAAAATAAATGTTTTTTTTTTAAATCCTAGGCTGTAGGTGTTCCTTGAACAAAAATCCTCAATTATAGCCTGCAATTCAGCAAACGTGGATTTTTAAAGGATATTTTTACAAGGATCAAGCAGTTCAACAAGCGTGGATTTTTTTAAGGACATTTTTACAAGGATCAAGCTGTTCAATAAGCGTGAATTTTTTTAAGGATATTTTTACAAGGATTAAGCAGTTCAACAAGCGTGGATTTTTTAAGGATATTTTTACAAGGATCATGCAGTTCAACAAGCGTGGATTTTTTAAGGATATTTTTACAAGGATTAAGTAGTTCATCAAGCGTGGATTTTTTTAAGGATATTTTTACAAGGATCAAGTAGTTCAACAAGCGTGGATTTTTTTAAGGATATTTTTACAAGGATCAAGCAGTTCAATAAGCGTGGATTTTTTAAGGATATTTTTACAAGGATCAAGCAGTTCAACAAGCGTGGATTTTTTAAGGATATTTTTACAAGGATCAAGCAGTTCAACAAGCGTGGATTTTTTAAGGATATTTTTACAAGGATCAAGCAGTTCAGCAAGCGTGGATTTTTTAAGGATATTTTTACAAAGATCAAGCAGTTCAACAAGCGTGGATTTTTCTAAGGATAATTTTACAAGGATCAAGCAGTTCAACAAGCGTAGATTTTTTAAGGATATTTTAACAAGGATCAAGCAGTTCAACAAGCGTGGATTTTTTAAGGATATTTTTACAAGGATCAAGCAGTTCAACAAGCGTGGATTTTTTTAAGGATATTTTTACAAAGATCAAGCAGTTCAACAAGCGTGGATTTTTCTAAGGATATTTTTACAAGGATCAAGCAGTTCAACAAGCGTGGATTTTTTAAGGATATTTTTACAAAGATCAAGTAGTTCAACAAGGGTGAATTTCGATGATGGTCTGGGTGGTCTTTGTATAATTTTTATTTAAAAATCCTTGATAATAACCTGAGTGGCTCTTAAAAAAATTCCTTTAAACATCTCACACCTGGCTAGAAAAAAACGATGCTTGGTTCTTAGTCGGAAGTATTTTTTAAAATATTTCTCTGGTTCTTTAAAAAATTAAGCAATACAAGTTGCGCCCTAAAATAGTCTTGGAAAATTATTAAAAAAACACATTAGCTCCTGAGATGGAAAAATATTTTTTAAAAATTTTCATATTTGGTCTTCATTGGGAAAAAAACAATTTTTAAGAAGCCTTAGATTTGGAAAATTTTTTCAAGAAAATCCACGTTGTTCCTCATTTGGATTTTTTTTTAAATTCAATATCAAACCACAGTCGAAAATGTAATTTTTAAAATAAAACCAGTAAAGAAAGTCTTAAAGTCGGTCGGGGCCGACTTTATGATACCCTACACCACTTTGCTAATTTAGTAGAGCTGCGCATAACAATTAAAAGTTTTTATGGGAGAATTCAATCATAACGCTATGATTATAATTATAATTTAAAGTTCAAAGGGCTAAATATGCCGAAGCATTTGTATCTTTTAAATTCGGACTTGTATTACCCATTTGGTGCACAATTAATTTGAAATCGGATAAAGATATATATGGGAGCTATATCCAAATCGGAACCGATCTCGATAAAATTTGGCAAAGATATTTCTGAGCTGTATTTGATATATTTCCTTGAATATCGTTGTTATGGAGTGCGTATTACGGCTGTGGGTAACAAATATGACAAATCGGATATGGGAGCTATAGCTATATCTGAACCGATCTTCACCAAATTTGGCATACTACCTTCTAGACTCAATTCGGTCGTATGTGCCAAATTTCATCCCATTTAAGCAAATATTAGACGTTTGGTGGAAATAAAAGGTAAATCGGACGAAGTTATATATGGGAGCTATATCCAAATCTGAACCGATCTCGATAAAATTTAGCAAATGTATTTCTGAGCTGTATTTGATATTTTTCCCCAAATATTGTTGTTGCATAGTGCATATTACGGCGGCGGTGGACAAAAATAACAAATCGGATGAACAATATATATGGGAGCTATAGCTATATCTGAACCGATTTCGATAAAATTTGGCATACTTATTTTCAGGTCCAATCTGATCGTACATGCAAAATTCCATACTATTCGGACTGATATTACACGTTTGGTGCACAATAAAATGCAAATCGGACGAAGATATATATGGGAGCTATATCTAAATTTGGACCGATTATCTCCAATTTCAATAGGGTTCGTCCTTGGTCCAAACAAATGATTTGTGCAAAATTTCATCTGGATAGGGCAATAAATGCGAACTGTACTTTGTTTACAAAAATACATGGACAGACGGACAGACGGACGGACGGACGGACGGACGGACGCTAAAAATAAAATTGGGAAAATTATTTTTTAAAAAATTTTCCACGTTGGTCCTCATTTGGTATTTATTTTTAAATCCCAGTTCAAACACCACTTGAAACTATAATTTTTAAAATATTTTTTTTTTAATTCTATCAATTTTTGAAAATCTATATCTTAACTTTTTTGGAAAAATAATTTTTACAAAATCCATTTTTAATTTAAATAATAAAAAGTAATTTTCAAAAACTAAACTTTGAATTTTTTATTGAAAAACTTTATTTTTAAAAATTCCCATTAATTTTTAGTTAAAAAGAAAGCTATTTAAATGTTGTCCCTATTTTTTTAATACTAAATCCTCCCTCAATTCTTTTTCATAGCCATGGCGGAAAATCTCCCACCTTCCCCACTCTTCTGGCCATTCATGTACCTAGCTTAATTGGATATTATTTTTTTAGCTGTTGTTGTTATTGCTCTCCTAGCTGTTGTTGTTATGTTTTCTATTACCCAGCATCAAGTTAATTTATATTACTAACCAAACATAGTACCTACAACAACAACGGCAGTTATAATAACAATAACAACAACAACAAAAAGCGCTGGTTTAAAAAAAAATAAAGCAATTATGGAGCCAAATTCTAAAGTCCCGGCAGTTCAACACTCGAAACCAAATTCTTGACTTGGTTTGGGGGGAAATTTTTCTAATGTGGCCTGGACCCAGCTTGAAACGGAGGAAAATGAATGCCACTAAAAATAACAAACATACACACACATACACACACTCACTCACAGTCACATGTGAAAAGCGGACCACACATAAAACAATCTTATTTGTTATATTTTCTCCTGGTTGTTGGTGTTGTGGTTGTTGTTGCTGATTTTTATACCCTCCACCATAGTATGGAGGGTATATTAAGTTTGTCATTCCGTTTGTAACACCTCGAAATACACATTTTAGACCCCACAAAGTATATACATTTTTGATCAGCATAAAATTCTATGTCGATGTCAGTCCGTCTGTCCGTCTATGCGTCTATCCGTCTGTCCGTCTGTGGAAACCACTCTAGCTTCCGAACAAATTGAAGTAGATTGATAAAATTTTGCTCAAATGTATGTTATGTCTGCAGGACTTTTGATATTGAAAATGGGTCATGTAGGTCCACGTTTTGGTATAGCCCCCATATAACGGTACCTCCCAATATTCGGCATTTTAATGATTTTAGGGACATTTTTGACCAGAATTGTTTCAAATTTGATATTTGAAGTTCATCATGGATACTACAGCCTAAGACAGAAAATTGTCATTGGGAGTCCACGTCTTCGTAGAGCCCCCATATAACGGTACCTACCGATATTCGGTATTTTGATGATTTTAGCGAATTTATTCACCAGAATTTTTTTAAATTTGGTATTTAAAGTTGGTAATGGATACTACAGCCTACGACAGAAAATTGTCTGTGCAGGCCCACGTCTTCGTAGAGCCCCCATATAACGGTACCTCCCAATATTCGGTATTTTGACGATTTTAGCGACATTATTTACCGGAACTATTTTAAATTTGATATTTGAAGTTCATAATGGATACTACAGCCTACGACAGAAAATTGTCTGTGCAGGCCCACGTCTTCGTAGAGCCCCCATATAAGGGTACCTCTCGATATTCGGTATTTTGATGATTTTAGCGACATTATCTACCGGAACTATTTCAAATTTGGTATTTAAAGTTCGTAATGGATACTACAGCCTAAGACAGAAAATTGTCTGTGCAGGTCCACGTCTTCGTAGAGCCTCCCGATATTCGGTATTTTAATGATTTTAGGGACATTTTGGGCCAGAATTGTTTCAAATTTGGTATTTGAAGTTCGTAATGGATACTACAGCCTACGACAGAAAATTGTCTGTGCAGGTCCACGTCTTCGTATAGTCCCCATATAACGGTATCTCCCGATATTCGGTATTTTGATTTTATCGACATTATAAACGATTTTTTTTCTAAGTTCCGCATTTGAATATTGTAATGGAATAATGACCTACCTGTTACCCAGGTTCAAGTGGTGGTATAGACCCTAATATGACAGCTACATTCGCTATTTTTAAGATTTTAACAGAATTTTTTACGGACTTTATTGTTTTTGAGAATTTGCCAAATTCGTTCCAAATGGTGGAGGGTATTCAAAGTTCGGCCCGGCTTTTTTACTTGTTTAAGACTAATTTCATTTGTTTGGAAAGCAGTTTTTCCCTCATTCACCATCTCCTCCCCTCTGAAGCCCAAATGAGTTTGTCGGTTTAAGTCTTCTTCTACTCCGGCTCCGGCTGGAGAAGATTTGAAACACATAGGAGTATGTGTGTGTGTGTGTGTGTGGTAAATACAATTTTTATTCGCCAATGTCGCATATGCATGTATGTGTGTGTGTGTAAGTTTTTTGTTTATTATCCTTTTGCCAAAAAGAAAATAGAACAACAAGAACAACAACAACAACAAACCAGCCAGACCAGCGACAGCTCTGGCTGAGAACATAAAAAATTAAACTTTATTTCGCCATTTTTAATTTCCTACTCCTTTGTGAGTGTTTGTCGTGGACACACACACACACTCTCGCACTCTCACACACGCCCAAGGACAATAACTAACAACGGGCCTGGTCAGCAGAGGCAACGGCACCATATCGCAAATCGTGAAAAAAATTCTGAAACTACATAAAAAAAACTCCAGCTTTAGCGTTGGACATTTTCGAGTATCATTTCGAGTACCGGGACGTCATCAAGTCACACAAAACTAGAGCCGGGAGGCAACCCATCCCGCCACAAAAAAAAACCTAATAAAAAATTGTAGAAATGTAATAAAAATTAAAAAGAAATAAAAACGAATTAAATTCTAACGAGACTTTGTTTCACATCTTTGCGCGTTTGTTTTGCCATTTTCTGTGTGCTTTGTTTTTCCTCCAAATGAAATTTGCCTTGCCATGCGGAGTTTTTCTCCACGTTTTTTTCACGGTTTTCATCAACGTTATGCTAAAGTAGTCATAACTTACACATGTGAGTGTAGGGGGCTTTGTTTTTTTATGTTATTATTTAAATACATATTTACATTTGAATGTAAATATGTATTTGAATATTTAAATCAAAGGCGGAAAGGACTCAAGGGTCCTTGAAACACTTTTGAGGGCCTTAAGGAAAACAGGTATAAAAAATGTCTTTATTTGAAAAAAAAAATAATTTTTGGGCTCTAAATAAACACCCTTTGAGATAAATACATTAAAGATTGCAGATCTTTAAAAAAGGTCCTTGAGAGGTCCTTGACAAATTGTCTTGTAAATGGGAGTTTTTAAGTTTTTTTCTTAAAAACCAGCCACTGCTCCTTGACAATTTTTTTTATAAGTGGGCCGAGGGTCCTTGAAAAAAATTCCTTAAAGTTTTTTTTTTAATTTTTGCCTGGAAGGTCTTTAAAAAAATTCTTAAAAACTCTCGATTTTAGTCCTTGTAAAAATTTCTTAAAAAAATCCTTGAAAATATTTTGGGTGGCCCTGGAAGGTCTTCCAGAAATCTTTAAAAACTCTCAATATTAGTCCTTGTAAAAATTTCTCAAAAAATTCTAGAAAATCCATGAATGAAATATCCCTTCAAAACCAGCGACTGATCCTTGAAAAATTTTTTTGTGAGTGGGCCTTTCCTTCAAACACCGCGACTATAGCCGGGGATCCTTGAAAAAGATTTCTTAAAGTTTATCCAATTTTTGCTTGGAAGGTCTTCAAAAAATCCTCAAAAAACTCGCGATTTTCGTCCTTGTTAAAATTTCTTAAAAAATCCTTGAAAATATTTTGGGTAGCCCTTAAAAGAAACATTCCTTTAAAACCAGCGACTAGTCCTTGACAAATTTTTTTGTAAGTGGCCAGCGACTATAGCCGGGGGTCCCTGAAAAAGATTCCTTCAAGTTTTTTTGGGTGGCCCTTGACAGAAATATTTTGGGTGGCCCTTGACAGAAATATCCCTTCAAAACCAGAGACTGGTCCTTGACAATTTTTTTTGTAAGTGGGCCTTTCCTTCAGAACCAGCGATTATAGCTGGGGATCCTTGAAAAAGATTGTATAATGTTTTTTTTTTTCAATTATTGCCTGGAAGGTCTTCAAAAAAATCCTTAAAAACTCTCGATTTTAGTCATTGTAAAAAATTTCTTAACAAATTCTTGAAAATATTTTGGGCGGCCTTTGAAAAAATAAAAATCCCTTCAAAATTAGCGACTGATCCTTGACAAATTTTTTTGTGAGTGGGCCTTTCCTTCAAAACCAGCGATTATAGTTGGGGGTCCTTGAAAAAGATTTCTTAACGTTTTTTTTCAATTATTGCCTGGAAGGTCTTCCTTGTAAAAAATTCTTAAAAAAAATTCTTGAAAATATTATGGGTGGCCCTTGAAAAAAATCCCTTCAAAACCAGCGACTGGTCCTTGACAATTTTTTTGTAAACCAGCGACTATAGCTGGGGGTCCTTGAAAAAAATTCCTTAAAGCTTTTCA
The DNA here is from genome assembly GCF_030504385.1 of Musca domestica. Classification (NCBI taxonomy): domain Eukaryota; kingdom Metazoa; phylum Arthropoda; class Insecta; order Diptera; family Muscidae; genus Musca; species Musca domestica. The sequence continues at coordinate 543,073 of NW_026712277.1, forward strand.
ATTCTTGCCTGGAAGGTCTTCAAAAAATCCTTAAAAACTCTCGATTTTAGTCCTTGTAAAAATTTCTTTAAAAAAATCCTTGAAAATATTTTGGGTGGTCCTTGAAAGAAATATCCCTTCAAAATCAGCGACTGTAGCTGGGGGGTCCTTGAAAAAGATTCCTTATTTTTTTTTCAATTATTGCCTGGAAGGTCTTCAAAAAATCCTCAAAAAACTCTTGATTTTCGTCCTTGTAAAAATTTCTTAAAAAGTCCTTGAAAATATTTTGGGTGGTCATTGAAAGAAATATCCCTTCAAAACCAGCGACTGGTCCTTGACAATTTTTTTGTAAGTGAGCCTTCCCTCAAAACCAGCGACTAAAGCCGAGGGTCCTTGAAAAAGATTCCTTAAGGACCTTACAATTTTTGCTAAAAGGTATTTTATTCCTTGTAAAAATTTCTTAAAAAATCCATGATGATATTTTGGCTGGTCCTTGAAGAAAATATTCTAAAAAATCCTTGATTATGGCCTGGGTGGTCTTTGAACAATGTTTACTTCACTACCCTTGATTATAGTTTTGGGTGTCCTTAACAAAAAACTTCCTTCAAAATTCTCGATTATAGCCTGATTGGTCCTTGGACAAGTTTTACTAAATATCCTTGACTAGATGTCCTTTGAAACGATTTTTCTGATTGTAGGACAATATTTGAATAATATTTACTTAAAAATTCTGGATTATAAACTGGGTGTTCCTTGACAAAAAATGTCTTAAAAATCCACGATTATAGCCTACAGGGCCTTGAAACAAATTTCTATAAAAAAAACTAGATTTATTCAATACTTCAATAACCTTGATTATAGCCAGGATTGTCCTTGACAAAGAAAACGACCTTAAAAATTCTCTGTTATACCCTGATTGGTCTTTGGACAATTTTTACTTAATATCCTTGATAGAAGGTTGGTGATCCTTGAACGATTTTTATTTCACAATCCTTGATAATGAACTGGGTGGTTCTTGAAAACATGTTCTTAAATACCTTCAATTATACCCTGAATAGCCATTGAAGTTTCGTAAAAATTTTCGATTATACCCTGATTGGTCCTTGGACAAGTTTTACTTAATATCCTTGATTATATGGGAGGTTCTTGAAAAAAAAATCCTCAAAAATGCAATCAATTACAAACTGGTTGGTCCTTAAACAATTTTCCTTAAAAGTCTTCCATTATAACATGTGTTGTCCTCTGTACAAATTTCTTCAAAAATCCTGTATTATAGGATCCTTGGAAGGTACTTCACAAAAAATTCCTTAAATATCCTCAATTATAGCCTTAGTGGTCCTTAAATAATTTTTGTTTAAAAATACTTAATTATAAACTGGGCGGTCCTTGACAAAAAAATCCTTGAAAATCTCCAATTATAGCCCGGGTGACCTTTAAGCAACTTTAACTAAAAATCCTTGATTATAGCCTGGTTGGTCCTTGAAGAATTTTTACTTAAAAATCCACGATTATACCCTGAGTGGTTCTTGTCAAAAAATATATTTTAAAAATGCTCCATTATAACGTGGATGGTCCTTGGCAAAAAAACCCTCGATTAAATCCAGAGTGGTCCTTGAACAATTTTTTCTTAAAAATCCTAGATTTTAAATCTTTGAAAAAAATCAAAAAATCTTCGATTATATCCTTGGTGATCCTGTGCTATTTTCGCTTAAAATCAGCGATTATAAATCGGGGTTGTCCTTGAAAAAAATCCTTGGAAATCTCGATAATAATTTGGTCGGTCTTTGGAAAAAAATCCTTAAAAACTCTTGGCTAGGTGGTCTTTGAATAATTTATTCTTTAAAATCCTTGAAAAAAATAAGAATCCTACAAAAATATTCTTTAAAATCCACATTCCTAAAGTTCTTCTGATTCTCGAAAAAATATCCTTTAAAAGCCACGTTCCTCAAATTCTTCTGATTTTCGAAAAATATCCTATAAAAAACAACGATTCTCAAGTTCCTCTGATCCTTGAAAAAATATCTTTTAATATGCCACGTTTCCCATGTCCTTTTGGTCCTTGAAAAATCCAGATTTCTCAAGATCTTCTGATCCTTGAAAAAATATCATTTAAATATCCATGTTTGTTGAACTGTTGATCCTTAAAGGAGCATCTTTTAATAATCCAATTTTGTTAAAAAAATTATCCTTGTTATTATCCAAAGTTTGTTGAACTGCTTATGCTTCAAAATCCAAGCTAGTTGAATTGTTGATCCTTGAGAAAATGTCCTCTAAAAACCACACATCTTTTAGTGATTTACTGGTCTTCTAAAGGCTTTCTGGTCTTCCAGAAAGACCTCCTAGTCTTCCAGAAAGACCTCCTGGCATTCCAAAAGACCAGAATTTGTGGCCGTTGAAAGACTTTCTGGCCGCCTGGCTTTCAAAAACACCTCCTGACCCTCCAAAAGACCTCCTGGTATTCAAAAGGACCAAAGACTTTCGAAAATAACTCTTCCAAAAGACCAGAAGTTGTGGTCTTCTAAACAGCTTTTGTTTTTCTTAAGGACCTTAAGAACCTTCTGGTCTTATAAAGGGCCTTCTGGTCTGGTCTTTTTAAACCTCTTCTAGTCTTTTAAGTAGCTTCTAAAACACAAAGGGTTTATTGAATACTCCTTGGACCTTGTGGCCTTCTGGTGGCCTTGGTTTTTTAACCTTTGGTCTTCTAAGGACCCTTTGGTCTTCTGAGAACCCTGTGGCATTTTAAGGATTCTTCGGGCTCTTTAGGACACTTTGGTCTTCCGAGAACCCTTTGGCATTTTAAGGATTCTTACGGACTCTTTGGTCTTCTAGGACCCTTCGATCTCCTAAGAACCCTTCGGCTTTAAAGAAACCTTTGTTCTTCAAAAGATCTTTTTGTTTTCTAAGCACCATTTGGTCTTCTGAAGACCCTGTGGTCTGGCTACTAATCTTTTTGGTCTTCATAGGACTCTTTGGTCTTAAAAGGACCCGTTGGACTTCCAAAGTCTTCTAAGGACCCATTGGTCTCCTAAGCGTCCCTCGGTCTTCCAAGGACCCTTCAGTCTCCTTAGTATTCTTTGTCTTTCTAAAGACCGACTGGCCTCCTGATCCACCCCTGCTTTTCATTTCTTTTATATTTTCTTTATTTTACTGTACGTGCTGAAGCCAAAGGACTAGTCTCATATTTTTTTTATAGTCGGCCCTAATGGTTTTAGTGGAATTGTAATTTTCCATTTTTTTGTTGATGAGTCGGAGCTAAGCTAGGAGCATATGATTTTTAGCTGGCCAAATAATAATAAGGCGTCTGGGAGATATTCATTCAACGCGCTAAATAATGGATTTTTATGTGCGAAAATAACGACTTTTCGGACGGCAAGGACAATTAAACAAATCTCAGGATTTTGAGGGTAATTTAACTGCAACTTCAAAATTTGTGGAGAAAGGGGGAATAGGGAGGAAGGAGGAATATGAGCTCTGGCTCTACTTCGTTATATAGCAGTCACCATAGGCTGCGAAAATGATATATAGGTGACCGGGAAGGGAAAAATTTTAGTGTGGTAAAGTTGGCCTCTAGGACGGGGTAAGGTTCCTTTCTTTTTGCCATAAGTCTTCAAGATTTTAGGTTACTTAAAAGGCTTTTAATGAGACTTCTGGATCTGGTCAAATGGAGGTTACTATTTTCCTGGGAAAAATTGGATATCCTTTATTAAGCATCTCAGCAGCACCATTTTCTCGTCCTTATATACAAAAAATTATGATTCCCCTCTCCCACATCCTTAGTCCCTTTGGTCATGTGATCAATTGGCATTTGGTTGCCATGCCGGAGGACGCACCATGCCATGCCTTAACATTTCCCCAAGAATTTTGAAAAAAAATAATATAAGACTTACATTGGTGGTCTGGTCATTCAGCATCACTTTCTATGGCTTGAAACAATAATATTTTCACAAAACTCCCTGTCTGCAGTTCAGCTAACTGCTTACCATGCTGGCCAGCAACAGTAATGTTGGTCCTGCAGATATTCTTTCTACTCCTTTTTATTTCCAAATACTCTCTGTGTTTGAAATCGATTTCTTTTTTTGTTTGCTTTTTCGATTTGTCGAACTCACTCTCTTCTCAATTTTTCTTTGTTTTTGTGATGATGTATGTTTTGGCTTATTTTGTTTGTCTTTGGATGAGTCTGTAGTCCCCCTCCTCTCTGGCGGGGAGTGGAGGATGTTGGGTGCCACAAATAGAAAAAAACAGCTAAAAATTGGTGTCTAACTAAATTGAAATGATTATCGTTTTTTGGTCACTTGTTACGAATGCGTTGCCATTATTGGTGGGTGGGTGAATGGGGGAGGATTGGTTGACATGGTCCGTATATGTGGAGAGGTAGTGGGGAAGTGGTCATAATTCGATATTGATTAGAAGAGAAGGAGTATACCCAATTCATAAAAAATGCATTAGATAATCATGGAAGTTAAAAAACGACATTGCAAACAAATGGAAGACTGAAGGACATGGAATGGCGGCAGACATCAGTGGGAAAGGATAAAGGACAATTAAAGGAAGAGTGTAAGTAAGGGTGTCAATAGAAGAGCAACTACTGTTTAAAAATACTCGAAGGGTGTAAAGAAGATAGGAAGATCTTTAGAGGACGAAAATTAGTCAAAAATACCTAAAGGTCCTTTGAAACACAAAGGCACCTTTGAGAAGACAAGAAGGATATTTAATCAATATTTTTTCATGGAAAAACAGTTCATCAAGAGTAAATTTCTTAAAAAAATATTTTTCAAGGATTTAAAACCTTTTTTTTGAGGATTTTGTACGGATAAATGTTCAAGGACCCCCTATAGCCTTGGATTTTAATGGACCCCGAAGGCTGTAATCAAGGATTTTTGAATAAAAATTATGCAAGGACCATCCAAGCTATAATCGAGGATTTTTAAAGGATTTCTTTTTTCAAGGACCGCCCATGCTATAATTTAGGATTTAAAAAAAAAATTCAAGGATAACTGAGGCTATGATAAAGGATTTTTGAGGAATTTTTATCAGGTACTACCTATCCGTTAATAATCCACGTTTTTTAAACTGCTGATCCTTGGAAAATTTTCCTTTAAAGTAAACATTTCTAAAGTTCTCCTGACCCTTAAAAAATATCGTTAAAAATCCACGATAGCGGAATTGAAGATTCTTTTAAGATTCTTGGAATTATTTCCTTTAAAGTACAAGTTTCCCATATTCTTCTGATCCTTGGAAATATTTCCTTTAAAGTACACGATTCCCATGCTCTTCTGATCCTTAAAAAAATATTCTTGAAAATTCAACTTTCTAGAACTTCTGATTTTTGACAAAATATCCTTGAAAATTCCACATTTTTGAACTGCTGATCCTTGAAATATTTTTTTAAAAAATATCCCTTTTTTAAAAAATATCCCTTGAAAGAATATCCTTTAAATAACCACGTTTTGTAAACTATGGGTCCTTAAAAACTATCCCTTCAAAATTCACCCTTGTAAAACTGCTTGATTCTGGTAAAAATATCCTTAAAAAATCCACGATTGTTGAACTGTTGATCCTTGAAAAAATATTTTTTTAAAAAATATCCCTTAAAAATTCACCTTTATTGAACTTCTTGGTCCTTGTAAAAATATCCTTAAAAATCCACGTTTGCTGAATTGCAGGCTATAATCGACGATTTTTGTTAAAAAAAGCCACCTACAGCCTAGGACTTTAAAAGATTTTTTTAAGGACCATTCAGGTTATTATCAAGGGTTTTTAAATAAAAATTATGCAAGGACAACCCAGGCCATAATCGAAATTAGCTCTTGCTTGATCCTTGAAAAAATCCACGGTTGTTGAACTATTGATCCTTGAAAAAAATATCCTTTAAAAAACTATTTTTACTGAATTGCAGTTTATCATAAAGTATTTTTGTTCAAGGAGCACCTACAGCCTAGGATTTTAAGGACATTTCTTAAGCCCAACTCTGGTCATTTTCTAGGATTCTCAAATAAAAATTATACTTGGACCACTCAGGCTGTAATCAAGAATTTTTAACGGATTTTTTTTCAAGGACAACCAAAGCTATAATCGAGGATTTCTAAGAACAATTTGCAAGGATCACTAAGGCTATAACAGAGGATTTTCACGTTTTTTAAACGGTTGATCCTTGGAGACATTTCCCTTAAAGTACACGTTTCTAAAGTTCTCCTGGTCTTAAAAAAAATCCTTAAAAATCCACAATTGCAGACATGGAGATCCTTTAAAAAATATCCTTTAAAACACCACGTTTCCCATGTGCTTTCTCGTAAAAATATCCTTAAAAATCCACGTTTGTTGAACTATTGATCCTTGAAAAAATATTCTTTAAAAATCCACGTTTGCTGAATTGCAGGCTATAATCAAGGATTTTTGTTAAAAAAAAAACCAACTACAGCCTAGGATTTTAAAAGATTTTTTAAGGACCACTCAGGTTATTATAAAGGATTTTTAAATAAAAATTATGCAAGGACAACCCAGGCCATAATCGAAATTCGCCCTTGCTTGATCCTTGAAAAAATATCCTTTAAAAATCCACGTTAGCTAAATTGCAGGCTATAATCGAGGATTTTTGTTGAAGGACCACCTGCAATCTAAGATTTTAAAGGAATTTTTTAGGGACCAATCAGGTTATTATCAAGGATTTTTAAATAAAAATTATACAAGGACCACCAAGGCCATCATCGAAATTCACCCTTGTTGAACTACTTGATCCTTGTAAAAATATCCTGAAAAAATCCACGCTTTTTGAACTGTTGATCCTTTAGAAAATATTCTGTAAAAATCCACGATTGCTGAATTGCAGGCTATTATAGATGATTTTTGTTAAAGGATTTTTTTTTGCAAGGACAGCCGATGCTATAATCAAGGATTTTTAGGAAAAGTTTGCAAGGATAACTACGGCTTAAATAGAGGATTTTTGAGGAATTTTTGTCAAGTACCAGCCAGACTTAAATTGAGGATTTTAAACGAAGTTTTAAAGGACGAACATTTTTAAATACGAATATTTCTAATATTTTTTCCAGCACCACCCACTCTTGAATCGAGGATGTTCAAAGAAATATTATTGAGAACCACCTAGATTATATCGAGGATTATATTGAGGAGAATTTGCCGAGGGCCACAAACCAGGACTTGAAGACATTTTTTAAATCTTAAAATTTCAAAGGATTTTTTTCGAGGATTTTGGTTCACTGTAGTTGAGAATTTTTGCGGAATTTTTGTTCAAGGACGTCCACGGCTATAACCGACGAAGAATAACCCGGACCATACACGAGGATTTTTTTCGAGGACCACCCAAACTTTAAAGTGGAATTTTAGAAAGGTTTTCAAGGACTGCCCAGGCTTTTAATGATCAAATAGGCTATGATAGTATTATTTTAAAGACCAGAAGTTCTTTATATACGTTTTTTTTTAAATAACAAAATTTCTTCGGGTCCTTCCAAATGACCTTCTGGACTTCCAAAATAACTTCTGGTCTTCCAAAACACCTTCTGGTCTTCCAAAACACCTTCTGGTCTTCCAAAAAAACCTTCTGGTATTCCCAACAACCTTCTGATCATCCAAAAGACCAAAAGAGTGTTCCAAAAGACCTTCAGGTGTCACAAAAGACATTCTGGTCTTTCAAAAGACCTTTTGGTCTTCCAAAAGAACTTCTGGTATTCTGAAGATATTATGTTTCTCAAAATACTTTCTGTCTTCCTTAACATATCTTTCTGTCTCTTTTAAGGACTCTTTGGTCTTTTCAAGCCATTATGATCTTCTCAAGCCATTATGATCTCCTAAAGTCCCTCCGATTATCCGAAGAAATCCCAAGCTGTTTTTAAAGCCCAGAATCATTTTTTTTTTTCGTAAAAAAATGGAAATTGTAAAATTTTAAAATATCCTCTTTTAAGGTCGTCTAGTAATATCCCTTCGACATTTGCCGGAATCATTTGTGCTTTCAAAAAAAGAAATATTTCAAATTGGATTAATTCTAGAACTTATCAAACCATTTATACGCTTTCTTAATGGCTATTTGCGTTTTAGGCCTCGTTTTGAGATATTATTTTTATAGAAATATTTGAGTCTTATTTAAGGGCCAAAATGGGGATTTTTATACCTTCACACGTCTTAACATAAGCTTAGTATCTCAAAGAAAAAATGTTTACAAAAATACCTTTCTGCTTCTTCACATCTTGGCTTCTTTATGAAAGGAATTTTAAAAGCTTTTTAAAATTTAGGATTTCAAAGTGGGATTTAAAAAAAAAAATGGAATTTGTTTTAAATTTCTTTTTGAAGTCTTTCTTAAAAAACTCTGATGATTTTTGTGTGAAAAATTATTAAACATTTTTTGGACCTAGTTTTAATTTTTTTTATAGAATTTTCACTTTTCTTCTTACAATGGGAAAATTTTCCTTATCCTCCTTCAAAGCCCTTTGAAAGAGGATATATTTCAGAGATTTTTTAACCTTATTTATTGCATTTATTTTAGAAGACCCAAAAAAATATATATTTTTTTGTGTTTTTGATTGGGCGCCATTTAGCTTTTGGTGGTCAGTTCACATTGGGGCGCCAGAGACTTATACATTCGAAGTTATAATTGAAATATTTTAATATTTACTTTAATTTGAGGGCATATAATATTCTTGCGATTTCGTCATTTAGCTTCTGTAAGCCTTCGAAACCCACATAACCATTAATCTCAAGTTATTTTTCTAATATTTCTATATTTGATTCTATTATTCGGTCTCCATTTAAGTTTTTGTAAATAATTCACATTTAGGTGCCAGATGTTTTTTGTAGACCTACTTAAGGGTCTTATGGGACCCACTAAACGTCTCTATATAATAATTGTTTATGTTTTTGTTTGGGCGCCATTTAGCATTTTGTTAGTCAGTTAACATTTGGGTGCCAAATAACCATATATATCCACATAAATGTTTTTACTTCAAATAAAATGGTTGGTTTTTTGATTGGGCGCCATTTAGGCTTGGGAAGATATTTAAAATTTTGATAACGATAAATTTCACGAAAAATAAAATTGTTGGTTTTTCGATTGGGCGCCATTTAGCCATGAAGTCAATTTACATTTAGACAACTATAAATCCGGAGTTGGATATTTAAAATTTCAAAATGTGGAGGAAAACATCAAAGCCTCGACCTTTTGAGTCTATTTTATGTAATCCTACAACTGCAGCACCTCGCAGTGATGTGCTTCACTGAACTAGTCCCACCCACCCACTAACTATATTTGAAAAATAGGAATGGGCCTTGAAAATCACAAAGCCCTTGGTAGACCTAGATATCCTTAGAAATAACTTGATCTTAAGAAGACTAGAAAGTCTTGGGGAGACTTTAAACTTTTTAAGGCCCAGAAAGGCTATGGCATACTAGAAGGTCTTTGGGATTTAAAGTATATCTGTGGACTTTTTTTTTCTAGAATTTTTTACGATTTTTCGGGGTTCATTAAAGAAGATTTTTTTACTTTTTTTAAATAAATTATTAAGTCTTTTTATACTCTCTCTAAGGAATTTTTTTTGATCATTAACAAAGGAAGGGGTTTCCAGAATAATTTTTATTTTTCCCCAAAAAATTCAGATTTTTACAGATTGAGAATTTTTATTAATTTTTTTCCTAATTACTAATTAAAAACTCTCCATAATTATTTCCCACAATACCCCAAGACTAGGCCAGTGGGTGGCCATAACGTTTCGTTTATAATGAGGTGTTAACCATAACCATACAAAAATGCCTGTCGGTCACACTTAACGTTACACCATTAATATCTTAAGCAGGCGGCTCAAAAGATGACCGACAGGTGTAATGGCTTGGAGTTATAAAAAAAACACAAAAGCCAATAAAACAAAAACATACCCCTTCCCCATTCCCAAATGGCTGGATGAGAGACAATCTACCCAAAAAAAACATGTTTTCATAGCATTCATCCAACTCCTACACGCAGAAAAATATATGTTAGAAATATGTTTGGATCCAAACATATATTTGTTTGGGACTGGTTGCAAACAAATATATTTTTGGATGCAAACATAATTTGTTTCGGTGCAAACAAATATTTGTTTGCAACATTTTGTAACATAACTCAATTTTATTTGTTGGGTACCAACATATTTTATATGTTAGAACATATTTTTTTATGGGTGCGGAGAGGATTTTTTTCAAAGAGCTAAACAACAGAGCTCTCGATTACTTTTGAATTGGTGTTATAGGTGACTTAAAAGAAGACAGGAGGGTGAGAAGTCTGTTTTTGCGTTGATGATGTGTTGGCTTGGTTGGCCGCACAACAAAGCAGAACCGAAACATTTTTTGCTCTCTTCCAAATATAACTGTAAATAGAAGTTGTATGTATGCATGAACATTAGTAAGAAGTAACGTCTCAGCAACAACTAGAAAATACACACCGCACAACAACAACAACGAAAAAACTTTTTGCATGTTTTTTCGTTGCTGTTGTGCGGTGTGAATTTTCTAGTTGTTGCTGAGACGTTACTTCTTACTAATGTTCATGCATACATACATACATTCGTTTTTCGCATTAACACCGACATATATACAGAGGAGTCAATTTTTTTGTGTGTTGTTGTTGTAACGTTTTCTTTCTCAAGTAGGCATTTTTTGGTGCATGGACAATAAAAAAGAAATAAACGTCTCAGCAACAGTTTCCATCCCTCTTGCCGCGCACACACCACACATAGTTCCATCAGCAATCGGCAGTGTTTGCTTGGTGAGAACAAAAGAGCGTAACATTGGCGCGTATCTCAACTTGAGTGTCTCAACTTGAGACACGCGCCAATGTTACGCTCTTTTGCTCTCACCAAGCAAACACTGTCGATCGCTGCTGTAACTATGTGTGGTGTGTGCGCGGCAAGAGGGATGGAAACTGTTGCTGAGACGTTTATTTCTTTTCTATTGTCCATGCACCAAAAAATGCCACCAACAACACACAAAGAGCTGTTTGGATGTTTTTTTGTTGCTGAGACGTTCCCAGTAAACAATTTTTGCCGAATTCGGTCCGATTTCTGTCAGAATCTCTGAAAAAATGTCCGATTCTGATTCCGAATTCCTTCCGATTTCGGTACGAAAGTTGTATGGACGTGGTCACCGAATTCGGAAAGATTTTCTGAAAAAAATCTGAAAAAATATTAGATTTTCTGGACGAATTCGGTCCGAATTCGGTGAAAATTCTTGAAAAAATAGGAGAAAAAATTAGATTTTCGGAAAAGATTCGGAGGACAACTCCGAATTTCTGAAAGAAATCGGGCAGAATTCGTCTGGAAATTCGGCGGAATATTCAGATTTTCTAAAAGAAATCGGTCAGAATTCGAAAGAAAATTCGGAATAAAATTAAGATTTTCTGAAAAAAAAACGCTCAGAATTCGGGAGAAAGTTCCGATTTTCTGAAAGAAATCGTTCAGAATTCGGAAGAAATATCGAAAAAATCGTCACACCACTTAAAAATGAAAAAAAAACACATATTTATTTCAAAAACAAACAATTTATTTCGGGTTTCGTAAAAATGTAGTTTAAATATTACATCTATAATACATTTACATTATAAATATTATTTTTATTAGGAACATAACATACAGTAGCACGTTTCTGTTTCAACTGCTAAACAAGAACTAAAAATAAAAAGCAGTGCACACAGAAAACCGGTATGTAGTTGTTTTTGCAATTTTTTTCCATCATATTTTTTTGGGAACGAAAGAGAAAGAGGCTGATTCACAACAACAACAAAACGCACATTTTTACAACGGAAAATCTAACAGTTCACAATAACAATAACAAATAGCATTTTTGCTTTGCGCTTTGTTGTTGTTGAGATCTTGAAATGAATGATCACAACAACAACTACTATGGGAGAGAATGTGTCAAACCACCACCATCCGTTTACATGTGGGAGAGAATATGCCAGAGCAATAGACAATCTACTCTCTCCGTTTGTACATTTTTCGAGTTTTTTTCGCTTAAAAACACAGGAAAATGTGCAGAAATTCTAAAAAAAAACGTTTAGAAAATCGGACCAATTTCTATCAGAAATTTCTGAAAAAAACGTCAGAAATTTCGGAAAAAAATCTAAAATCAGAGCAGTCGGAAAAAATTGTTTACTGGGGTTGCTTCTTACTAATGTTCATGCATACATACATACATGCGTTTTTCGCATACACACCGATTTGCTTGATGAGAACAAAAGAGCGTAACATTTGCGCGTGTCTCATGTTGGCATTCTGGTTGTGTTCTTTTTTTATTCTTTTTATTTGTTTTGTGCCTTCGCGTCGTGTCACAAGTGTTGTAATAAATGTTGATACCAACTGTTTTGTGGGAAGACAAATTATTTGTCGAAGCGCCGGAGCCTTTAAATCTACAAAGCTTTATAAAAGCAGCCAAATTAGAGTTAAAAATTGATGCCTCAAGAAAAATAACAGCCTTAGTGTTTGGTGCAACCATTAAAGAAGACCAGTTTGAAAAAGTAATTCATCAATATATGTCAACACCTACTTTTCATATTGAGTTGCAATTTGGAGGTAAGTACACTGGATTTACAGCCTGTTTCTTTATGTCGGAACAAAAAAAATTTCGTTTCAAAATAAAGAAACAGGCTGTTAATATTTTTTTCTTTTTTTAAATAATATATTTCTTTTTTTAAATAATATATTTAATTTTCATTTAGACTCCGTTCGATCAGTGGCATCAGCATCGACAGTTAGTGGCACTCTATCGGAGTGTGAATCCGTAGGTGGTTTTGGGGATCTTACCCCAAAAACAAATGTTATTTCAACTTTAAAGACTGACATAGAGTCCATCAAGTCAATTCCGGCTGTCAACAAAATATGGAGAATTTTTATTGCCGAAAAACGCCTGCAAAATAAAGATAGGGTGAATATTTCGAAGGCCCTTATTGACGAATGTCTAAAAGAAGACCCTAACAGATTGTAAGTATGCATATTGATTTTAATCAGTTTTATTATTATTTTTTTTAGTATTTGCAAAAGTTTTATATTTTTTTGCTTTTATTATTTTTTAATACTTCAATAATTATTGTTATTTATTTATTAAAAAAAATATCTTTCAGACTTAAACGTGAAGATTTTGAAGTTCTGGCCGAATCGATTGTCCACATTTTTTATACCGAATTAGCTTCTGCATACTTCCTCCCCTCGGAGAAAGGCTGTATTGCTAGAGGAAAGTTGTGGAGTGCGTACAATAACAAAAGGACATCTTTACGTTCTGATGGAATAATAAGTCGAAGGCCTCGCAAGGACCTTAAGCGTAAAGCAAATGTGTCTCTCCCATGTAAGTTATTGGTTTATAGGCTACACCACTATGTGGTAAAGGATATTAGTAATTTATAACACCTTGAAATTAAAAATGATTTTTTTTTTCAGCTGAAGCAGAAAGTATTGAGTACCTTACTGAGAATACCTCGGATTTATCTACAATTATTTTAAAGTGGCAGGAAACTCATGCTTATCGCCGAAACGAATTAAAAGGAAATATTTCCACATTTGAATATATCTCAAAGTACCCTGTGCTACAGGGTAACAATGGAATCAAGCTAACCACTTTGGACGTGAAATTATTGTATTCAGCAACAGAACCTGTTGAAAATTGGTTGATGATATATTCAAATGTTTTGAATCACGCACGTACTCTTCGGGACAAAGCAGTCTGCAACTTACTTACGAAAATCGATACATCCACTGAAGAACGTAAGTGTTAAAATTATAAAGCATTAATTAGTAAAACAAATATTTTATTTGGATCACGTCATAAATACAATATTTATTTTTTAGGATTGAGAGCACAATTGACCCTTCTTTTAATACCATACATCTTACCACACAGTGGAAAAAGACACGAAACGCATGAAAAGAAAGGTAGAGCCACTAAATTTGAAATTCAGGAGCGTTTTATTAAGGAATATGAGGTAAGCTATTTTAAAATATGTTAATATACAAATATTTATTACCCAAAATAATCAAATTTTATTTTAATTTACAGTCAATTGTGCAATTGAAAGAGGATTCTATTACGGACTTACAAATTAGATTTGTAAAATTTGGCCATGACATCACTTATGCGCAGTTTAACATCGCAGGTTTCATCTATAAATGCACTGATCTACTTGAAGCTTTAAATATAGGATTCATGTATATTATGGCTTTAGATGTTGCATACCCACCACTGTGCAAACACGTATGGGAATTTATCCAATTATCCATTTTCAACATTAAACTGCCAAACGAAAAGGTAGCTATTATTGAAACCATAATCAAAGACTTATTTTAATAATTTTGTATTTGTATTGTCTTTTATTCATTATTATATTCTTGATTTATTTTAATTTAAAGATCATTTTAAGTTACTTTACGATGACAGTATTAACTTGCCACCTTTGCAAAGCAAATTGTGATATTCTTAAAGATCTCATAAAACACTATAGGAAAAAACACAGAAGTTGCAAATTTTTTGAATGTCTGGTTTGTAGTCGCAAATTCACCAATATAGAATCATTTAGATCCCATTTGAGAAAACATTTATGTGTTGAACTTAGAGAAAGATCAGATGAACATCAGCCTGTAGTTAGTCAAGAACTAGATATTCATCATATTTCAAACGAATATTTACAAGAATACTCAGAGCCTGTGGATAATGAAGATTTTGAATCTAGCACTTTATTGTCTCTAAAAATAGAACAGATTCGAATGGAATTTCTGAAAGTATTTATTAAAATATACAGTCATAAGACAATTTCACGGAATTCAGCAATAACAAATTCTAAGCAAATAGTGCTGTTTTACAAAAAATACCTTCAGAAAATTCATTTGCAGTTACAGCTTTCAAAATGGGACGACAATGAAAAGAAAACGGAATTAATTTTATCTGTGTGTAATTTAATACAAGCAAGCCAACTAAATTCAGAATACAAAATTATATCAGAACTAAAACGTAGTAAATTATTTTTCGATATTGAATATCATAATATACAAGATGAAATTAATGAATGTATGGACATGGATAATTCAGTTGTTTTAAAAAAAATTAATTATACTGTAGGGATATTTCCTTTAAAAATATTTTTTGGCGTTCTTTTCAATTCTACCCCTTTTCTTCGCGACATTATTTTATATTACCAAAATTTGTTGACACACCAAAATAATGGCACCATAAAAAACTATGTTCAAAGTAATCACTGGAAAAAAATAATATCTAAATATCCAACATCGAAAGAAATATTTTATTTACCTTTGTTTATTTTCAGTGATGACTTTGAACCGAATAATGCTCTAGCTTCGCACGCTGGCATCCAAAAAATTTGTGGTGTGTATGTAAAATTCGCGTGTATGCCAGACCATATGGCTTCGAAATTACAAAATATTTTTACAGGAATGCTTCTCTTTAGTGAAGACAGGAAACAATTTGGAAATTCCCGTGTATTCACACCATTCATAAAATATCTGAACATCCTAGAGAGTGAGGGAATAATTTTAGATTCAGAAATAGAAGGATATAAGGTCGTAAAAATTGTTTCTGTTTTGGTTCTAGGCGATAATTTGGGGTTGAATACTGTTCTCGGATTTTCAGAAAGTTTTCAAAGCAATTTTTTTTGTAGATTTTGCAAAATGAAACGTTGCGATACGCAGACATCTTGTGAAGAAAAACCAAGTTTGTTGCGAAATGACATTAATTATGCTGATGATGTAGAGACATCAGACGCTAGACAGACAGGTATAAAAGAAACATGCGTTTGGAATAAATTAGAACATTTTAATGTACTTAACAACTTTGCCATTGATGTCATGCATGATTTGCTAGAGGGTGTTTGCCATTACGATTTGATATTCATTTTAAATTCATTTATTACAAAATATAAGTTTTTTACTTTAGAACAGTTAAATTATCGCATTTTGGTATTTAATTATGGTCCTAACTGTAAGAATAAGCCACCCATTTTAAATAGTGATGCTCTTCTGAAATTTAAGTTTAAAATGTCTGCATCTGAAATGAAAACATTTTCTTCTAATCTATCTTTAATAATAGGCGACTTAGTCCCAGATTGCGAAGAATGGCACTTGTATTTACTGCTAAGAGAAATTTTAAACATATGTTGTAACTCTGACGTTTTACAAATTAAGTCAAACGTAATACTAACAAACTCGATAACTGAGCACCACAGATTATATTTGAAACTCTCAAATTCAACATTGAAACCTAAATATCATAATTTGACTCACTATGGACGAATTATGGACGAAGTTGGTCCGCTAAAACACTTGTCATCAATTCGATTCGAAGCGTTCCACCAGCCTTTCAAAAACTGTGCAACTTCCACCAATTCTAGAGTTAATTTAATAAAAACATTATTCACAAAATATCAGCTTAACATCGCCAATACTATATTAAACTTTGAAGAGTTTTATACTAACAAAGTTGAAGGAGAGAGAGTTGTAGAATGCGACATAGAAAGTATTGTAAAGAAATTTCATTTACAAAATCCTATTTCAATTATAAACAATCTAACTATTAATGGCATTTACTATAAAAACAAAATGGTTGTACATATCGGATATAGTGAAGACCAGTTGCCGGAATTCGGCCTTATTTTGCATATTTGTAAAGAACCACAACCAATTTTTTGTCTGCAAAGAATATTGAATCATGGATTTGATTCCCATTTTTATGGATTTCGAGTAGAACTCGACGATTTTTTTTTCACACATCCAGTCGATTTATTGTACACAAATGACACATTTTATATATGTTCAAATTTTGAAAATAATTTATTTATAAATTGCCTTTAAAACATATGCTTATAATATGTATATGTTTTTTAATTTTATATTATATATTATAATATGTATGAATTTATTTTATGTTAAATAAAATGTGAATATCAAAAATTGATTTTAAAACTAGTTTGCATTATGGTTGAATTATATCTGCAGTAAGTATACAAATGGACCCAATCATAAATTTATGTTTGCACCCCAATATATATTATGTTTGGACCCAAACATAAATTATATCTAGGTCCAAACACAACTTATGTTTGGACCCAAACATAAGTTCGTTTCCAGTCAAACATACATTATGTTTGGATCTAAACATATATTATGTTTGGACCCAAACATAAATTATATTTAGATCCAAACACAACTTATGGTTGGACCGAAACATAAGTTTGTTTCCAGCCAAACATACATTATGTTTGGATCTAAACATAATTAATGTTTGGGTCCAAACATAAATTATGTTTGCACCCGAACATTAATTATGTTTGGACCCAAACATTAATTATGTTTGGACCCAAACATTAATTATGTTTGGACCCAAACATTAATTATGTTTGGACCCAAACATTAATTATGTTTGGACCCAAACATTAATTATGTTTGGACCCAAACATAATTTGTTTGCAGCACCCAAACATATGTTATGTTTGGGAATGTTTGCAAACATATATTTGTTTGCTGCAAAATATGTTTGGGACATATGTTAGAGAGGCTTATATTTTTTTGCGTGTACAAGCTTAAGCTGGGAGTCAAAGCCAATTCACGTGATTATGAAATGGAAAAGACAAAAAGCAAAAAAAAAAAATCCGCGTTGATTTGAAATCAATCATTGTTTTTGGAAGATTGTATGAACCAGACACCTAACATCGTTGTAGTTTTACGCTTCGAGTTGGAGGAGGTCAAATCCAAAGAAGAATAAAAGATACAAACACACACACGCATACACACATGAAGTCGAAAAAATCGAAAACCCCCAAGTTGAAGTTCAACATAAATCTTGGCAATAGAAACAGAATTTAGTCGCTGGAGGAAAGTGAAAGAAGAAAGTTGAAATAAAAATTTTAAAGAAAAAAAATAAAAAAAAGTGAAACCCAGAAATGTTGAAAAATTAGTGAATTTTGAAAAATATAAATAAATAAAAAAGTTCCAATATTTATTTTAAAAAAAGGAAATATTTAAAATTTCTGAAATGTTTTCCCTTGTGAAGTGGTCCTCTTTGATTTTGTGTTTGTTCCTCGTTCCAATTTCGGCCCTGTTCGAGCAATGCAATCACCGCATAAATATGAAAGCTGGCGATAAGCTCTACATTAATTCACCCTATTACCCCGGAGAATATCCAATTGGCACCTCGTGCCGTTACACGGTCGTGGCTCCCGAGGATTATGCTTTGAAATTCAAGTGTGACATCAAAATGAATACGGTGAGAAAAGGAAGACCAAAAAAAAAAAAAAAAAAAAATAATAATCGAAGGAATTGAAAGTAACTTATAAAGACTCATTTGAATCTGATGAAGGACATATAAAATTCTGTGGTCAATTTTCTATTCAAAACCATCAGAAAAAAAACGGGTATTAAATAAAAAAGAGTTATTTTGGAATTTAATTTTAGGACAACTAAAAGTTCTACATTTTCGATTGGGCGCCATTTAGCTTCTGGGTAGTCAATTCATATTTGCGTGCCA
The DNA here is from genome assembly GCF_030504385.1 of Musca domestica. Classification (NCBI taxonomy): domain Eukaryota; kingdom Metazoa; phylum Arthropoda; class Insecta; order Diptera; family Muscidae; genus Musca; species Musca domestica. The sequence continues at coordinate 561,547 of NW_026712277.1, forward strand.
GATAATCATCGATATTTATTTAAATTTTAGGGCAAATTAAATTTTTATATTTTCGATTGGGCGCCATTTTGTTTTCAATATTTCATTGGGCGCCAGATAACTGCAAATACTTCAAGATTCGAAACAAAAAATTAAGGACTCACCATCTATTCAGATCTTTATGAATTAAAACAAATAAAGTTTTTGTGTGTTTCGATTGGGCGCCATTTTGCCTTTGGTTGTCAGGGTGAGATAAAAAAACTGCAACAAAGTCAAACGCCATAATTTTTACATTATTTTTGCCTTTTTTTTCAAATTTTAGAATAAATTTAGATTTGTTTGAATTGGTCAGCTGTGGTACGAATTATGGCCTTAAAACGGCCAATGAAACCGTCACACGCTACCCGAATGTTGCTCTGCGGTATTTTGGCCCATTCCCGGCGAAGCGCTTGCTTTAGGTGATCGACACTTTGGTATTTTTTGATGCTAACCTTGCTTTCCAAAATCCTCCAGACACAATAGTCCAACGGATTGGTATCCGGAAATTTTGGTGGCCATTGTGGCCACTGAAAAATGAACCGAGGAATCTCATTTTGAAACCATTTTTGGGTGGCGCGTGCTGAGTGCGATGGTGTTAAGTCCTGTTGGAATGTCCAAGGTCTGCGGCCAAAATGTGTTTTAAGTTTTTGAACAAAAAAAAAAAAAAAAAAAAAAAAAAAAGAAAAACCTTGGGTTCTTTATTGGGCGCCATTTAAGAATTTGGAACCCAATTTTAATTTGGGCACCAAACATCCGAAGTTTGGGTTTTTATTTGTCAAATTTTGAACAGAACGAAAAAAAAAATGCTTGGATTTTTTGATTGGGCGCCATTTAGGATTTGGAATGCAATTTAAATTTGCTCACCAAACATTCGAAGATACATCTTCAATTTTCAAATATTTTTTGTCAGTTTATGTCAAATGAATTCGTTATGTTTTCGATGCATTTAGGTCTTGGTGGGTAGTTAGTATTTGGGCGCCAGATTATCATAAAATCAAAGCTCTAACTTAAATATGTCAACATTTATTTAAATTTGAAGGGGTTTATTGTATCAGGTGGCCTTTAGAAGACCTAAAAGCCTTTATAAGACACCTCAAGGCCTTTTCAAGACTAGAAGTATTATCAGACCAAAAGATTTTCAAAAGTCCAAAAGGTCCTTAAAATAACAGAAAGCCATAAGGGGGGCAGAAAATCTATCGGAGATTAAAGGCGCCCAAAAAAATATTTGGAAGAGCATATGGTTTATTTAATCGTCACGTCTGTAGAAGACTAGAAAGCCTATAAAAATATATATTTTCTGAAGGAACAGAGGATCACAAAAGGGTCATTTGTATCTATACATAACAAAAAAGACCCAAATGTCATTAGAAAATCTGAGGGTCTTTGGATGGCCAATAGGTTTCCAGAAAACCAAAAACATTTTTAGATGTCCTAGAGATCTTTGGAAGACCAAAAAGCTTCACATTTACCGGAGGATCTCTATAAGAACTCTAAAGGAATAGAGGTTATCAAGAGTACCAGGGGCTCTCTAGAAGATCAGGGGGTCTCTAACGTCTATAGAGGATCACCAAACGTTTTTACGGTACTTGGATGGCCAATAGGTTTCCAGAAAACCAAAAACATTTTCAGATGTCCTGGAGATCTTTGGAAGACCAAAAGGCTTTACATTTACCAGAGGATCTCTATAAGAACTCTAAAAGAACAGAGGTTATCAAGAGTACCAGGGGCTCTGTAGAAGGCCAGAAGGTCTCTAAAGTCAATAGAGGGTTACCAAACGTTTTAATCCGAAAAAGGCAAGATTCTCCTTTGCTGGCCAGGGAGTCTCTGAAAATCCAGAGGACCTCAGAACACTATAGAGTTTTTGAACACCAAATCTTACAGAGGATATAACAGAGAGTCCACAACATACATATATTCACGACCAGTTTTTCTAAAGACCAGGAACATAAAAGTCCTGATTGTTTGTAGAGGGTCTATGGAAGACCGAAGGGTTCTAAAAATATCGAATAGGTTTTATATAACCGGAGGAGTCTTTTGAAGATCAAAAGGTTAGATTACCAGAAGGACGTTAGACGACCAGAAGGTCTTTTGGAAGACCAGAAGGTGCTTTGGAAGACCCGAATGTGTTTTAGAAGACCAGAACGTCTCTGGGAAGGCCAGAAGGTCTTTAAAAGACCAGAAGATCTGTAGAAGACCAGAAGATCTGTAGAAGACCAGAAGATCTGTAGAAGACCAAAAGTTATTTTGGAAGACCAGAAGGTCTTTAGCTTCAGACCCGAAGGTCTTTTGGAAGACCAGAAGGTCTTTAGATGACCAGAAGGTCTTTGGAAGACTACCTGGTCTTTAGAAGAAGAGTCAGAAGGTCTTTTGGAAGATCAGAAGGTCTTTTGGAAGATCAGAAGGTATTTTGGAGGACCAGAAATTCTTTTGAAAACCAAAAGGTCTCTTGGAAGACCAGAAGGTCTTTAAAAGACCTGAAGGTCTTTAGAAGACCAGAATGTCTTTAGAAGACCTGAAGGTCTTTAGAAGACCAGAGTGTCTTTAGAAGACCAGAAGGTATTTAGAAGACCAGAATGTCTTTAGAAGACCAGAAGGTATTTAGAAGACCAGAAGGTCTTTAGAAGACCAGAAGACATTTAGAAGACCAGAAGGTAATTAGAAGACCAGAAGGTCGTTAGAAAACTAGCTTGTTTATAGAAGGCCATAATGTCTTTCTTAAAGCAAGAAGGTCTTTCAGAAGACCAAAATGTATTTTTGGAAGACCAGAAGGTGTTTTGAAGACCAGAGGGTCTTTAGGAGACCAGAAGGTCTTTCGGAAGACCAGAGAGTCTTTAGAAGACCAGAAGTTCTTTGGAAGACCAGAGGGTCTTTAGAAGATCTTTTAAAAGAACAGAGGGTCTTCAGAGGACTAGTAGTTCTTTGGAAGATCAGAAGGTCTTTATAAGGTCCAAAAGGTATTTTGGAAAAGCAGAAGATCTTTTGGAAGACCCAAGGTCTTTCGGAAGACCAGAAGATTTTTGGAAGGGCAGAAGGTCTCTGGAAGACCAAAAGGTCTTTCGAAGACCCGAAGGTCTTTAGAGGACCCGAAGGTCTTTAGAAGACCCGAAGGTCTTTAGAAGACCCGAAGGTCTTTAGAAGACCAGAAGGGTTTAGAAGACCAGAAGGTCTTGAGGATACCAGAAGGTCTTCAGGAGATCAGAAGGTCTTTTGGAAGACCAAAAGGTGTTTAGAACACCAAAAGGCCTTTGGAAGACTAGAAGGTCTTTAGAAGACCAGAAGGCTTGTAGAAGACCAGAAGGCCTTTAGAAGACCAGAAGGTCTTTGGATGAGAAGCAGGCTTTTGAAAGACTAGTAGGTCCTTGGAAAAACAGCACGGCTTTAGAAGGCCATGTGATTCTTAGGAGATTAGAGAATCTGGCAAAGACTAGAGGGTCTTTTGAGGAACAGAAGGCCTTTTAAAAGAAGAGAGGCTCTTTGAACTCCAAAAGGACTTTAGATGTCAAGGCGGCTAGAACTTGGTGGATAAAAAATTATCCACGTTTGTCGATAAAAAATTATCCACGTTTGTGGATAGAAAGTTATCCACGTTTGTGGATAAAAAGTTATTCACGTTTGTGGATAAAAAATTATCCACGAATGTGGATAATAAACAAATTATTCACGTTTGTGGATAAAAAAATTATCCACATTTGTGGATAAAAAGTTATCCAAATTTATCCAAATTGTTTTATTTATTTAATTTTCGATTCCTTAATTTTCAATTCTTTTATTTTAATTTTCTTTCCATCTTCCATTCCAGTTCTCCTCCACCACCCAATGCCGCAATGAAGTGTTCTATTTCAATAGCGAGGGAAGTGAACTGCTCAGCGGTTCCGAGTACTTCTGTGGACGGGGTCAAATGGAGCGGACCAGTTTCCTGAATCGTGCAGTGTTTTCCTATATTTCAACACCGCCAAACAAAAGGACTGTTGTCAACGTGCTTAAAGAAGAGGAACAGTCGGAGAAAATGATGGAAACAAAAACTAGGATAAAAACAACGAAAAAACCAAAAACAACAACAACACCGAGAACGACCACTACAAAGAAGACAAAAACAAAAGCCAACACTTCGACGACGACGATGAGGATGAGGACGACAACAAAAAAGCCACTTCAAGTGACTACCCCAAGAAGAGTGGCATCTAAGCCAACAACGACAAGAAGTCCTTTGTTGTCGAACACGTCTACTGTGACAAGGACGACCGAAGCACCAACAACTTCCTCAACAACTCCTTCACCCACCACCACCACCACGAGTGCTGTGGGTAATTCCTTTGCCTATGTGGTTGCCTTGTTGTCAAACAAAGTCGACACACATGCCTTCGATGAAGCTTCCTTGGCATCTTCATCATCGATGCCAACAACGGCAACAACAAGTGTCTTGAATTTCAACTACGATATCCTGCCGGCCAGCACGTGGCGTAATGGCTCAATCGACATTCCTAAGATTTCCTCAAAACGTGTGGCCAAAGTTATTGTTGGTCAAGATTACCAGTCAAGTGCCTTGGTGGCGACCCCATCTCCGCCCCCTGCCGCTGCTGTGCGTGTCCTGGAGGGAGGTGGCTCTTTTTCATGTTTGGTTGAGGTTATCCAACCGCCTTGCGATTGTGGCTGGGGTTCAACGACCAAAGTGGTGGGAGCATCAGGTGTGGCCGGTCTCGATGAGTTTCCTGCCATGGCTGGAATTTTGGTCAAAAAAACTCAGAAGATTTTTTGCGGGGCAGCCATAAGTGAGTTGGAGGTTTTTTCTTTGTGGATTTTCGAATTTCTTTTTATCGCTCGTTCTTGTCCATTTTCTTTTTGCAGTTCATCATCGTTATTTACTATCGGCTGCCCATTGTTATGTGACACCGGAGACGGGTCGAGCGGAGCTGTTGCAGGCTGTGGTGGGGGAGCATGATACATCAACAGGTGAGCGAGTTAAGAGAAATTTTAAAGGGGAGGGGTGGGAACCTTTAATAATTGTTCTCTTTTTTCCTCTTTTTCCAGTGCTGGAGTCCACCTTCACCCGCTATTATGACATTACCCACATTATTATCCATGAATTTTTCCGCTCCACCTCATCGCGGGTTCACAACGACATTGCCTTGCTGAAGACTCGCTCATCGATTGCCTACAATCGCTTTGTGGGCCCTGCCTGCTTGCCATTCCTACCAGTCATAGGTCCGGCTGGACATCGAAAGGCTCCCGTACCCGGCCATCGTGTGGAGACTGCCGGTTGGGGTACCACCTCTTTTGGCGGGGAACAGTCTTCGGTGCTCTTGAAAACCACACTGGATGTTATATCTCGGGAGAGTTGTCAAAAGCTGATACACTACTTGCCGGCTGGGGCTTTTTGTACCTATACACCGGGGCGAGATACTTGTCAATATGATTCTGGAGGTGCCCTGTATTTACGCGGTGAACGTCTTTATGCTGTGGGAATTGTCAGCTATGGTTTTGCCTGTGCCTCCAATCAGCCCTCGGTAAATACGAGAGTGGCCTCGCATTTGAAATGGATTAGAACTAAGACATTGGATGCTCAATATTGTGTGAAATAAGAGGGAAGGGGGAGGGAGAGAAGGGGAAAGGAAGGAGGAGATAAAATACAAACGATAATGCAATAAAATGAAATTTGTTGTCATTTGTGTGGTGCATACTTTTAGGCGGATGTTTGGGTTGAGAGCAAAACAGCTGCTAGTTTCTCAAAATGACTTGACTGGGCCAGGATCTCCATAAGCGGGGGAGGGAGAGAAGGGAAATGAAGGAGCAGATAAAATACAAACGATAATGCAATAAAATTAATTTTTTTTGTCATTTATGTGGTGCATACTTTTAGGCAGTTGGTCTGGGTTGGGTTTCAAACAGCTGTTGGTTTCTCGAAATGACTTGACTGGGCCGGGATCTCCCTGGGCGATATGCTCAAAGGATTTTCTTTTATAAAATGGCATAAAGGGACCTGAATCCCCATTGGAGAATTTATCGGAAGATAACACAGTCGCAGATAATCCAGGGAGGCAAAAATTGATGTCCACGCTAAATAGCTTGCATCTGAAATGGACATGGGATGCCTAATATTCTGTGAAAAAATGGAGGGGGATTTGGGAGTAGAAATGCGAACGATATTGAAATTTGCCTTACTTTTGTGTGGTGCATACTTTCAGGCAGTTATTTGGGTTGAGAGCAAAACAGCTGTTGGTTTCTCAAAATGACTTAACTGGACCAGCAGCTCCATGGGCGACATACTCAAAGGATCTTCTTTTTAGAAAATGACATAATGGGACCTGAATACCAATTGGAGAACTTATCAGAAGATAATCTTTCAAAAAACCGATTTTTGGCAAAAGAAGGCAGGGAAGTTAAACTGAATATCCACGGCAAATAATTTGCATCGGAAATGGGCATGGGATGCTTAATATTCTGTGAAATAAAAGGTGGGGAAGGTAGGGGTGATAAATACAAGCGATGAAAAAAGAAAATTAAATTACCTTTTTGTGCTGCATACTTTTAGGCAGTTGTTTGAATTGGATTTAAAACAGCTGTTGATTTCTCAAAATGACTTGATTGGACCAGGATCTCTATGGGCGACTTTTCTTTTATAAAATGATATAATGGGACTTGAATCCCATTGGGGAATTTGTCAGAAGATAATATTTTAGAATACCAGTCGATTTCTGCTGAAAGAAATCCGGGAAGCAAAAAAGGAAGCCCACGGCAGTTGTTTGGGTTAGCTTAAACAGCTGTTGATGTCTCAAAATTACTTAACAGCAATTGAGTCGCTATATGCGACATGATCTAGGCATTATCTTTTAGAAAGTGACTTGACGGGACTTGAATACCTACTGAGGGCATACAGAAACCTGCAACTTTTCTATGTCCGTCCGTCTGTGGAAATCACTCCAGCTTCCGAACGAAATGAAGTAGATTGATAAAATTTTACTCAAATGTATATTATGTCTGCAGGACTTTTGGTATTGAAAATGGGCCATGTAGGTCGACGTTTTGGTATAGCCCCCATATAAAGGTACCTCCCTATTTTTGGTATTTTGCTGATTTTAGCTACATTATTCACCGGAATTGTTTCAAATTTGGTATTTGAAGTTCGTAATGGATACCTCAGCCTATGACAGAAAATTGTCTGTGCAAGTCCACGTCTTCGTATAGCCCCCATATAATGGTACCTCCCGATATTCGGGTTTTTGATGATTTTTTGGTACAATATTCACCGAAATTATTTGAATTTTCGTATTTGAAGTTCGTAATGGATACTACAGTCTAAGACAGACAATTTTCTGTAGAAGTCCACATCTTCGTATAGCCCCCATATAACGATACCTCCCTATATTCGGTATTTTGACGATTTTAGCGACATTATTCAGCGAAAATTTTTCAAATTTGGTATTTGAAGTTCGTGATGGATACTACAGCCTATGACAGAAAATTGTCTGTGCAGATCCTCGCCTTCGTATAGCCCCCATATAACGGTACTTCCCGATATTCAAAATTTTAATGATTTTAGCGACATTATTCACCGGAATTGTTTCAATTTTGGTATTTGAAGTTCGTAACGGATACTACAACCTGTGACAGAAAATTGTCTGTGCAGGTCAACGTCTTCGTATAGACCCCATATAATGGTACCTCCCGATATTCGGTATTTCGATGGTTTTAGCGAAATTATTCACCGGAATTGTTTCAAATTTGGTATTTGAAGTTCGTAATGCATACTACAGCCTATTACAGAAAATTTTCTGTTCAGGTCCACGTCTTCGTATAGCCCCCATATAATGGTACCTTCCGATTTTCGATTTTTTATGATTCTAACGACATTATTCACTGGAATTGTTTCAATTTTGGTATTTGAAGTTCGTAATGGATACTACAGCCTATGATAGAACATTTTTTGTGAAGGTCCACGTCTTCGTATAGGCCCCATACATCAGTACCTCCCTATATTCGGTATTTTGATGATTTTAGCAACATTATTCACCGGAATTGTTTCAAATTTGGTATTTGAAGTTCTTAATAGTTACCACAACCTAAGACAGAAAATTGTCTGTGCAGGTCCACGTCTTCGTATACCCCCCACATTACAGTACCTCCCGATAATCGGTATTTCGAGGATTTCAGCGACATTATTTACCGGAATTATTTCAAATTTTGTATGTGAAGTTCGTAATGGATATTACAGCTTGTGACAGAAAATTGTCTGAGCAGGTCCACGTCTTCGTATAAATCCCATATAAGGGTACCTCCCGATGTTCGGTATTTCGAGGATTTTAGCTACATTATTCACGGGAATTGTTTCAAATCTGGTATTTGAAGTTCGTAATGGATATTACAGCCTATGACAGAAAATTGTCGGTGCAGGTCGACGTCTTGGTATAGGTCCCATATATCAGTACCTCCCTATATTCGTTATTTCGATGATTTTAGCTACATTATTCACCGGAATTGTTTCAAATTTGGTATTTGAAGTTCGTAACGGATACTACAGCCTATGACAGAAAATTGTCTGTGCAGGTCCACGTCTTCGTACAGCCCCCATATAGTGGCACCTCCCGATATTCGGTATTTTGCTGATTTTAGCTACATTATTCACGGGAATTGTCTTAAATTTAGTATTTGAAGTTCGTAATGGATACCACAACCTGTGACAGAAAATTGTCTGTGCAGGTCCACGTCTTTGTATAGGCCCCATATATCAGTACCTCCCTATATTTGGTATTTTGATGATTTTAGCGACATTACTCACTGGAATTGTTTCAAATTTGGTATTTGACGTTCGTAATGGATATTACAGCCTATGACAGAAAATTGTCTGTGAGGGAAAAACCGCCTAAAATCATGCACCATTCATCGACGGTTTAGAATAGATGGTGTAAACGTTATATGACCGAAAAGACTGGAATTCTGGCATTCTCAAAAACCTAAATTCATTTGCGAAATATTCTAAATTAAAAAAAAAATCTAATAATATTTCCGAATAATTAAAAATTCATCTCCTCCCAGCTGAGTGCAAAAGCACACACACCCATCCACTTCAAAGTTTCGCTACACTAACTCTTCAAGGTGTCAATCAATTAACACTTTACACTCCATTGAGTTTGTGAGCCTATGACGGCCTATGAATGGCGAAAAACAGGCAGGCAAATAGAAATTCAATTAATTTGAATTTGTCATCTAATTAACACCTAAAAGTATGCTTTACTTTTGACATGTATGTTCTACATGCATTGATGTTTCCAATCAAATCAAGTCTCAAATAACCATCAGAGACAACTTGCCAATTAAGAATTGTATGGGGCGAAAAAAAATGGAGAAGCTGATGGTATTGTGGCGCCCAAATGGTTACCCCCCCCCCCCCTCGTTGCCAGTATTTGCATATGTTTTGTGGGCAAAATAAATACAAAAAACAAAAAGGCAACCGGAAACACTGACATGAAATAGAAAGACAACAAGAAAAAACAACCATTGAAGAGCTCAAATGTCAATATTCGTCAATGGGTTTCAAGTTGTGTGTGTGTGCGGCAGCGGGGGCTTGAGTATTTTCATTTACAGCCTTTTAGCTATGCTTTAGATTTTTTCTCCAAACGATTTTGTTTAGAATCGATATGGAAAAAATGCTAAATAATTAAACGTTAGCTTAACGTGTTCAATTCACATGAGTTGGTTTTTTTTGGAGGGGGTAGGGGGAGGGGGGAGTGATGCATGCCTGGCAAACTGCATAAGAGCAGTCATTGGCGTGCATCGTCGTCGTCAAGCATTTGGTGGAGCCAAGGGTGGTGGGTTGGATGGTTTTGGGTCGACAGCAGCCATTAGTCTTTGTAAGGCATACATTTAGGGGATTTCTCTATGATTTGGCTGGTGCAGATGCCTAGAGATACCCTCTCCCCCAAAAAAGTATGCATTGTATTTCAATGGTTTCTATGTAATTTCTTTTTAAACAAATTTCTATAGCATACATTTTAGGCTGATTGCATGCAATATGCAATAGAGGCTTATGAATGTTCATAAAAAAAAATACAAAAAAATACAAAAAAAAAAAAAAAAAAAAACGGAAAACGGAAAACGATGAGGAGAACGTATTCCTAACAGGATATTTTTATTTAGAACCATCATCGTTGGGCCTCAGCCTCAGCTGCATGCATTTTTGTTCCTTTTTTGCTGGCTTCCAATTTTCCCCACTGACGACAGCAAACGTTGAAGGGGTTTTAGAACTGGTATTTTTTTTCTTCTTCTGATGCTCTTTCATGGCTTTTGCATCTAACCAATAGGCAACGTTGGAGCGAACGTAGAGAAAATTGTCTGCCAGAAAATTGCAATTTTCCTCTGTGTGTGTGTCTGTGTAAGGATGCACTTTTTTCGCCATTTTGAATCTTGCTCACTCTGACATTAACGCTATTGCATAGAAGCAGGGTTGAGAGCGAAAATTGCCAACGAAAAAATAAGAAAGAAAGAAGCGCTTCAGCAAAGGACTTTTAATTTACATTTAGCTAAAAATGAAAATAGGAGAATCCCATCGCACAGCTCCCATTGAATTAATGACCATCAAGGCATCAATGGAATATGCCAGGGGCCAAAGAGGGGAGATCTGAATGTAGATTTTTTTCACCTCTAATGGCCAGTTTATTTCTTGATTTTTTTTTTCGTCGGGAGCTATGCAAATTGTTTAGCCAGAATTGGTTAATTCTTAGGCTAACTAATGGAATGCCAAATGAAAAATTTACAAATTTTTATATTTTTTTCTTGGCAGGCCAAGAAGAGCGATTTGGGAAGCCCCAAATGGGCCATTGACTATCAAATGGAAATTTTTGAGATTTTTTAATGGAGAAACTGGAGGGAGAGAGTAATATCATTAGGAGACCCTTCAAAAGCCCATAGAATATAAAAAATTATGCTGGAATATAACTAAGAAGATGTGTGAAAAATGTTCGGCAACATCTTCAACCAATAATTTCTGTAGACATTACTTTAATTAGATAGGAAAATTACGCCGAAATTAAACTCAGGAATTTATCTACTAAGCCCCAGTACGGGAAAATTAATCGAAAATCTAAATAAGATTATGCCAAAGAAATGTTGGGCGCCGCTTTCTATGAATAATTTCATTTGACAAAACCAAGGAACTCTTTAAAAAATTCCTCAAGCATTGGAAAATTATTCTGAAATCAAAATAAGATAATCTATAAGGAACGTTGGGCGCCAGCATACTCTAAAATCGGGACAGCTAACTCTAACATCGGGACATTCTTAAAATGTATTGGAAATTAAATTGAATCTCCAGATATCTATGCCATTCTTGTCTTATTAATTAAAAAAAAAAAAAGTTGGGCGCCACTTACACCCAAGAACCGATAAATATAAATTTCACAATCTCAACCAAATTTGTTGGAAAAAATGTTTCCAATGAGGGCGCTGATGTTCTAGCACAATCTGGAAAAATGGAAGCTAAATGGATAACTGAGAAAATTTAGTGAAAACAAGTAAAAAAGCTGTAATTTCGGCCGGGCCGAGCTTTGAATACCTTCCACCATTTAGTACAAAAAAAAAAAAAACAAAAAATCCGTTAAAAAGTCGGTTAAATCTTAAAAATACCGAATGTAGCCGTCTGTACGAAGACGTGGACCTGCATAGTTTTGTCATAAGCCATTAAAATATTCATAGGTGAAAATTGAAAAAAAAAAATCGGTGAATAATGTCGCTAAAATCATCAAAATACCTAATATCGGGAGGTACCGTTATATGGGGGCTATACCAAAACGTGGTCCTGCACAGACAACTTTCTGTCTTAGGAAGAAGTATCTGTTACGAACTTCAAATATCAAATTTGAAATAATTCCGGTGAATGATGTAGCTAAAATCCTCAAAATACCGAATATCAGGAGGTACCTATATATGGGGGCTATACGATGACGTGGACCTGTACAGACAATTTTCTGTCACAGGCTGTTGTATGCATTGCGAACTTAAAATACCAATTTTGAAACAATTCCGGTGAATAATGTCGCTAAAATCCCTAAAATACCGAATATCGGGAGGTACCGTTATATGGGGGCTATAAGGAAGCGTGAACCTGCACAAGCATTTTTTTGTCTTAGGCTGTAGTATCCATTACGAACTTCAAATACCAAATTTGAAACAATTCCGGGGAATAATGTAGCTAAAATCATCTAAATACCGAAAATAGGGAGGTACCATTAAATGGGAGCTATACCAAAAAGTGGACCTCCATGACTCATTTTCAATACCAAATGTACAGCAGACATAATATATATTTGAGTAGAATTTTGTCAACCTACTTCATTTTGTTCGGAACCTAGATTGATTTCCACGGACGGACGGACATCGCTAAATCGACATAGAATTTTATGCTTTTGTGGGGTCTAAAATGTATATTTCGAGGTGTTAGCAACGAAATGACAAACTTAATATACCCTTCATACTATGGTGGAGGATATAAAAACAGAAGCCTGTTTTAGACGATCTATAGCCGTCTTCACTCTAGAAATTTGCATGCCTTTCTAACCCCGGGAAAAATCAATCAATGTCCTGAAATCACACTAAGATAATGCATCAGATACGTTGGGCGCCACTTTCCACTAAAAATATTGTATGACATTCCAAAGAACTCTACTAAAAATTCCCAATTTCAGAAGCCAGTTTTGATGATCCATGGGAAACGTTGGGCGCCATCTCTACTCTGGAAGTCTCTATGCAGTTCTAAGGTGATAATTTTAACCCCTGGAAACGATGGGCGCCATCTTCACTTTGGAAGTTTCTGAGCCATCCTAAGGTGATAATTTTACCTTCATGGACTTGATAGTGGGAAATTGAGACATGGGAAACGTTGGGCGCCGTCTTCACTCTGGAAATTTGTATGCCTTTCTAACCCCGGGAAAAATCAATCAATATCCTGAAATCAAACTAAGATGATGCATCAGATACGTTCGGCGCCACTTTCCACCAAATATATTATACGACATTTCAAAGGACTCTTCTAAAAACTCAAAGTATGGATAAAAGATCAGAAGCCAGTTTTAAATGATCCACTGGAAACGTTGGGCGCCATATTCTCTCTGGAAGTTTCTATGCCGTTCTAGGGTGATAATTTAATCCCTGGAAACGTTGAGCGCCATCTTCAAGTTTCTGAACCGTCCTAAGGTGATAATTTTACCTCCATGGACTTGATATTGGGATATTGGGACATGGGAAACGTTGGGCGCCATCTTCAGTCTGGAAGTTTCTATGACGTTCTAGCCCCTGAAAATATCAATCAATGTCCTGAAATCAAACTAAGATGATGCATAAGATACGTTGGGCGCCATAATCTACCAAACATTTCACTAGACATTCCAAAATTATTCGGAAATTAAATTAAGGTTATATATTATTTACGTTGGGCGCCACTTTTCACAAATATTTCATTCGATATACCAAAGGACTCTACTAAAAACTCCCAGTATGGAAAAACATCTGAAGCCAGTTTTAAATAATCCATAAGAACGTTGGGCGCCATCTTCACTTTGGAAGCCGTCCTAAGGTGATAATTTTACCCTCATAGACTTGATATTGGAAAATTTGGACATGAGAAAGGTTGGGCTCCATCTTCACTCTGGAATTTTCTATGCCTTTCTGAGGTGATAATTTTACCCTCTGGGACTAGATGTTGGGCACCAGCAAAACATTAAGGCGACCTAACAATGGTCTCTAAATCTGAACAACCCAAACTAACCATTTGGGCGCCATTCTAAACCAATCACTCCCTAACTTCTTCAACAAATTTTGCCAACAAACTAAAATTTGCCAGCAAATTAAATAATTCTTTTGCAGCGTTATAATTAAACTGGCATTAGTTATCTTCTATTGTTTATGAAATTGCGATAGATTTATAAAAGGCTATATGTATATGTGAGAGCGGGTGCGGGTGTCTGTGCGTGTCATTGAAAATATTTCTTAAGTGAATTTGAAACCAAAAACGAATTTCCACCAAAAACCACAGCTCCAAAACATTCTCATAGTTTAGACATAGACACACATCCTCCTGAATGCACTGCATCAAGTCAATGCCTAAAAGGCATCCCAATCATTTGCCTTGGAAGATGGTGGTGTCTTGCTTAAACAGGCCTCTCTCTCTGCCTGCTTTGCAATTTTAATTTAAATGCAAATTAAGTCTTTTGTCATATCTCATATTTTTCTGGTATATTCTACAAAAGAATGTTTGTGGTGATTTTCCAACGCATTCATGCAGCAGCTTGTCTGCGTTTAGTTTTAGATCTCTACAAGTCATCGCAGGATTTTATTTTACTGGAATATTACTAATTGTTGTAGGAAAAATTGCCTGTGCACCAGCGCCTTTTGTTGTTTATAATTTTCTAAAAGGGAAAAATAATGAAAATATTTTTCCATTTGATAAGACATTACAAAGGAAAAGTCAAATTTTTCGAACGAGTCTATGGAAATTATTTTGGATGTCTCTTTATTAAATTATTAACAAAAATTCAATAGAAATATTTTTTAAAATATTAAATGAAATAATAACGCCTAAAAGTAGGCAATATGAAGAAAAATGGGCGAAGCAGATCGAAATTGGATACAAATATTATATCAAGTTCAAATTAAACCACGAATAAAATTTAACTTCTAGGAAAAAAATTACAAAAAAAAAATAAATAAATAAATAAATAAATAATAATAATAATAATAATAATAATAATAATAATAATAATAATAATAATAATAATAATAATAATAATAATAATAATAATAATAATAATAATAATAATAATAATAATAATAATAATAATAATAATAATAATAATAATAATAATAATAATAATAATAATAATAATAATAATAATAACAATAATAATAATAATAATAATAATAATAACAATAATAATAATAATAATAATAATAATAATAATAATAATAATAATAATAATAATAATAATAATAATAATAATAATAATAATAATAATAATAATAATAATAATAATAATAATAATAATAATAATATAATAATAATAATAATAATAATAATAATAATAATAATAATAATATAATAATAATAATAATAATAATAATAATAATAATAATTAAAAAATATAGCAGATTATGAAATCGGAGTTATACCCACGAGGGGACTATTACTAAAACTGATCCGACATGGCCTATTAATGATTCTGGATGTAATCCAAAGATACCCTTTACATTTCCAAGCTCTATCCTAAATATTTCGAAGTATATCTTAACCCTTGGCTGCCCTTTTTGCATATGGTCAAAACTATGTGAGGACCTTAACCTAACCTAAGAACCCAAACCTGCCTGCCTAAAAACTAGTAGTAACTAGTAAGTTCACTTGGCATTTTAAACAATCCATACGCGATATTGTACCGTGAAATTATTAGAAAATTTTGCAGCGAATTGGGAAAACTTATCATAAATTGCAAAATTTATCAGAAATAACCACGGTTTTTTATTAACTAAAATTTATGCTATTTTTTCTTGGTACATATTAAATTTACAACTTTCTTTTGTTAAGAGACTCTTAATAAAATTTGATCAGGAATAATTCTCCCTTTGACACTTTACCCAAAAAATCAAAGAGAAAGGGAGATTTTGACTCGGATTGGATACGCGTTAAATTAACAGTAAAACAAAGCAAAACCATAATTCTCACGTTTAGTACATAAATTTTGAATTAAATTTTCTTTAAAACTATTGTACCTAGATATAACATTTATTCGGAGATTAATAGTGAAATTTTATGTAGAATATTTCTTCTTTTAACACTTTTTGTCAAAAAATAAATTTTATGTTACTTTCAGGCGTCAACTCGAAAAAAGTCCGTGGAAAAATTTATCAAAAAAAAAAAAAAAAAATTGGGGAATATTTTCGCTCTTTTTGGGGACTTTGAACCAATATTTTTTTTGATACGCAATGCAAATAGAGATTTCTTCTCTTCGGTGACTTATAGTTAAATTTGATGAGGAATATCTTTGTCTTTAACGAGATCCTTCTAAAATAATGCTTTGTGGGAGTGTTTTGCATAAATTCACATAAAGTACGGTTATAATCCTAAAATATATTTTTAAAAAATATATGATTTTTTGAATGAAATGTAATTTCCGTAAAAACTATTGTACCTAGATATAAAATTTATTTTGAGATAAACAGATAAATTTTGTGAAGAATATATTTTCTTTTGACAACTTTAGCCTAAAATGAAATTTTATGTTATTTTCAGCCGTCAAGTCAAAAAAAAATCCAAAGAAAAATTGATCAAAAAATGGGATATATTTTTGTGGGTTTTTTGGGAATATTCATGCAAATATTTTGATACGAAGAGGAAATAGAGATTTCTTTTCTTTGGTGACCTATAGTTAAATTTGATGAAGAATATTTTTGTCCTTGACATCATTCTTCTAGAATCATGCCTTGTTGGAGATTTTGGCATAAAGTCACATAAAGTGCGGCATTAACCCAATTTTTTTATATATAAATTTAGTAATGAAATGTAATTTCCTTAAAACCTACTAAATTTAGAAATATAATTTATTCTGAGATTAGAGATGAAATTTAGTGTAGAATATTTCTTCTTTTAACACCAATCGTCTCAAATGAATTTTCGTGCTACTTCCCGTTATGAACTTGAAAAAAGTCCGAGGAAAAATTGATCAAAAAATGGCATATATTTTTGGGGGTTTTTGGGAATATTCATGCAAATATTTTGATACGAAATGGAAATAGAGATTTCTTTTCCTTAGTGTTTTATAGTAAAATTTGATGAGGAATATTTTTGCCTTTGACGTCATCATTTTAAAATTATGCATTGTTGGAGATTTTGGCATAAATTCACATAAAATGCTGCTTTAACCCAATTTTTTTTTGTACATAAATTTGTTAATGGAATGTAATTTCCCTAAAACCTACTAAACTTAGATAAATAATTTATTCTGAGATTAGTGATGAAATTTGGTGTAGAACATTTCTTCTCTTAACACCAACCGCCTAAAATGAAATTTCGTGATACTTTCAGGCGTCAAGTCGAAAAGAGTCCGTGGAAAAATTGATAAAAATATTTTCAATTTTTTTTGGAATATTGATGCAAATATTTTTTTGATATGCAATGGAAATAGAGATTTCGTTTTTTGGTGACTTATAGTAAAATTTGATGAGGAATAATTTTGTCTTTGAAATCATCCTTCTAAAATGATGCATTGTTAGAGATTTTGGCATAAAGTCACATAAAGTACGGTTTTAACCCTAAAATGTGTTTTAGAAGAATATATAAATTTCTGTATGGCATGTAATTTTTATAGAACCTATTGAACCTAGATATATAGTATATTCTGAGATCAATAATGAAATTTTGTGTACAATATTTCTTCTTTTAACACCTTCCGCCTAAAACGATATTTTATGTTACTTTCAGGCGTCAACTCAAAAAAGGTCCAAAGAAAAATTGATCAAAAAATGGGATATATTTTTGGGGCTTTTTGGGATATTTATGCAAATATTTTGATATGCAATGGAAATAGAGATTTCATTTCTTTGGAGACTTATATTAAAATTTGATGAGGAATATTTTTCTTATTGACGTTATCCTTCTAAAATAATGTTTTGTTGGAGATTTTCTCACAAAAAAATTGTTAAAAAATTGGGGAATATTTTCGGAGTTCCTTTGGCACATTGATCCAAATATTTTTTGATACGCAGTGGAAATGGAGATTTCTCTTCTTTGGTGAGTCATAGTTAAATTTGATGAGGAATATTTTTGTCTTTAACATTATTCTTCTGAGATTATGCTTTGTTGGAGATTTTGGCATAAACTCACATAAAGTAAAGCTTTAACACAAAAATGTGTTAAAAAAAAAAATTACATTTCTGAAGACCTAGATAAATAATTTATTCTGAGCCAATTTTGAGTAGAATATTTCTTATTTTGAGACTTTCCACCTAAAACGATATTTTATTTTACTATCAGGCGTCAACTCAAAAAAAGTCCAAAAACAAGATTGATCAAAAAATGTGATATATTTTTGGGGCTTTTTAGAGTATTCATGCAAATATTTTGATACGCAATGGAAATGGTGATTTCTTTTCTTTGGTGACTTATGGTAAAATTTGATGAGGAATATTTTTGTCTTTAACGACATTCTTCTAAAACGATGCTTTGTTGAAGATTTTCTCACATAAAAATTTTTAAAAAAAATGGGAAATACTTTCGGGTTTCTTTGGGAACATTGATCCAAATATTTTTTGATACGCAATGGAAATAGAGATTTCTTTTCTTTGGTGAGTTATAGTTAAATTTAATGAGGAATATTTTTGTCTATAACATTATTCTTCTGAGATCATGCTTTGTTGGAGATTTTGGCCTAAAATCACATAAAGCACAGATTTAACACAAAAACGCGTTTTAAAGAAATTTTTACATTTCTGAATGCATTTTTCCTAAAACCTTTAAGGCCTAAATATATAATTTATTCTGAGCCAGGTAGTGAAATTTTGAGTAGAATATTTCTTCTTTTGAGACCTTCCACCTAAAATGAAATTTCATGTTAGTTTTAGAGGTCAACTACAAAAGACCGAGGAAAAATTTATAAAAAAATGAAAATATATTTATTTTTTGTTGGGAACTTTGATGCAAATATTTTTTTGATATGCAATAAAAATGGAGATTTCATTTCTTTGTAGACTTATATTAAAATTTGATGAGGAATATTTTTGTCATTGACGTCATTCTTCTAAAATAATGTTTTCTTGGAGATTTTCGCATAAACTCACAAGACGTACTTTAACCCTTAAATGTTTCTTCGATACATATAAATTCCTGACGTTTAGGTGAGAGTTAGACTCTTGACGTCTTCTACAACCTATAGTAGAATTTTATGACAAATAATTTGGTTGAATATTTTGACTTGCTAAAATCCCGCTAAAAGGGAGTTTTTAGTCGTATTTTGCAAAATGGACCAAAAAGACCCCTTTGTTGACTCGTTTGAGGGTTAACATTTCCTACAAAAATATTCCTCGTATTTTTATCTCCAATATTGCCGAAGACAGTATATACCTAAAATTCACGGATTCCGAGGTATCTTAATCGGAATATTTCAAAAATATGGAAGAGGGAGGAATTTCATGGGGCAAGTTTAGGGTATTTTGCATAATTTCATAATCTGCTGGATTTCCCTTGTAATTATTGAAAAAATTAAATTTATCACCTTTGTGAATAAACCTATAATTTAAATTTTTTATGAAACAACCTTTAAAGCTTTTATTTTAATTGCAATGCGTTTTGCCTAAAAGTATGCTCTAGTTTTGTTTGTATTTTCTTTGGATTTGTTTTACAACGCTTTCTTTGTTTAATTTGTTTTTAAAATGTATTCTTTATTGTAGTGTTTTGTTTTTTTGTAGTCATTCTTGTCGGAAACCACTTAATTTTAGTGGTGGTCCTTGTTAGCAGCTTTTCATTCTTAATTCATGCACTAATGATGTTATGCAATTGCTGGGAGTATGAAAAAACAACAACGCCGGCACTAGTACCCTTTTTTTGCTTGCTCTCGGAAAATCTCGGTCTGTTGTTTTGCTGCCACTTTTTTTGTCCTAAATCAGGACAGCAACAGCAGCGTCATCATCATCATCTCACAACAAGGATGTCTCTAGAGCTCAGTAGCTATTTTAGCAATGCTTGGCTCTACTGCTTGCCCTGGTGCGGGGCAAGGACCATGGAACATCTCCCCCTCTCAATGAGTTGAGCTTGAAGAATACCGAGTAGCTGAAAGGAAGCAAGTCGCGTCAAGTATACTTTAATGCATTTTTCTATTGTTGCCGCTACGGCCTGTGCTTAGGCGGCTGGTGGGGCAAGCCAAAGCGGCATGCAACTCAAAAAGCAGCATTACAATGATTTGCCGTTGTTTCCGTTTCGTTTCTCGACCGTGCCTTTTTTGAATGAAAAAAAAAACGAACTTAGCTCGGTGGCCATAAAATCCCTCCGACTGTAGCTAGGCTATGATGATGCTTCGTTGTTGCTTATTTTTTTGCCACAGAATGAACAAATGAACTTATAAATACTTTGTTTTTATACAAAACTCACACAGAGAACAATGATGAGGCGATGGGAGAAAAATAAAACAACCAACGTGCCATGGGAGACAAAAGCCTGCCTGCCTGACGACATACATTTATCGCCTCACCGCAACTGGCCATTTCCATAAACCATGCCAAAAAGAAATGGGGCGGGGGTGCTTATTTTAAGATTGTCAAGCATCCTTGAAAAGAAATGTAACAAAATGCCTTTTGTGTGTGCTCATCAAAGGATTCGAATTTCAGTGCATTGTTACAAAGCTGTCATAAATTCAATTTTATTTTTCTTTTATTTAAAAAATCGTTTTTTTATTAACTTCCGTGTTAAGTAGATTAGGTATTATTCAGGAGGATAGGATCCTTATAATTTCAAAATTTGTAAAAAGGATATTTTAAAAAAATGGAGGGGAAAGAGTAATTAAGACAATTTCTTTGGTAATAATATCACATTTTACTTCAAAGGTCTTATTGACAAAAAGTTAAAGCATACTTTTAGGCAAATCAATTTTTTCAAATGTCCTTAGAGCAATTATAAATTGATTTTAATGAAAACCTTTTAAAGGACCTTTGGGCCTTAAACGAGGATTTTTTAATGACAGGTTTTTCAAGGGCCTTAGACCGATAACCGTGGAATTTTTTATGAAATTTTTTCAAAAGACCTTATACCGATAACGTGGACTTTTTAATTAATTTTTGTTCAAAGGGCCTTACACCGATAAATGTGGATTTTTTTATGAAATTTTTTTCGAAGGACCTTACACCGACAAGGCGGATTTTTTAAAGAATTTTTTTCAAAGGAACTTGGAGCTATAAACGTTGATTTTTTAAATAATTTTTTTCAAAGGACCTTAAACCTAAAAACGTGGATTTTTTAAGAATTTTTTTCGAGGACCTTAGATCGATAAACGTGGATTTTTATGATTTTCTTTTCAGAGGACCTTATACCGATAAACGTAGATTTTTTATGAAATTTTTTCAAAGGACATAATAGCGTGGATTTTTTAAGAAATTTTTTCGAGGACCTTAGATCGATAAACGTGGATTTTTTATGATTTTTTTTCAGAGGACCTTATACCGATAAACGTGGATTTTTTTATGAAATTTTTTCAAAGAACCTTATACCGATAACGTGGACTTTTTAATTAATTTTTGTTCAAAGGACCTTACACCGATAAATGTGGATTTTTTATGCAATTTTTTCAAAGGACCTTACACCGACAAACGTGGATTTTTTAAACAATTTTTTCAAAGGACCTTATACCGATAACGTGGATTTTTTAATTAATTTTTTCAAAGGAATTTGGAGCTATAAACGTTTATTTTTTAATTAATTTTTTTTTCAAAGGACCTTAGACCGATAACCGTGGAATTTTTTGATGAAATTTTTTCAAAAGACCTTATACCGATAACGTGGACTTTTTAATTAATTTTTGTTCAAAGGACTTTACACCGATAACTGTAGATTATTTATGCAATTTTTTCAAAGGACCTTACACCGACAACCGTGGATTTTTTTAAGATTTTTTTTCAAAGGACCTTATACCGATAACGTGGATTTTTTAATTAATATTTTCAAAGGAACTTGGAGCTATAAACGTTGATTTTTTAATTATTTTTTTTTTCAAAGGACCTTAGACCAAAGAACGTGGATTTTTTAAGAAATTTTTTCGAGGACCTTAGATCGATAAACGTGGATTTTTTTATGATTTTTTTCAGAGGACCTTATTTTGATTTTTTATAAAATTTTTTCAAAGGGCCTTACACCGATAAACATGGATTTTTTAATGAAAATTTTTTTCAAGGACCTTACACCGATAAACGTGGATTTTTTAATGAATTAATTTTCGAAGGGCCTTAGAGCTAAAAATGTGGATTTTTTAATGAATTATTTTTCAAGGACCTTAGACAGATAAATTGGATTTTTTAATGAAAGTTTTTTCAAAGGACCTTAGACTGATAAACCTTGGTTTTTTTAATGAAATGTTTTTCAAGGGTCTTAGTGCTATAAAAGTTAAGCTAGAATTTAAAAATTTCGCATTTGGATCACTATAAGTGCATGTTATGAGATAAATTATAGTTTTTAGAAATGTGTACTAAAAGGTACTAAAAATTAAAATCCTTTCCTTCAGTGCTAGTATCTTGAAAATTTGCAATCAAATCACCATTGGGAAGTATACGAAAATATTATAGTATTTAGAAATTTGTACTAAAAAGTACTTAAGAGGTACTAAATATTTCACTGTTTGAGCCTCATCGAAGCCCGAATGAAAGGGTTAAAGCTAGAATCTGGAAATTTTCCATTTAATTTACGATAGGTGCTTTGGTCCAAAGTAAGGCTGGATTTTTAGAAACTTGTACTAAAAGGTACCGAAAAGTACTAAAAACTAAAATCGTTCGCTTAAAGCTAGAAACTTGGAAATTCGAATTTAGATCACCATGGGCGCAAGTTATCGGGTAAATTGTTGTTTTTAAAAATTGGTACTAAAACGTACATAAATGTACTAAACGTTTAAATGTAAGAGCCACATCAAATGCCCCCCCAAAAAAAGGCGAAAACTACATTCTTAAAATTTCCCACGTCTATTACTATTGATGCTTTGGTCCGGAGTAAGGCTGTACTTTTTTTTTGGACATGTACTAAAAAGTACTAAAAATAACTAATAATTATTATTATATTAAAAATCCATTTCTTTAGATTCAGAATATTGAAATTTCCCATTTAGATCATAAATTATAAATTCTACAAGTTTGTACTAAAACGTACTTAAAGGTACTAAAATATAACTGTTAGAGCTCAATCAAAAATCCGACAAAATGCCCAAAGCTATAATCTACAGGGTGAGATAAAAAAAAAACTGCAAAAAAGTCAAACGCCATAATTTTTACATTTTTTTTTAAATTTTATTGAACGCAAGCAAAAAATGTCGGAACTAGCATCAAATTTTAGAATAAGTTTAGATTTGTTCAAATTGGTTACCTTTGGCACGAATTATGGCCTTCAAACGGCCAATGAAACCGACACACGCTGCCCGAATGTTACGGGTATTTTGGCCCATTACCAGCTAAGCGCTTGCTTGGGGTGATCGACACTTTGGTATTTTTTAGTGCTAACCTTGCGCTCCAAAATACTCCAGACACATTAGTCCAACGGATTGGTATCCGGAGAATTTGTTGGCCATTGTGGGCTGGAAATGAAGCGAGGAGCCTCATCTTGTAACCATTCTTGGGTGGCGCGTGCTAAATGAGATGGTGCTGAGTCCTGTTGGACCTTGGACAGTCTGCGGACAAAATGTTTGCGTGCCCCAGACTTTAATATACCCTCCGGAATATTTTCGCTATATTATTCGGCATTTATTCTGATGCCACGGTCGATTAATACGAGCGAAGAGCGACCATCGGCTGTTATGGCTGTCCACACCATCACTATTGCCGGCGCTTGAGTTCTGGTGGCCAACCGAAGTCGGTGCACATTTTCAGTTTTCAGCTGACCTCTTTGGCAAGTAAACACGAGCGGATCATTTTGTTTGTTTACAAACTGCTGGACAACGAATGTTTTCCCATCGCCAGTTCACCACTTTCGGCCAAGCGAAGCAACTCTTTAGCTCTTTTGAGTCTATTTTATTTCTGTTGCGGTGTAAGTTCGTGCAATTTTTGGAATTTCAATGTCTTTACCCCGAGCTCCATTCATTTTTCAATATTTTCCGAATGGAATAAAGCGACATGTTCAGCTCACGAGCCATTTTTCGGCCACTGCGACGCGGATTTCGATCAAGTCGCTTCTTTACTTTTCGAACCATTTCTACTGATGTTGCTGTTTCTTCCGTCCACTTCCTTGACGTCGTGCCACGCTATCAGCCAGTATCACGCTAACAAGCTATGGTACGAGACACAAAATATTTATTAAACATTTAAATGCTGGAGTGCTCTAACGATAGCCGTTTGTGGTTTTCCAGCCGAATATAAAGAAATCACACAATCACGCTTGAATTCCATCCGGAATAGCTTTTTTTGCGGAAAATTCTCACCAAAATACTTGTAAACAATATAACGAACTGTCACTGGAATAATTTTAACAGCTGTCGGATGAGTGGTTTAGAAATGACAGCAGTCTGAAGTTGATTGCAGTTTTTCGTCTCACCCTGTAGCTAGACCTCCGTACTTTTGGGAGGTAAAATATTTTATCCCCAAAATGTGAATATAATTTTATTCTCAATTCTGGATAAAAATAATTTTTTCCGCAAACGTGGATAATGACTTAAAAAAATTGGGTAGGATCTCTAAACAGGACATGAAGTAAAAAAGCCTCGAAGTCCCCCTACCCATATTTCATTGCAACTTGTTGCATTCGTTGCCAAATAAGGCCGCTAAAAATTCTCATGGAACCAGACATAAGGAGAACAATTAAAATTCACACAAATCAAATCAAGTTCTCAACAAGGACGCTGAAAATAAAAAAACACAAGCCTTTGTCTTATTGCCGCTTGAAACAAATTGCAAAAGGACTCTTTACGCTAATTTCCGTTTGTTCTTTCATTTCGTTTCTGTTTCTACTTTTGTGGAGTTCTACAAAAAAAAAAAAAAAAAAAAAAAAAAACAGGAATTGTAACAATTACTTCAAAGGATTGCAAAGGAAGAGTAGGGCCTAGAGAGAGAGCACAACAAAAAACATGGCTATAACATCAAAGGCTAAAACAGGCTCATTATCCTTGAAATGCATATTTTCCCAGCATCAAAATAAAAAAAACAAGACAACAACAACGAATGATAAGAGTTATGCATAAATTAAATCATTTTAATTTTATGGCAAAATGCAGAACGAAAAACAGAAAAAGCAACACAAGTGGTCCTCCAGATGCCTGCAAGGACCCTCTACAATTTAGTTACTCTCTCTGTACTTACAACACAACAACGACAATTACATTTCACAATAATCGTCGTAATGATAATAATAATGGCCTTAATTACACGACACACACATTGTTCTGCAAATACGTCCAAAGCCATGGTAGATGTGAGGTAATGCGTGTATTCACTCCCATACCAAAACGCTGGCCACAGCTTTGTCCGAAACTAATGAGACCAAGTAGGTGGAATCGTTGTGAACGCATTACCACCGGACCACCCGAATCATATTGGCAGGTATCCTGACCTCGACCCAAAAAGTCATAGGTACAAATATGGGACCCCTTTATGGCCGTGGTATTGTAATGCTGCTGGCACACCGAATTTTCCACCGTCACCAATTGGGCCTTTTGTAGCGTGTTCGATTTCATGCCGGCAAAGGAGAGGGTGCCCCAACCGGCCACATCAACCTGGATGTAGGCGAAGGGATCTTGGCTGAAATTGAAATGGGGTTTTAATTGGGGAAATTCTTATTGGAGGGCTTGATTACTCACAGTTGACGCCATGGTAGACATATGGGACCCACACCGCGGGACCACTCGATGGGTAGCACCGTGATGAGAATTGAAATATCATTTTGTGTGGAACTGGGCGTGGCAGCATAGTTGGGATGATTTATAATGCGTTGAATACGATATTGGGCCTCAAAGCGGGTCTCACCGGCTGGAGGAGAAAAAAAATCAAAAATAGGGGAACATTTTATCCGAAAAAAAAATCAAAATACTGGAGAGTTTTATCCACTTTGGTGGATAAAATAATCCGCGATCGTGGATGAAATTATCCTCATAGGTGGATAAAATTATCCACATAAGCGGATAAAATTATCCACATTGGTGGATAAAATTATCCACATAACTGGATAAAAGTATCCGCAATGGTGGATAATTTATCCGCATTGTTGGATAAAATTATCCGCAATGGTTTATCCATAATGGTGGACAAAATTATCCTCATTGGTGGATAAAATTATTCGCAATGGTGGATAAAATTATCAACATTTTTGGATAAAATTATCCAATTTGGTGGATAAAATTATCCACATTGTTGGATAAAATTATCCGAATTGGTGGATAAAATGATCCACATTGATGGATAACATTATCTACAATGGTGGATAAAATTATCCACACAGGTGGGTAAAATCATCCGTATTGGTGGATAAAATTATCCACTTTGGTGGATTAAACTATCCGCATTGGTGGATGAAATTATCCACATTAGAGGATAAAATTATCCACAATGGTGGATAACATTATCCGCATTGGTGGATAAAATTATTCACTTTGGTGGATGAAATTATCCACTTTGGTGGATAAAATTATTCGCAATGGTGGATAAAATTATCCACATTAGCGGACAAAATTATCCACATCGGTGGATAAAATTATCCACATCAGCGGATAATATTATCCACATTGGCGGATAAAATTATCCACAATGGTGGATAAATTTATCCATATAGGTGGATAAAATTATCCGCATTGGGGGATAAAATTATCCACATAGGTGGATAAAATTATCCACATTAGCGGATAAAATTTTCCACATTAGAGGATAAAATTATCCGCAATGGTGGATAAAATTATCCGAGTTTGTGGATAAAATTATCCATATCCGGCAGATATATTTATCCACATTAGCGGATACAATTATCCACATTGGTGGATAAAATTATCCGCATTGGTGGATAAAATTATCCACATTAGCGGAAAAAATATCCGCAATGACGGATAAAATTATCCACTTTTGTGGATAAAAATATCCACATTGGTAGATAAAATTATCCACAACAACGGATAAAATTATCCTTATCCATTATCCTCCTTAATTTTATCCCTATGACCCATTGACCTCATTTGGTACTCACCCACCACCAAATTGTGATCTCCCACATAGGCCATTATCCTGCTGGCATCCGGATGCATGCGCATGCAATGGGCCGCCGTCAAGATGTGGCGATGACTTACTGTCAAAAATTTCCAAATTTATTATCTTCTTTCCAGAATTTTTACCCCCGCCTAACCTACCTATGCTACCCCCACAAAATATCGGCTGCGGTGAGGAGATGTCTCTCAGCGCCACCATAGAGGGGAATTCATGTTTCATCGTTTCAACGCCATTTGTTATTCTAGTACTGGCAGTCCAGCCACAGGTGCAGGCCTGGCGTCGGGCAAAGGCTTGGCATGCGAAACGTCCACGTTGCATAGAATTGAGTCTCACAGAGGCATAGGCTAAAACCATGGAACGAAAGTGGGAAATGCGACTCATGCGATTTGTCAGGCAGAAGCGCTCTCCATCACCCAGCTGGAAATCACCATCAAGGGATATTATAAAGTAGTCATTGTCACACCTGTTGGGGGTCTGGGGGGGGGGAGGATATAAAAGATTTTGAATTATTTTTAAATAAAAAAAAATGATTTATATTTTTCTCACCACTTCAAAACCGCAATTCACCACCACCACATGATCCATGGGTGCCGTAATGCGATAACGACAATTGCTGCCCAATGGATAGGGATTGGGATAATTCCTGGAAGTTATATTCAAGACTTGGCGATCATTTTGCAAACGATATTCTATGGAACACTGCTGTTGGGCCAAGGATATCTGGCAGTAGAATAAAATCACCACACCTAGCTGGATAAAAAATGTAACCGACATACTACTTGTTGTTGTCGAATAATTGGCAAAACTGACATCACTGACCCAGAAGCGAAGAGAATTTATAGACTTTCGGTATTTATTTATTCTTGGCTAAAATGCAAGAGATAAGCATGTTGACAGTTGAATAAATTGCTGAATATTTAAAGAACATGCTCCATTTAGTAGATCCAAGGAAATGCGTGACCGTGTTAAGATAATAAAAAAAAAGAAGTAGCTGTGGCGAAGTGGTTTGGTTTATTAATTAAATTAATTTAATTTGTCCTCCAGAACGCAAGGATGGCTTCAAAAAATATTCAAAATGGATATTTTCAGTTTATATTTAATTGTAGTTTCCAAATCATTAAATTTTGGGGTGTGGTGAATTTCATCATGTAGTGGTGAATTTCATAATATTGCTTAAAACCCATAACTATGTCATTTTTATGTTAAATGTTACGTGTATTAGCTATTTTTAAACTGTGGTGAGTTTAAAAATTGGAGGTGAGTTTCGAAAATGACATTTAAATTTAATTTTTGCCGAATTTGGTTTTCTCCGATGAGAAAACATTCGTTGTCGAGCAGTTTGTAAACAAACAAAATGATCGTGTTTACTTGCCAAAGAGGTTAGCTGAAAATGTGAACCTTCGGTTGGCCACCAGAACTTTAAAAAAATAGAAAAAATTAATGAAAAATTTAGAAATAAAGTCTCCAAGAATAATTTTAACATCCACGTCTGAAGTGTTTTGGAATGACTTTAACAATTCTTCAAAAAATCCACGTTTGGGATTTCGTCTTTATGTAGCCTCCAAAAATTCTATAAAAAATGCACGTTCGGAGGCCTTTAGGTAGCCTCCAAAAATTCTTCAAAAAATCCACGTTTGGGATTTCGTCTTTATGTAGCCTCCAAAAATTCTATGAAAAATGCACGTTTGAATAATTTCAAAAATTCTATGAAAAAATCCACGTTTGAAGGATTTCAAAAATTCTTTAAAAATCCACGCCTGAAGGCCTTTCGATAGCCTCCAACATTTTTTTAAATTCACCCCTGAAAGCCTTAAGGTAACCTATTTTTTTTTAATTCAACACTGAAGGCCTCCAAACATTTTTTAAAAATCTTCGTTTGAAGGCCTTAATGTTGCCTCCAAATATTCTTTAGAAAACCACGTTAGAAAGCCTTGCCTCCGAAAGATCTTCAAAAAAATCCACGTTTGAGGGCCTTTAATGGGCATCCAAGAATTTTCTGAAAAATCCACGTTTGAAGGACTCTAGGTTGCCTCCAAGAATTTTCTGAAAAATCCACGTTTGAAGGACTCTAGGTTGCCTCCAAAAATTCTTTAAAAATCCACGTTTGCCAAAAGATCTTAAAGAGGCCGCCAAAAACTATTTATTACATAACAGCCGATGGTCGCTCTCCGCTCGTATTAATCGACCGTGACATCAGAATAAATGCCGAATATTTTCGCGAAAATATTCTGAAGGGTGTATTAAAGCCTTGGCCGGAGACCTTGGACATTCCAACAGGACTCAGCACGCGCCAACCAAGAGTGGTTACAAAATGAGGTTCTCGCTTCATTTCCAGCGCACAATGGCCACCAAAATCTCCGGATACCAATCCGTTGCACTATAGTGTTTGCAGTATTTTGGAAAGCAAGGTTGGCACTGTGAAATACCAAAGTGTCGATCACCTCAAGCAGGCGCTTCGCCGGGAATGGGCCAAAATACCGCAGAACAACATTCGGGCAGCGTGTGATGGTTCCATTGGCCGTTTGAAGGCCAAAGACCATTCGAACAACTCGAAACTTATTCCAAAATTTGATGCTATTTCCGACATTTTTTGTTTTCATTCAATAAAATTTAAAAAAAATATGTAAAAATTATGGCGTTTGACTTTGTTGCAATTTTTTTATTTCACCCTGTATATTTCTGAGTGTTTAACAACCATGGAAATTGGCCCAGACCTCTTCGTGTGCCATTTTCAAGGAGTTAGGGTCTCAAAGACATTTAATTTCCAAAAGTTTTGGGTTCTAAAGCAAATTTAATGTCTCTGGGATGTATTTTTAAGGTGTGGTGAATTTCTATAAAGTGTGGTGAATTTCTCAAAAATGCTGAAAATGAAACCCACAGCTTTTAAAATCATCAAGAATCATGTCAAAAATGGGGTTTTGCTTTTTTTGTCCGCATTCCCAGCTTCTTTAAACCCCCTTGGAAAAACTCATATTTTTTTAGCATCTAAATAAATTATAATTTTATTTAACAATTTCGTATACTGTTTTGTTTTTAACATTTTTTCATAAAATATATAAATTAAGGCTTTACTTATGTTTCGAAGTGTTATAATAACCATGAAAATTTACCCAGACCTCTTTGTGTGCCATTTTCAAGGAGTTAGGGCCCCAGAAATATTTTATTTCCAACAGTTTTGGGTTCTAAAGCAAATTTAATGTCTCTGGGATGTATTTTTGAGGTGTGGTGAATTTCTATAAAGTGTGGTGAATTTCTCAAAAATGCTGAAAATGAAAATAATAGCTTAAAAAATCATTAGAAATCATGCCTAAAGTGCCCATTTGATTTTTAGTTCACTTTCCAAGCAACTTTAAACCCCCCTTCCAAGGAAAATAATCGCATTTTGTAGCATTTAAATATATTATAATTTTATTTAACAATCGTATACTGTTTTTAACAACTTTTCTTTTAATTTCCATTAACTCACAACACATGTCGAATATCCAGTACTTTGATATATCCATGTCAAATAGGATGAGATACGTGTATTAACACCCGTTGCATAGCCTCCTTGGCCACAGAATTTACCAAAACTAATGCAACCCAAAATATACTGCCTTAGAGTACGTCTTATGACCGGCCCACCAGAATCATATTGGCATGAATCACGACTAGTCCCGGTATAATCATAGGTACAAATTTGAGTTGGATAGATGGTGGTATCATTATATGTCTTGGCACACGACTCGTTATCGGTTATGATGACCGTGGTCTTTTGCAAGGTATCCGAATAGGCACCGGCAAACGAGGTGGTACCCCAGCCAACCAAATCCACATAGGTGTAGGTGAAATCGTTTTCCCTGTAGAAAAAGAATTGTTAGATTTCAGAAAATAAAATTATTTACCCCCCCCCCCACAAAACTTACATTGGTGGTGGCAGGCACATGGGTCCCACTCCCCTGGACCACTCTATGGCTGTGGTTGTCCTCAGCAATGAAATATCATTAATCATGGTGGGTCTACTGGTATAGCCAGGATGTTGAATGATTTGGGCCACATAGTAGTTTACGGCATACTTGGTTTCCGTGGCTAAATAGAAACGTTCTCTAAAATCTCTGTAAAATATATTTGAATATATCACTTACAAATTGCCAAATTGTGATCGCCAGCCTTAATAATATAACTTGCGGGATTGGGCACCAATTCTGTACAATGGGCCGCCGTCAGCAGGTAATAATGGGAAACTAAAAAATAAATTCAGTTTTATAAAAATTCTGAACTCTCTCCCTCTCTCTCTCTTCAATCTCATACTTATGGTTGCCGAACAGAAGGGTGGAGCTGCTTCGCTGGTCTTAAGGGCCACAACACCGGGATACTCATTGATACCCGTCTCCTGGCCATTGACAATTTTCGTATTTACCGACCAGCCACAATCGCATGGCTGCGGTGCCGCATACAACTGACAACGGAAACTACCCCATGAACCACCCGAGGTATAGGCAAATACCACCGAACGGAAGAGAGATTTACGCTGGATTACACCTTTACCACAAAATTGTTCTGAGCCACGTAGATATTCGTCACCATCCACGGCCACATAGAAATACTCTGTGCTGCAGGCATTGCTGCCCTGTCAAGGTGAAATGGGAAGAGATGTGAAAAAAAAAATTAAAAAAGGAAAATGAAACGGGATGATGTTTTTCAAAATACAAAAAAAAAAGGAGAACGTTAGACAAAATTGAAATAATTTTGAAAATTTTAAATCTTAAAAAAATGGAAAATTTTATATAGTTTCAAAAAGTTTTTAATTAAAAAAACTGGAAATTTTGGGTTTCCACTACTTTTATAGAAATCAAGAGATATAAATATCGAACATATGTCATTGGAACCGTCCTGGAGAGGTCAAAAAATTTTTTTTCACAATTTTTAGTTTATAAACCTTATAAAATGTGAAATGGTAACATTTTGAAGATGTGGTGAGTTTCCAAAAAGTGTGGTGAATTTCTCAAAAATGCTTAAAATGGAATGAGTGATAATTATAAAGGTTAAAAATGTAGCGGTGAGGTGAATATACGTTTTTTAGTAGCAAAAAATCCATGTAGATTCAACTAGAGACGTCCAAAAATTTTATTTCGATCAGTAATGGATTGTAGAGCAAATTTAGCAAACATGGAACACATTTTTGAGGTGTGGTGAATTTCCATAAGGTGTGGTGAATTTCTCAAAAATTGCGAAAATCGTAAAAAGACGGTATTTTAAACAATACAAGATATGTTTTAAGTGGGTGCTAAATTGTTGGGCCTTGTTAAAGGTTCAGAAATCGTAAAAGTCAGGGGTTTTGATCATTAAAAGGAAGGGTTCTAGCTTTCAGAGCCATATTAAAGGATTATTTTAAATAATCGTTGATTGTCTATAGGAAATCAGATTGGGTTCTTAAGGACGAAGCATACAAATGAGTCCATTCATCTCCAAAGGTCCCAAATGAGTTCAATGTTCTGAGTAAAATCCCATCAAAAACATTAAATTAAGAAATATTGAAAATATGTCATTTCAAAATACCTGAAAAGGCCTAGGTCTTTTATTTTTACAATTTGTTTGGTCTCAATTATAATATATGCGAGATTTATATTGTGTGAGTTTTCGAAGGGGTGGCGAGCTTCGAAGAAGTATGCTAAATTTTTAAGAACTGTTAAAAAATGGTATGAGTTATATTTATAGAGGTTTAAAATGCAGCGGTGAGGTGAACATATGGTTATTTGCTGTACAAAATTCTCGCAGACTAATTCAGGGCTGTAGACAATTTTATTTCGTCTAGTTTTAAATTGTAGAGCAAATATAGCACGTATGGGAACATTTTTTGATGTGTGGTGAATTTCTATAAAGTGTGGTGAATTTCTCAAAAATGCCGAAAATCGTATAAATAAAGTATTCTCAACGCTACAAGCCCTGTTTTTAGTGGGTGCTAAATGTTAATGGCTCAGAAATAATAAAAGTGAGATGTTTTGATTATTAAAAGGCGGGTGGTTGCTTTCAGAGCCATATTAAGGTTTATTTTAAATATTATTTGAATAATAGAGGAATAAATCAGAACCGATTGCTAAATACGGAGCATTCAATTGAGTCCATCTGAAAAGGTCCGAAATGAAACCCAACTTAAATTAAGACCTGAAACAATAAAATGTAAGCCAAAAATATTGACAATTTGTCATCAAAAAGACTTAAAGAGGTCCTGATTTTTTTTCTCATTTTTTTGTTTTAAATCCCATTATGGTAAAATGGTAAAATTCCTGAGGCGTTGTGAGATTTCAAACAGTGTCGTGATTTTTCCAAAAACACTAATCATTGTATGAATTATATTTAAAGTAATTAAATAGGCAGTTGTGAGTATTTTAGTAAAAATAAAGGCCAATCACAATTATTTAGAGTAATCGAAAATTTTTTCTTGGACTAGTTTTATATTGTGAAGCCAAAATACTATTTAAGGGTTAAATTTTGAAGGTGTGGTGAATTTCTATAAAGTGTGGTGAATTTCTTGAAAGTGCCGAAAATTTAATAAAGGGGGTATTTGGATCGCTACAAGGTATGTTTCTAGCGGCTGCTAAGATTTTAACCCATGTTATGAATAGTACAGCTCCGAGGTCCGACTATTACTGAACGAACTATCCAAAAGTAGGCCGAAGGTATAGAATTAGGTAGGCAACTGAAGGTTCTACTTGTAGAGATTCAGTATTCGAACAGAGGTCAATTTTTTACACATATTTGTTTCAACGGTTGTCAGACCGTGGATTTTTTAAAAAATATTTTTTCAATATTCCAACAGACGTGGATTTTCTAATTTTTTTTTTAATATTCCAACAGACGTGGATTTTTTAAAAAATATTTTTTCAATATTCCAGCAGACGTGGATTTTTTAAAAAATATTTTTTCAATATTCCAACAGACGTAAATTTCTTTAAAAATGTTTTTTTATACATCTAATAGACGTGGATTTAAAAAAATAATTTTTCAATATTCTAAAAGACGTGGATTTTTAAAAAATAATTTTTCAATATTCTAAAAGACGTGGATTTTTAAAAAATAATTTTTCATACATCCAATAG
Source organism: Musca domestica (assembly GCF_030504385.1). Lineage (NCBI taxonomy): Eukaryota > Metazoa > Arthropoda > Insecta > Diptera > Muscidae > Musca > Musca domestica. Next base: position 595,539 of record NW_026712277.1, read on the forward strand.
ACGTGGATTTTTAAAAAATAATTTTTCATACATCCAATAGACGTGGATTTAAAAAAAATATTTTTTCAAAAAAAAAAAAAAAAAATTTTTTTCATACATACAAAAGACAAGGAATTTAAAAAAAAAATTATTTTTTTTTTCAATATTCCAAATTACGTGGTTTTTTAAAAAATAACTTTTCATACATCCAATAGACGTGGATTTAAAAATAAAATATTTTTCCAAAAAAAAATATTTTTCATACATCCAAAAGACAAGGAATTTTTAAAAAAATATTTTTTTCAATATTCCAAAGGACGTGGTTTTTTAAAAAATATTTTTTCAATATTCCAAAAGACGTGGTTTTTTAAAAAACATTTTTTATACATCCAATAGACCACGATTTTTAAAAAAAAATAATTTTTCATACATCCAATGGAAGTGGATTTTTTAAAAAAATAATTTTTCATACATCCATTGGAAGTGGATTTTTTAAAAAAATAATTTTTCAATATTCCAAAAGACGTGAAATTTTTAAAATATATTTTTTCAATATTCCAATAGACGTGGATTTTTTAAAAAAATAATTTTTCAATATTCCAAAAGACGTGAAATTTTTAAAAAATATTTTTTCAATATTCCAATAGACGTGGATTTTTTAAAAAAATAATTTTTTAAATATTCCAAAAGACGTGAAATTTTTAAAAAATATTTTTTCAATATTTCAATAGACGTGGATTTTTTAAAAAATATTTTTTCAGTATTCCAACAGACGTGGATTTTTTAAAAAATAACTTTTCATTCATCCAATAGTCGTGGATTTTTTAAAAAATATTTTTTCAATATTCCAACAGACGTGGATTTTTTAAAAAATATTTTTTCAATATACCAACATACGTGGATTTTTTAAAAAATAACTTTTCATTCATCCAATAGACGTGGATTTTTTAAAAAATATTTTTTCAATATTCCAACAGACGTGGATTTTTTAAAAACATTATTTTATAAATCCAACAGAAGTGGATTTTTTAAAAAATAATTTTTCACTATTCCAAAACACGCGGAAAAGTCGTGGATTTTGTTTAAAAAATAGTTTTTCAATATTCCAACAGACGTGGATTTTTAAAAAATTATTTTCTTAGTTTCAACGCACCAGTATGCGCAGCGTATTTTTTCTTACCATATTCAAATTAATGGAACAGTTAACAGTTATGTCATAATCCAATGGTGCCACAAATTTATAACGGCATGATGTCCCTGCTGGATAGTGACTTGGATAATATGGCGATTCCAAATAGGTAGTACCGGGATTTATTTGAAATGTATGATCACAGCCCTCAAACAAAGCCGAAGCAGAGCCAAAGAGCAGGCAGAACACGTTGGTCAAGAGGAAGAAAACTGGAAAAAAGGGAAGGTAAAATAACATTTATGTTCAGGTAGGTCAGTTTGATGAGACAACGACACATATGAGATATGTTACAGATTCTTTTTTTTATTTTGAAAATAAAATTCCGAAATCTGTATTGGAGACATTATTAATTCTGTCTTTTTTACTCACATTGATAACCCACCATAACTTTTACCATTACGCATTACTAATCCACAAATAATAACCACTTAAAGTTAATTATCCGCTTAACACGGAACACTTTCCCTATCAATTTGCCTCCGAAACTATTTCAACTGAAATTGACAAAATTTTAATTTTTTGTACGTGACTCGTAGCTCTGGCTAAATCATGTCTTTGCCCATTCGAAATGTTTGACAACGCGATTCTTGCGGTTGTTTATTAAGTATCTACTTTCCTGGCCAAAATGAAACGGCGGCGCTGTGAAGATGGCCCCTCTAACAAAAGACAAGCAACCCATTATCGTTTTATGAATATCTAGATAACTTTATAATGGTTGTAAATAAATTATCATTTTTTTTTTTTTGAGAAATATTTTATCTTATTTTTGAATTTTATGTGTGTGTACATACATATATGTACGTAAGTGTTGTAAAACTATAAAGCAGGTGCAAGAGAAAATGGATATTATTCATTCATTCATTTTTTCGCTCATATATTTCATAACCAGCCATAAAGGGTTATCAGATAAGCCCATAAATGGATTAATTTTAAGGGGTATGTAAATCGTCATGTGACAGTTCCGAGGTTTAGATTAGAAAAATTAGATGGAGAATTCTGAAAATTGCGAAATATTGGGCATCTTTGATACAGGTACATGCGACCCTGTTAGAAATGTGGAATTAATGAAAAAAATTAGAGTTGTATTGCTGATATTTTGTTTTAAATAGTCTATTTTAAAAAAAAAAAAAAGTATTTTCCAACGTTACACTTTGCTTTCAGAGCCATATTAAGAGGTTTCTTTAATATTTGTGTTCCGACATTTACATTTTTTCATATAGCTTAAACCTCGCAGTGGATTATTTTAAATATATAATTTTGGCATATAGATGTGGATTATTAGAAAGCAAAAACAATTTAAAATATTTTTTAAGCAATCAAAGAGATGTGAAATTTTTGAAAACATTTTTTCAGTATTCCAACAAACGCAGATTTTTTAAATTTTTTTTTTTTTACGTTAGAACAGACGTGGCTTTTTTTAAAAAATATTTTTTTAACGTCTCAACGGACGTGGATTTTTAAAAAAAATATTTTTCAACGTCCCAACAGACGTGGCTTTTTAAAAAATATTTTTTCAACGTGCCAACAGACGTGGAATTTTTAAAAATATTTTTTCAACGACCTAACAGACCTGGATGTTTTAAAAAATATTTTTTCAACGTCCCAACAGACGTGGCCTTTTTAAAAAATATTTTTTCAACGTCCCAACGGACGTGGATTTTTCAAATTTCCAACAGACGTGGATTTTTTAAAAAATATTTTTTCAAATGTCCAACAAACGTGGATTTTTTAAAAAATATTTTTTCAAATTTCCAACAGACGTGGATTTTTTAAAAAATATTTTTTTTAAATTTCCAACAAACGTGGATTTTTTAAAAAATATTTTTTTAAATTTCCAACAGACGTGGATTTTTTAAAAAATATTTTTTAAATTTCCAACATACGTGGATTTTTTAAAAAATATTTTTTTAAATTTCCAACAGACGTGGATTTTTTAAAAAATATTTTTTTTAAATTTCCAACAGACGTGGATTTTTTAAAAATATTTTTTTAAATTTCCAACAGACGTGGATTTTTTAAAAAATATTTTTTTAAATTTCCAACATACGTGGATTTTTTAAAAAATATTTTTTTAAATTTCCAACAGACGTGGATTTTTTAAAAAATATTTTTTTAAATTTCCAACAGACGTGGATTTTTTAAAAAATATTTTTTCAAATTTCCAACATACGTGGATTTTTTAAAAAATATTTTTTCAAATTTCCAACAGACGTGGATTTTTTAAAAAAATATTTTTGCAACGTCCCAACGGACGTGGATTTTTTTAAAAAATATTTTTGCAACGTCCCAACGGACGTGGATTTTTTTAAAAAATATTTTTGCAACGTCCCAACGGACGTGGATTTTTTTAAAAAATATTTTTGCAACGTCCCAACGGACGTGGATTTTTTTAAAAAATATTTTTGCAACGTCCCAACGGACGTGGATTTTTTTAAAAAATATTTTTTCAAATTCGTTTCAAGGGATCTGAGATTATCCCAATTTGTTTCAAACCCTCCGCATGGTAACATTATTATTAAACTTATTTCGAGTTCGGAGTTGGATAATATCGGTTCACTGGTACCCCTCATACAAAAGGTCAAAAAAAAAAAGAAAATAATTTGCCTAATAGATTTTTGAATTTTGCGTAAACTTTGCAAATCCCAGCATTTTTATCAGTTCTACGTCAGATGCAAAAAATTACAATATCGGGCCACTCAATCTGTACCTCCCCCAAAAAGAGGACGAAATTTTGAATAATCATAACTCTAATAAAATGTGAAATAAGAATCCGATAATCTTCAAATATCGCATATCTTAATATTTATTCTAACACCAGATCTGGTATGAAGGACGAATCTCTCCCACAAAGGGTCAAACATTTAGAATAACCATGAAGTTCATAAAACGCAATATTAGCATTCAATAACTTTCAAACTCGGCACATCCCAATATTTCTATCAACATAGGATCAGGTGGGAATATGGAATATATCGGACCACTCCTTCTTGTACTCCCCCCACAAAGGGGTGAAATTTTTAAATTATTATACCTCTCGTATAACCTGAAATAAGTGTTCAATGGTCTGCCAATTTTGCACTTGCCAATATTTCTAACAACTCAAGTTCTGGTGCAAAGATAGGATATATTGGTCCATTCCTTTTGGCACCTCCTCCGCAAAGAGGTTTAAATTGTAAAAAGGCACTCGATTCTCTTCAGATTTTAAAAACATATTTCAACATTTTCAAAAAAAAAAAAAAAAAAAAAAAAACACACACACACGCACACTTTTCATAAAAAGTGAAGGAAGAACTCGATATAGTCCAAATCTGCACTTTGTATTTATGTCAGTTAGGAGATGGACACCATTGGCTACTCCTGTGGAACCCCTGTCACCATGGTCCACATTTTTCTATTTTTTCTAATTTTGTTTTTTTTGTCACCGAAATGTTATTATTTTTTTTATTTTTATTAATATTCTTGTAAAATTTAAATTCTTAATTTATTGATTTTTTTAAGTTTTTTCAATGCCTTTAGTTTTGTAATTTTTAATTTTATTTTTATTCACCGAATCGTTTTTATTATTATTATTTTTACTATTATTATTTTCATTATTACAACTATTCTTGCATTTCTTGAATATTTCCAATTTTTCAAATCAATTTCCTATTGTTTCAATTTTTTATAGTTTATCTAAATTTTATAATTTTTTTCTTTTTCACACACACAAAAAATTATGCACCAGTTTTTAATACTCTCAATTTACCATTTAATGACGACCGCATTTGTCTTAAACCCGACGACCACATCTTGTCAAATGACAATTGTTTTGAAAACTTGGCCGTTGTTTTAATAGACAATTTTTTGATCCAAATATATATAAATATGTTTTTTGTTTTTTGCTTTTTTATTTTATTTCACTTCATTTGATTTTCATTTTATTCACTTCATTTTCTTTCTAACTATCAAATATTTGTTTTAATTAGCTGTACTCGTGCTGGTGTGGCTGAGTGTGTGTGTGTGTGTTTGCGTGAGTGTGACATCAAGAGATGTCAATGTGCGTAAAGAGATCTAGGTTTTATGGAAAACAACCTTAGACTAACTGGCACACAATAGAGGGTATTTGCAAAGGGGGGAAGGAAGTTTTAAGGGGGGAAAATGAAGAAGAAGATTTTTGATATTTTGTTATGACATGCAGATCAACAGATGTGACTGTTAAATTGTTTAAAGAAAATAAAAATTTATACACTCAAGGAAATCACGTTTGTTGAAAGAAGGATTAGGCGGGTTTTCCAGGAAACATTTTTATGGGCCTGCTAAAAGGAGAATACTCTCAGAGAAATTTGGGAAGTTGGAAAGAACATTTTTAAAATATATTAAACCTTTTTTTTAATATTATATTTTGTTTTAATTTCAACAGATGTGAATTTTAATTTTTTAATTTCAATAATTTCAAAAGACGTGGATTTTTTTAAAATCATTGTTTTTTTTTAATTTTATAAAATGTGGATATTTCTTTAAGCAAGTTTTTTCTAATTTCCGAAAGTCTTGGTTTTTTTTAAAAACTATATTCTTTTTAATTTCAATATACATGAATTTTTGTAAAAGTATTTTTTTCTAATTTTTTTATAGACGAGGACTTTTTTAAATTTATTTTTTTTGATTTCAATAGACTTGGATTATTCTAAAAATAATTATTTCTAAATTCCAAAAGACATGGATTTTTGAAAAACTATTTTTTTAACTTTCAATAGACGTGCATTATTTTAAAGATGTTTTTAATGCAATAGACTTGGATTATTCTAAAAATAGTTATTTCATAACCAAGGGACGTGGTTTTTTAAAAAATTATTTTTTTAAAGACGTTGATCTAAATTTTTTTTCTAATTTTTGATGGATATGGATTTTTAAAAAATAATTTTTTGTAATTTTCGATGGTTGTGGATTTTTAAAATTATTTTTTTCTAATTATCGATGGACGTGGATTTTTTAAAAATTATTTTTTTCTAATTTTTGATGGCGTTGATTTTTTAAAAATATTTTTTTTTTAATTTTTGATGGCGTTGATTTTTTAAAAATTATTTTTTTCTAATTTCCGATTTCGCACTCAGCACGCGCCACCCAAGAATGGTTACAAAATGAGGTTGCTATTTTTTATCTCACCCTGTACATACATTTTTTCTATTTTCCAATAGACGTGAATTTTTAAAAATAATTTTTGACTAAATACCAATAGACGTGGACTTTTTAAAATATTTTTCTTAATTTCAATAGCCGTGGATTTTTTACAAATACTTTTTCTATTTTTCAGTTGATGTGGATTTTTTAAATAAATATTTTTTGCTAAGATTTGGAGACATGGATTTTTAAAAAATATTTTTTTGCTAAAATTTGGAGTCGTGGATTTTTTAAAAAAACATTTTTGCTATATTTTGAGAGACGTGGATTTTTTAAAAAACATTTTTGCTATATTTTGAGAGACGTGGATTTTTTAAAAAACATTTGTGCTATATTTTGAGAGACGTGGATTTTTTAAAAAACATTTTTGCTATATTTTGAGAGACGTGGATTTTTTAAAAATAATTTTTGGTACATTCGAGAGACGTGGATTTTTAAAAGAAACATTTTTGCTATTTTTCGAGAGACGTGGATTTTTTAAAAAATATGTCATTCTATTTTTTGAGAGACCTGGATTTTTTAAAAAACATTTTTGCTATATTTAGAGAGACGTGGATTTTTTAAAAAACATTTTTGCTATATTTAGAGAGACGTGGATTTTTTAAAAAACATTTTTGCTATATTTAGAGAGACGTGGATTTTTTAAAAAAATATGTCATTCTATTTTTCGAGAGACGTGGATTTTTTAAAAAATATTTTTTTAGATTTCCATAGACGTGGATTTTTTTTTAAATATTTTTTTAGATTTCCATAGACGTCGATTTTTTTAAAATATTTTTTTAGATTTCCATGGGCGTAGATTTTTTAAATATTATTTTTAAAAAATATTTTCTTAGATTTCCATAGAAGTGGATTTTTATTGAAAATATTTTTTTTAATTTCCATTGGCCTGGATTTTTTAAATATTACTTTTTTAGTTTCCACAGATGTGGATTTTTTAAAAAATATTTTTGTCTAAATTCCACAGAGATGGATTTCTTAAAAACATATTTTTGTCCAAATTTCCACAGACGTGGATTTTTAAAAATAATTTTTTTCTTATTTTATTGGATATTTAAATTTTTTTCTACATTTCCACAGACCTGAATTTTTTAAAAACTATTTTTTCTAATTTTATTGGATTTTTTAAAAATAATTTTTTTATTTAAATTTCTACAGACGTGGATTTTTTAAAAATTATTTTTGTCCAAACTTCCGCAGATGTGGATCTTTAAAAAATAATTTTTGTCCACAGACGTGGATTTCTTAAAAATTATTTTTGTCTAAATTTCCACAGATGTGGATCTTTGAAAAATAATTTTTGTCTAAATTTACACAGACGTGCAGATTTTAAAAATTATTTTTGTCCAAATTTCCACAGACGTGGATCTTTAAAAAATTATTTTTGTCTAAATTTCCACAGACGTGGATCTTTAAAAAATAATTTTTGTCTATATTTCCACAGACATGTATTTCTTAAAAATTATTTTTTTTTTAGATTTCCATATTTGTCAACTTTTTTTAAATTATTTTTTAGATTTCCATATTCGTCGATTTTTTTAAATTATTTTTTTTAGATTTCCATATTTGTCAACTTTTTTAAATTATTTTTTAGATTTCCATATTCGTTGATTTTTTTTAATTATTTTTTTTAGATTTCCATATTCGTCATTTTCTTTTAAATTATTTTATAGATTTCCATATTTGTCGATTTTTTTAAAATTATTTTTTAGAAAAATTATTTTTGTCTAAATTTCCACAGACGTGGATTTTTAAAAAAATTATTTTTTTAGATTTCCATATTCGTCAATTTTTTTAATTATTTTTTAGATTTCTACATCGACGTCTATGATTTTTGAAAAATAATTTTTTTTTTAAATTTCAATAGACGTGGACTTATAAAGAATAAAAACAATAGACGTGGCTTAAAAAAAATAAAAACATAAAAAAGTGGATTTATAAAAAAACGTGAATAAAAAATCCAAAAGATTTGAATTTTTCAAAAATATTTTTTTTTAAATTCCAGAAGATGTGAATTTTTTTAAAAATCATTTTTTTACATTCCAGAAATATTTTTTTTTTTTACATCGAAAGAAACGTGGAATTTTTTAAAGCTATATATTTTTTAAATTTCAAAAGACCTGGATTTTTAAAAAGCATTTTTTTAATTTCTATAGACGTTATTTTTTTATATTTATTTTCTAAATTGCAAAAGACATAGATTTAGAATTAAACAAACTTGGATTTTTTATTTTTTTTTAATTATTAATATTTCCAAAAAAATATTCTTTGAAGATTTCCATAGACGTGGGTTTTTTAAAAAAATATATTTTTTAAGATTTCTATGGAATTTTTAAATAAATATTTATTTAATATCGATATTTTAAATAAATATTTTTTTAAGATTTCCATAGATGTGGATTTTTTTATCTATTTTTTTCTAAATTCAAAAAGACGTAAATTGTTTGTAAAAATATTTTTTCTAATTTTCGATAGACGTTTTTTTTCTTTTTTTTAAATTTCCATAGACGTGGATTTATTAAAATTATAATTCTATAATGTGAATTCCTTAAAAAATATATATTTTGTATTTTTTTAATATATATATTTTTATTATTTTTTTAATTATCGCTTGATTTCGGTATAGATTTTATTATAGAATCAACTTCAAATTCCCACTTGAACTAACATTTTTCTTCGAGTGTATGTCATTATAATAATTTACTATCTCAATGGCACTATCTCATCCGCTGCACAAATGTTGTCAAACAAAATAACGACACATAAATAAAACTTTTACTTTTCATCAAATATAAGTCTTCTAATTCCGAATACCACGAATCATAATTAAGTCATTAGCACTCTCTCAGAGTGGGGGGAATAATAAAACGACACAAAAAATCTGCAAATTAGTTGATTAAGATTTTATTACAAAATCCATTGTTTTCCACTCAGCACCTCGGCGATGAAGTGTCAATATTGACACTTGGCTGGTAAAGGTGTCTTGTATATTTTGTTGTTGTTGTTGTTGTTTCATTTTATCTTCTTTCAAAATTCGCTGCAAATCATTTAGGAAATACATTTGAAGCGGTGCTTTTTCTTCATTTCAGTATTGCTTTAATTCCTTCAATTGTTGCTGTTGTTTGTTCTCGTGGCCAAAACAATTGTTCAAACAGGCAATTAGTAATGTCGTACTTACATTGTATTTTACTTACATTAGCATTTCAGGAGGAGGGCGTGGGGTAAAGGGTGCAGGGGTAATATTGCACCACAGAGTTTTTTTCTATGTTTTGAAATACCAACAATCCACTGATAAACCCGCCGCAAACGCCCGTACATTTAAATTATGTCGGTGTAATGTTGACCCAATATATGGTGAGTATTGAAAATACTGCTGGCTATTGAACTTGACAAAGAATTTATATTTTGTTGGTTTTTATGTTCTTGGGGTATTTTCTGTTGCATTGGGTAATAAAAGATATTTCTAGATATTTGTTTATGAGTTTTGAAATGTCGTTGTCGTGAAAAGAGATTTCCAATGGAAGTCGTGACATTGAGTGAAAGGTAAAACAGCACCAGGGAGGTAGAAGACATGAGGCGTGGATTTTTTAAAGAATTTTTCAATCCTCCTTCAGGGCGTGGATTTTTTAAAGAATTTTTTAATCCTCCTTCAAGGCGTGGATTTTTTAAAGAATTTTTTAATCCTCCTTCAAGGCGTGGATTTTTTAAAGAATTTTTTAATCCTCCTTCAAGGCGTGGATTTTTTAAAGAATTTTTCAAAACTCCTTCAAGGCGTGGATTTTTTAAAGAATTTTTCAAAACTCCTTCAAGGCGGGGATTTTTTAAAGATTTGTTCAATCCCCCTTCAAGGCGTGGATTTTTTAAAGAATTTTTCAATCCTCCTTCAAGGCGTGGATTTTTTAAAGAATTTTTCAAAACTCCATCAAGGCATGGATTTTTTCAAAGAAATTTTCAATCCTCCTTCAAGACGTGGATTTTTTAAAGTTTTTTTCAGTCCTCCTTCAAGGCGTGGATTTTTTAAAGAATTTTTCAATCCTCCTTCAAGGCGTGGATTTTTTAAAGAATTTTTCAATCCTCCTTCAAGGCGTGGATTTTTTAAAGAATTTTTCAATCCTCCTTCAAGGCGTGGATTTTTTAAAGAAGTTTTTAAACCTCCCTCAAGGCGTGGATTTTTTAAAGAATTTTTCAATCCTCCTTCAAGGCGTCGACTTTTTTAAAGAATTTTTCAATCCTCCTGCAAGGCTTGGATTTTTTAAAGAATTTTTCAAAACTCCTTCCAGGCGTGAATTTTTTTAATCCTCCTTCAAGGCGTGGATTTTTTAAAGAATTTTTCAATCCTCCTTCAAGGCGTCGACTTTTTTAAAGAATTTTTCAATCCTCCTTCAAGGCGTGGATTTTTTAAAGAATATTTCAATCCTCCTTCAAGACGTGGATTTTTTAAAGAATTTTTCAATCCTCCTTCAAGGCGTGGATTTTTTAAAACTCCTTCAAGGCGTGGATTTTTTAAATAATTTTTTAATCCCCTTTCAAGACGTGAATTTTTTAAAGAATTTTTTTAACCTCCCTCAAGGCGTGGATTTTTTAAAGAATTTTTTAACCCTCCCTCAAGGCGTGGATTTTTTAAAGAATTTTTCAATCCTCCTTCAAGACGAGGGTTTTTTAAATAATTTTTCAATCCTCCTTCAAGCCGTGGATTTTTTAAAGAATTTTTCTATCCTCCTTCAAGGTGTGGATTTTTTAAAGAATTTTTCAAAACTCCTTCAAGGAGTGGATTTTTTAAAGAATTTTTCAAAACTCCTTCAAGGCGTGGATTTTTTAAATAATTTTTCAATCCTCCTTCAAGGCGTGGATTTTTTAAATAATTTTTCAATCCTCCTTCAAGGCGTGGATTTTTTAAATAAGTTTTCAATCCTCCTTCAAGGCGTGGATTTTTTAAATAATTTTTCAATCCTCCTTCAAGGCGTGGATTTTTTAAAGAATTTTTCAATCCTCCTTCAAGGCGTGGATTTTTTAAAGAATTTTTCAATCCTCCTTCAAGGCGTGGATTTTTTAAATAAGTTTTCAATCCTCCTTCAAGGCGTGGATTTTTTAAATAATTTTTCAATCCTCCTTCAAGGCGTGGATTTTTTAAATAATTTTTCAATCCTCCTTCAAGGCGTGGATTTTTTAAAGAATTTTTCAAAACTCCTTCAAGGCGTGGATTTTTTAAAGAATTTTTCAAAACTCCTTCAAGGCGTGGATTTTTTAAAGAATTTCTCAAAACTCCTTCAAGGCGTGGATTTTTTAAAGAATTTCTCAAAACTCCTTCAAGGCGTGGATTTTTTAAAGAATTTTTCAAAACTCCTTCAAGGCGTGGATTTTTTAAAGAATTTTTCAAAACTCCTTCAAGGCGTGGATTTTTTAAAGAATTTTTCAAAACTCCTTCAAGGCGTGGATTTTTTAAAGAATTTTTCAAAACTCCTTCAAAGCGTGGATTTTTTAAAGAATTTTTCAATCCTCCTTCAAGGCGTGGATTTTTTAAAGAATTTTTCAATCCTCCTTCAAGGCGTGGATTTTTTAAAGAATTTGTCAATCCTCCTTCAAGGCGTGGATTTTTTAAAGAATTTTTCAATCCTCCTTCAACGCGTCGACTTTTTTAAAGAATTTTTCAATCCTCCTTCAAGGCTTGGATTTTTTAAAGAATTTTTCAAAACTCCTTTAAGGCGTGGATTGTTTAAAGCATTTTTCAAACCTCCCTCAATGATTCAAGGCGTGGATTTTTTAAAGAATTTTTCAAACCTCCCTCAATGATTCAATGCGTGGATTTTTTAAAGAATTTTTCAAACCTCCCTCAAGGCGTGGATTTTTTAAAGAATTTTTCAATCCTCCCTCAAGGCGTGGATTTTTTAAAGAATTTTTCAAACCTCCCTCAATGATTCAATGCGTGGATTTTTTAAAGAGTTTTTCAATCCTCCTTCAAGGCGTGGATTTTTTAAAGAATTTTTCAATCCTCCCTCAAGGCGTGGATTTTTTAAAGAATTTTTCAAACATCCCTCAAGGCGTGGATTTTTAAGAATTTTTCAAACATCCCTCAAGGCGTGGATTTTTAAGAATTTTTCAATCCTCCTTCAAGGCGTGGATTTTTTAAAGAATTTTTCAAAACTCCTTCAAGGCGTGGATTTTTTAAAGAATTTTTCAATCCTCCTTCAAGGCGTGGATTTTTTAAAGAATTTTTCAATCCTCCTTCAAGGCGTGGATTTTTTAAAGAATTTTTCAATCCTCCTTCAAGGCGTGGATTTTTTAAAGAATTTTTCAATCCTCCTTCAAGGCGTGGATTTTTTAAAGAATTTTTCAAAACTCCTTCAAGGCGTGGATTTTTAAAGAATTTTTCAAAACTCCTTCAAGGCGTGGATTTTTAAATAATTTTTCAATCCTCCTTCAAGGCGTGGATTTTTTAAAGAATTGTTCAATCCTCCCTCAAGGCGTGGATTTTTTAAAGAATTTTTCAATCCTCCTTCAAGGCGTGGATTTTTTAAAGAATTTTTCAATCCTCCTTCAAGGCGTGGATTTTTAAAGAATTTTTCAATCCTCCTTCAAGGCGTGGATTTTTTAAAGAATTTTTCAATCCTCCTTCAAGGCGTGGATTTTTTAAAGAATTTTCAATCCTCCTTCAAGGCGTGGATTTTTTAAAGAATTTTTCAATCCTCCTTCAAGGCGTGAATTTTTTAAAGAATTTTTCAATCCTCCTTCAAGGCGTGGATTTTTTAAAGAATTTTTCAATCCTCCTTCAAGGCGTGAATTTTTTAAAGAATTTTTCAATCCTCCTTCAAGGCGTGGATTTTTTAAAGAATTTTTCAATCCTCCTTCAAGGCGTGGATTTTTTAAAGAATTTTTCAATCCTCCTTCAAGGCGTGGATTTTTTAAAGAATTTTTCAATCCTCCTTCAAGGCGTGGATTTTTTAAAGAATTTTTCAATCCTCCTTCAAGGCGTGTATTTTTTAAAGAATTTTTCAATCCTCCTTCAAGGCGTGGATTTTTTAAAGAATTTTTCAATCCTCCTTCAAGGCGTGGATTTTTTAAAGAATTTTTCAATCCTCCTTCAAGGCGTGGATTTTTTAAAGAATTTTTCAATCCTCCTTCAAGGCGTGGATTTTTTAAAGAATTTTTCAATCCTCCTTCAAGGCGTGGATTTTTTAAAGAATTTTTCAATCCTCCTTCAAGGCGTGGATTTTTTAAAGAATTTTTCAATCCTCCTTCAAGGCGTGGATTTTTTAAAGAATTTTTCAATCCTCCTTCAAGGCGTGGATTTTTTAAAGAATTTTTCAATCCTCCTTCAAGGCGTGGATTTTTTAAAGAATTTTTCAATCCTCCTTCAAGGCGTGGATTTTTTAAAGAATTTTTCAATCCTCCTTCAAGGCGTGGATTTTTTAAAGAATTTTTCAATCCTCCTTCAAGGCGTGGATTTTTTAAAGAATTTTTCAATCCTCCTTCAAGGCGTGGATTTTTTAAAGAATTTTTCAATCCTCCTTCAAGGCGTGGATTTTTTAAAGAATTTTTCAATCCTCCTTCAAGGCGTGGATTTTTTAAAGAATTTTTCAATCCTCCTTCAAGGCGTGGATTTTTTAAAGAATTTTTCAATCCTCCTTCAAGGCGTGTATTTTTTAAAGAATTTTTCAATCCTCCTTCAAGGCGTGTATTTTTTAAAGAATTTTTCAAAATTCCTTGAAAGATTAGAGGCTGGAATTTTTAAAAAAATCCTTGAAAGATTCGGGGCTTGGATTTTTCGAAGATTTTTAAAAGATTCTTGAAGGATTCGAGGCTTGGATTTTTCGAAGATTTTTAAAAAATTCTTGAAGGATTCGAGGCTTGGATTTTTCGAAGATTTTTAACAAATCCTTGAAATATTTGAGGTTGGAATTTTTAAGAACTTTTCGAACATCCACCAATGGTAATAGTTTCTTTTTAATTGTCCCATTTAAAAACCCCTTCTCTGTCTTCATTAAAAAAAAACTCTCTTCAAATTACCCCTAAGTAATCCAAACCCACATCACTTAGTTCTCCCTAATGGATACATTAGCAACTAAAATCCATTTCAATTTGCAATCAAATTTTTATGCTCTGCAGCTCTAATTCATTTCTGTGGCCGCATATTAAACAAATGCCAAAAACCTTCGGTTCCAGGCAACCCAACACAACTAACATTAGATTACATAGCAAAAGAGAACAGAGCAAAACAAAGCACAACAAAAAACCACTAATCATGTCCAGCATCAAATGTAACCAAAGCTTAAAACACGCAAGCAAAACACCACCACCCCCCAATGCATGGACCATGAGATAAGTTGCTTTGTTTGCCCCATTCCTTAGAGGCTGAGAAAAAAAGAAGAAGAGAGAATCACCACAAATGTGCGTAACTGGCGGAAAAAAGCGAAACAAACAACAACCCCTGATGTGTCCCAAATGCAAAACCCCAAAAACCGTCCCATAAAAATACAGCAGCAGCAAGAGCAACAAGAAAAACAACAACAGCAGTATTATAACGGTCACATTAAAACAACCCACAAAAAAGATGTGCGTTAAGCTGATTGGTTGGCTGGTGGGGCTAACAGAACGAACATCCAATATCATCATGCATACATATATACGGAGATAGGATATAAGGAGACGACAACAACAGCAACAGATCCCATTTGCAGCATCACATAAAGAGCATAGAGCAACAACAACAACAACACTAACAAAAATAACTATGGCAAATGAGCATAGTAAAGTAGTAGTAGAGCAACCAACACAATACATTAAAAACACTGAGGGCTTCATATATGCACATGCATGAATGTTCATGGAGAGCAAGAGCAAGGGAGAGAGAGAGAATAAATGAATGAGTGGGTGGGTGGTTGGTTGGCTGGTAGTGGAGAAAGTGTGAGTGTAATTTAACAAACCACAGAAAATACAATGGCCATTTACCGCATTGCCATTCAACACGCACTACTCCCACCACTCTCTGCTCAGGGGTATCATGTGTGCGAGTGCGAAGAGAGTGTGAGTGGGTGCATGGTGGGTGGCCCCTAAAAAATAAACAAAACTACATACATACTCTACGTAAAAAGAGTCTAACAAAAACTAGGAGACAATAATACTACAACTTCGGCGGCGTTCACCTTCCTTACCCAGAGCATCAAAATACAACTGCCGCCAGGTCAGAAATAGTAATTAAAAGTTAGTGTCCACCACCATCATCATCATCATCTCGCATTAAGGCTAGGAAAGAATGGCAAAATAACTGATCGAAAAAAGTGAAAAAAAAAAATAAAAATTATGAACACAAATCGGAAAATCATATGGAAACGGGGAGAAAGAAGAAGAAAACGCTTTTGCTTTATGCGAGCCACCTATAGTTCTCTGAAATTGCAATTTTCATAATTGATTGGTGTGTTGGGTTGGCTATGCGGCCAGTCGGTCGGGTTGATTGGTTGGTGTTATGCCAAGCTCACACACACACATATACATATTCATGGAGCTGCAAAACCGCACATATTGGACTTGGGAGTTTAATTAAAATAATGTTGCCTACTTTTAGGCGCTGTACTATTTCTTTACTTTGGATGAATCAGACAATGGAAAATAATAAATAATTGAATAAAAAAATACAAAATTAAACCAAAATCAGAAAATGAAAATAAAACAATCCAAAATTAAATGATTATTAATTTTAATAAAATGTTTTAAGAATATTAAAATAAATTCATATAAATATAATGACGTCTATTAAAGTGGTTTCAACAATTCTCTAAAAATCTACGCCTTTAGATCTTTAATAGTCCTTCAAAATTTCTTTAAAAAATCTACGCTTTTAGGTCTTTAATAGGCCTTCAAAATTTATTTAAAAATCTTCGCTTTTAGGTCTTTAATAGACCTCCAAAAGTTCTTTAAAAAATCCACGCCTTTAGGACATTGATAGACCTCCAAAAATTCTTTAAAAAATCCACGCCTTTAGGTCATTGATAGACCTCCAAAAATTCTTTAAAAAATCCAGGCCTTTAGGACATTGATAGACCTCCAAAAATCCTTAAAAAAATCCACGCCTTTAGGTTATTGATAGACCTCCAAAAATTCTTTAAAAAATCCACGCCCTTAGGTCATTGATAGACCTCCAAAAATTCTTTAAAAAATCCACGCCATTAGGTCATTGATAGACCTCTAAAAATTCTTTAAAAATTCCACGCCTTTAGGTTATTCATAGACCTCCAAAAATTCTTTAAAAAATCCACGCTTTTAGGTCATTGATAGACGTCCAAAATTTTTTTTAAAATATCCACGCCTTTAGGTTATTGATAGACCTCCAAAAATTTTTTAAAAAATCCACGCCCTTAGGTCATTGATAGACCTCCAAAATTTTTTTTAAAATATCCACGCCTTTAGGTTATTGATAGACCACCAAGAATTTTTTAAAAAATCCACGCCTTTAGGTCATTGATAGACCTCCAAAAATTTTTTTAAAAATCCACGCCCTTAGGTCATTGATAGACCTCCAAAAATTCTTTAAAAAATCCACGCCATTAGGTCATTGATAGACCTCTAAAAATTCTTTAAAAATTCCACGCCTTTAGGTTATTCATAGACCTCCAAAAATTCTTTAAAAAATCCACGCTTTTAGGTCATTGATAGACCTCCAAAAATTTTTTTAAAATATCCACGCCTTTAGGTTATTGATAGACCTCCAAAAATTTTTTAAAAAATCCACGCTTTTAGGTCATTGATAGACCTCCAAAATTTTTTTTAAAATATCCACGCCTTTAGGTTATTGATAGACCTCCAAAAATTTTTTAAAAAATCCACGCCCTTAGGTCATTGATAGACCTCCAAAATTTTTTTTAAAATATCCACGCCTTTAGGTTATTGATAGACCACCAAGAATTTTTTAAAAAATCCACGCCTTTAGGTCATTGATAGACCTCCAAAAATTTTTTTAAAAATCCACGCCTTTAGGTTATTGATAGACCACCAACAATTCTTTAAAAAATCCACGCCTTTAGGTAATTGATAGACCTCCAAAAATTCTTTAAAAAATCCACGCTTTTAGGTCATTGATAGACCTCCAAAATTTTTTTTAAAATATCCACGCCTTTAGGTTATTGATAGACCACCAAGAATTTTTTAAAAAATCCACGCCTTTAGGTCATTGATAGACCTCCAAAAATTTTTTAAAAAATCCACGCCTTTAGGTTATTGATAGACCACCAACAATTCTTTAAAATATCCACGCCTTTAGGTTATTGATAGACCTCCAAAAATTTTTTATAAAATCCACGCCCTTAGGTCATTGATAGACCTCCAAAATTTTTTTTAAAATATCCACGCCTTTAGGTCATTAAAAGACCTCCAAGAATTTTTTAAAAAATCCACGCCTTTAGGTCATTGATAGACCTCCAAAAATTTTTTAAAAAATCCACGCCTTTAGGTTATTGATAGACCACCAACAATTCTTTAAAAAATCCACGCCTTTAGGTAATTGATAGACCTCCAAAAATTCTTTAAAAAATCCACGGCTTTAGGTTATTGATAGACCTCCTCTTTAAAAAATCCACGCCTTTAGGTTATTGATAGAACCTATTAGGTAATTGATAGACCTCCAAAAATTCTTTAAAAAATCCACGGCTTTAGGTTATTGATAGACCTCCAAAAATTCTTTAAAAAATCCACGGCTTTAGGTTATTGATAGACCTCCAAAAATTCTATAAAAAATCCACGGCTTTAGGTTATTGATAGACCTCCTCTTTAAAAAATCCACGCCTTTAGGTCATTGATAGACCTCCAAAAATTCTTTAAAAAATCCTCGCCTTTAGGTTATTGATAGACCTCCAAAAATTCTTTAAAAAATCCACGCCTCTTTTTTGTACCTCTAAAAATACATTAAATAATCCGCCCACAACCCAAAACATTTATTTACAAATGTTTATTAAAAATTGTTTTTTTATTTGTTTATTTTTCTTATCGTGCTACAATTTTTAATTGCTAATATATATTTTCGGCTAAATGTTTTTCACCAAAAATCAACCGAAAAAAACCTCTTTACAATGAGAAAAACTCTCACGTACACACGTACATAAAAATTATTGCAATGTAATTGCATCTGTATAACGGCCATGCATATGTGTGTGAGTGTAGATTGTTTTTGGTATGTGACAGTTTTGTAATTTGTTACGCTGTTATTTTTAGGCATTAGCCAAAGCCACCGACCGCACTATGTAGCTGGATAAAAGCTGCAAAAAAAAAAGAATAGAAAAAAAACCAACAAACTCAAACACAATTACAATTTTCCGAGTAATGACTTTTTAAAATGACTTTTTGACTTTATTAAAGCAATTATTTTAAACAAATGCAAGCAACATGAATTATGGTTTATTTTTATATTATATGTTTCGGACATTAATTAAAATTAAATATTTAATTTGAAGATTTATTGTAAATAAAATTGAAAAGCAGAGAAATTCGAATTTTCAGAGGCCTTTTAAAGACTCAAAGGCGTGGGGTTTTTAAAGAATTTTTGGAGGTCTATCATAAATCTGTAGGCGTGAATTTTTTAAAGAAATTTGGAGTTAATAGTCCTCCAAAGAGGTGTAGGCGTAGATTTTTTATCTAATTTTTGGAGGTCTATCAAAGGTCTGTAGGGGTGGATTTCTTAAAGAATTTTTGGAGGTCTATCAAAAGTTTGTAGGAGTGTATTTCTTAGGAATTTTTGGAGGTCTATCAAAAGTTTGTAGGAGTGTATTTTTTAGGAATTTTTGGAGGCTAACTAAAGGCCTCCAAACGTGGATTTTCTAAAGAATTTTTGGAGGTCTATCAAAGGTTTGTAGGAGTGGATGTTTTTAAGAATTTTGGAGGTCTATTTGTGGTCTTTAGTCGTAGAATGTTTAAAGAATTTTTAAAGTCTCCCTAAAGGACTGCAGGCGTGAATTTTTTAAAGAATTTTTGGAGCCTACTTAAAGGTCTTCTGGTGTGGATTTTTTAAAGAAGTCTTAGAGCCTCTCAAATGGCCTTCAGGAGTGGATTTTTTTAAGAATTTTTAAAAATTTTCCAAAGGTCTTCAGGCATGGATTTTTTAAAGAATTTTTAGAATTTTTCCCAAGGCCTTCAGGCGTGAATTTTTTAAAGAATTTTTAGAATTTTCCCAAAGGTTTTCAGAAGCGGATATTTTGAAGATTTTTTAGAATTCTCCCAAGGGCCTTCAGGTGTGGATTTTTAAAGAATTTTTAGAATTTTCCCAAAGGTCTTCAGGTCTGGACTTTTAAAAAATTTTGTAGGTCTATTAAAGGTGTTTAGGCACGCAATTTTTTAATAATTTTTGAAGGCTACCTAAAGGCCTCCAAACGTGGATTTTTCAAAGAATTTTTGGAGGCTACCTAAGGGCCTCCAAACGTGGATTTTTTAAAGAATTTTTGGAGGCTCCCTAAAGGCCTCCAAACGTGTATTTTTTAAAGAAATTTTGGAGGCTACCTAAAGGCCTCCAAACGTGGATTTTTTAAAGAATTTTTGGAGGCTACCTAAAGGCCTACAAACGTGGATTTTTTAAAGAATTTTTGGAGGCTACCTAAGGGCATCCAAACGTGGATTTTTCAAAGAATTTTTGGAGGCTACCTAAAGGCCTACAAAGGTGGATTTTTAAAAAAATTTTGGGGCCCATTATAGGCCTCCAAACGTGGATTTTTTAAATAATTTTTGAAGACTACCTAAAAGCCTACAAAGGTGTATTTTTTAAAGAATTTTTGGAGGCTACCTAAACGTAGATTTTTAAAGAATTTTTGTAGGTCTTTAGGCGTGGATTTTTTAAATAATTTTTACCTAAAGGCCTCCAAACGTGCATTTTTTAAAGAATTTTTTGAGGCTACCTAAAGGCCTCCTAACGTAAATTTTTTAAAGAATTTTTGGAGGCTACCCAAAGGCTTTCAGGCGTGGACTTTTTAACGATTTTTAGAGGTGGAAGGACATCCAAGAGTGGATTTTTAAAGTATTTTAGAGGCTTTCCAAAGACCTCCAACAGTGGAGTCTTCTTAAAGGCCTTCAGGTGTGGATTTTTAATGTTTTCAGGCGTGAATTTTTTAATGAATTCTTAGAGGCATATTGAAGACCTGACGAATTTTTAGAGTTCTCCGAAAGGCAATTAGTCTCGGATTTTTTAAATAAATTTTTGGCCTTCAGAGGAGCATTTTTGTTTGAATTTTTGTTAAAGAAGTTTAGACCCTTCAATAGGCTTTCAGGTATGGATTTTTAAATAATTTTTAGAGCCCTTCCAAACGCCTTCAGGCGAGGATTTTTTAAAAATATTTTGGAGCCTTCCTAAAGGTCTCCAGAAGCGAATTTAAAAAAAATTGGATTTTTTAAGAATTTTTAGAGCCTTTCCACAGGCTTTCAGGCGTGACTTTAAAAAAAAAATTAGAGGCCAATTGAAGACCAGCAAAATGTTTACAGTCTTTTCAAAGGCGTGGATTAAAAAAAATTGGAGCCTCCTTAAAGGCCTTCAGAAGTGAATTTTTAAAGAATTTTTGGAGGATATTAAAGACCCAAAGAATTTTAGAGCCTCCCTAAAGGCCTTTACGCGTGGATTTTTTAAAGAATTTTTAGAGCCTCCCTAAAGACCTTTTCGCGTGGATTTTTTAAAGAATTTTTGGAGCCTCCCTAAAGGCCTTTGGGCGAGGAGTTTTTATAGAATTTTTAGGGCCTCTGGCGTAAATTTTTAAATCCCCTCTAAAAACTTGTTTCATTATCCTATGCCTCTTTTAATTTTTCGGTTTTTAATATTCATTCCGAGAAGTCTTTTTTTCCCATGTGTGATTACTAACCTGCTGTCGATATTAACAACCGAAAAAACAGAACTTTTGTTTTGTTTTGTTACTAACTACTACGAAACAGTTTAGACCTTTTAATTACATTTCATTTTTTAGTCCTTTAGTTTACATAATTGAAACATTTCTAGTTTGAGAGAAAACAACAACAACGAATGTAGGAAAAACTAAGCAGCCAAGCTGCTGCTGGCAGGACCAACTGCCGCCTACAATTGCAGGCAGTCCCGGAGAACTGTGCGGCATGGAAGGGAAAAATTGCAATTAAAAGTTGTTTTAAATTAAAAAAAGAGTTAAACACATACAGGCACACATATGGCTAACTTGTAGCCTCGTTCGGAGGAAGGATGTTACAGAGAGAGGGGATGGTGTGCTTGATGCTTGGCAAATGCCATGAAATGAAAACATAAAAAAAACTGCACACCATCATTTTAGAAATCAGGCACAAAAAAAAAAGACGAAAAGCATGAATAATGGGGCCTGGAAAATCCCACAACAACAACAAGGACAACGAACAAATTAGAAAAAGAATGAGCAAAGGGGAGTATGAAAATTCGTTGATGATTGAACCGACGCAGAGTGAAAGAGAAACCCAGAGCATGGGGATGGTTCCATATAGGCGGCCCCTTTTTAGGAAAGCAGTCGCTGCTCTGTGATTAACATAAACACTTGACTGCGTTGCTGCATTAGAGACTAGAAGCCCGGTAGGCAACATTAACAAAAAAAACAACAACAAGAACATCATTCGTGGAAAAAATGTAAACAGCCTCCCTACTTTCTATGTTACCACCTGCTGTGCGAGCCAGAAAGAGACCTCCAATGCCAGGATGTGAGTGGGCAACAAAATGAGTGTTAGCTCATTATGAGAATCCTGGCTGTACATAAGCCCAGTTGGGTAGTCATAGGTGGGTGAAAAAAAAACAAATACTACCCCTACTCAGTAAATTTTCTCTCTTAGAGCTTAGAAGGAAAAAAACAACTACGGCAGGATTTATGTTAGGCAACCTGGACATGCAGAATATGCTGTGTAACTCTACAGGGATGGAAAGTGTAACAAAATCACAAAATATTTTCATGACAGGGGGAGACTTGAAGTCTTTTAAAGATCTTTGATAGTCATTGAAAGACTCTTAATCTGACGGATTTTAGAAAGTCTCCAATAGTTCTTTAAAAATTTACGTTTAAGGCCTTTGGGTAAATTCTAAAAATTCTATAAATAATCCACGCCTTTGGGAAATTTATAAAAATTCTCAGGGCTCAAAAATTCTTTAAAAAATCCACGCCTGAAGGCCTTTGGGAAAATTCTTAGAATTGTTTGAAAATCCACGACTTAAGGCCTTTGGAAGGGCTCAAAAAATTCCTTAAAAAATTCACGTCTGAAGGCGTTTGGGAAAATTTTAAGAATTGTTTAAAAATCCACGACTTAAGGCCTTTGGAAGGGCTCAAAAAATTCCTTAAAAAATTCACGCCTGAAGTTGATTTTAGGCCTTCGGAAGGGCTTAAAAATTCTTTAAAATTCCACGCGTGAAGGCCTTTGGGAAAATTCTAAGAATGATTTAAAAAATTCACGATTTCAGGCCTTTAGGAAAATTCAAAAAATTCTTTAAAAAATCCACGCCTGAAGTCCTTTGGAAAAATTCAAAAAATTCTTTAAAAAATCCACTCCTGAAGTCCTTTGGGAAAATTCAAAAAATTCTTTAAAAAATCCACGCCTGAAGTCCTTTGGGAAAATTCAAAAAATTCTTTAAAAAATCCACGCCTGAAGTCCTTTGGGAAAATTCAAAAAAATTCTTTAAAAAATCCACGCCTGAAGTCCTTTGGGAAAATTCAAAATATTCTTTAAAAAATCCACGCCTGAAGTCCTTTGGGAAAATTCAAAAAATTCTTTAAAAAATCCACGCCTGAAGTCCTTTGGGAAAATTAAAAAAATTCATTAAAAAATCCACGCCTGAAGTCCTTTAGAAAGGCTCTAAAAAATTCTGATGGCCTTTGGAATGGCTCTAAGTCCTTTAGGGAGCCACGCCTGAAGTGCTTTATGGAGACTCTAACAACCTTTAAAAATTCCACGCCTGAAGTCCTTTAAGTAGCCTCTAAAAATTCTTTAAAAAATCCACGTCTAAAGGTCTTTCGGTAGCCTCCAAAAATCCTTACAAAATACACGTTTGGAGGCCTTTAGATAGCCCTTAAAAATCCTTTAAAAAACCACGTTTGGAGGCCTTTAGGTAGCCTCCAAAATTTCTTTAAAAAATCCATGGCTGAAGGCATTTGAGTAGCCTCCAAAAATTTTATACAAATAGCCTCCAAAAATTCTTTAAAAAATCCACGTTTGAAGGCCCTTAGGAAACCTCCAAAAATTCTATACAAATAGCCTCCAAAAATTCTTTAAAAAATCCAGGTTTGAAGGCCTTTAGGTAGCCTCCAAAAATTCTTTAAAAAATCCACGTTTTCTTGGCTTTAGGTTGCCTCCAAAAATTGTTTAAAAAATCAACGTTTTCTTGGATTTAGTTAGCCTCCAAAAAATTCTTTAAAAAAATCCACGTTATCTTGGTTTTAGGTGGCCTCCGAAAATTCTTTAAAAAATCCACGTTTTCTTGGCTTTAGGTAGCCTGCAAAAATTATTTAAAAAATCCACGTTTGAAGCCCTTTAGGAAGTCTCCTAAAATTCTTTAAAAAACCACGTTTGGAGGCCTTTAGGTAGCCTCCAAAATTTCTTTAAAAAATCCATGGCTGAAGGCATTTGAGTAGCCTCCAAAAATTTTATACAAATAGCCTCCAAAAATTCTTTAAAAAATCCACGTTTGAAGGCCCTTAGGAAACCTCCAAAAATTCTATACAAATAGCCTCCAAAAATTCTTTAAAAAATCCACGTTTGGAAGCCTTTAGATAGCCTCCCAAAATTCTTTAAAAAATCCACGTTTGGAGGCCTTTAGATAGCCTCCCAAAATTCTTTAAAAAATCCACGTTTGAAGGCCCTTAGGAAACCTCCAAAAATTCTTTAAAAAATCCACGTTTTCTTGGCTTTAGGTAGCCTCCAAATATTATTTAAAAAATCCACATTTGGAGACTTTTAGGTAGCCTCCTAAAATTATTAAAAAATCCACGTTTGAAGGCCTTTAGATAGCCTCCAAAAATTCTTTAAAAAATCCATGCCTGAAGGTATTTGAGTAGCCTCCAAAAATTCTATACGAATTCCACGCTTGAAGGCCTTTAGATAGCCTCCAAAAATTCTTTAAAAAATCCACGTTTTCTTGGGCTTTAGGTAACCTCCAAAAATTCTTTAAAAAATCCACGTTTTCTTGGGCTTTAGGTAACCTCCAAAAATTCTTTAAAAAATCCACGTTTTCTTGGCTTTAGATAGCCTCCAAAAATTCTTTAAAAAATCCACGTTTTCTTGGCTTTAGATAGCCTCCAAAAATTCTTTAAAAAATCCACGTTTTCTTGGCTTTAGATAGCCTCCAAAAATTCTTTAAAAAATCCACGTTTTCTTGGCTTTAGATAGCCTCCAAAAATTCTTTAAAAAATCCACGTTTTCTTGGCTTTAGATAGCCTCCAAAAATTCTTTAAAAAATCCACGTTTTCTTGCCTTTAGATAGCCTCCAAAAATTCTTTAAAAAATCCATGTTTGGAGGCCTTTAGATAGCCTCTAAAAATTTTTTAAAAAATCCATGTTTGGAGGCCTTTAGATAGCCTCCAAAATTCTTTAAAAAATCCATGTTTGGAGGCCTTTAGATAGCCTCCAAAAATTCTTTAAAAATCCATGTTTGGAGGCCTTTAGATAGCCTCCAAAAATTCTTTAAAAAATCCATGTTTGGAAACCTTTAGATAGCCTACAAAAATTCTTTAAAAAATCCACGTTTTCTTGGCTTTAGATAGCCTCCAAAAAATTCTTTAAAAAATACACGTTTGGAGGCCTTTAGGTAGCCTCCAAAAAAATCTTTAAAAAATCCACGTTTGGAGGCCTTTAGGTAGCCTCCAAAAAATTCTTTAAAAAATCCACGTTTGGAGGCCTTTAGGTAGCCTCCAAAAAATTCTTTATAAAATCCACGTTTGGTGGCATTCAGGTTACCTTGAGAAAATCTTTAAAAATCTACGTTTGGAGGCCTTTAGGTAACCTCCAAAAATTCTTTAAAAAATCCACGTTTGGAGGCCTTTAGGTAACCTCCAAAAATTCTTTAAAAAATCCACGTTTGGAGGCCTTTAGGTAACCTCCAAAAATTCTTTAAAAAATCCACGTTTGGAGGCATTTAGGTAGCCTCCAAAAATTCTTTAAAAAATCCACGCTTGGAGACCTTTAGGTAACCTCAAAAATTCTTCAAAAAATCCACGTTTGGAACCCTTTAGGTAACCTCCAAAAATTCTATAAAAAATCACGTTTGGAGGCCTTTGGGTAACCTCCAAAAATTCTTTAAAAATTCCGCGCCTGAAGGCCTTTAGATAGCCTCCAAAAATTCTTAGAAAAATCAGAGTTTGGAAGCCTTTAGGAGGCCTCCTAAAATTCTCTAAAAAACCCACCTTTGAATTGAATTCCCTTCCCTGCCTACAATTTTCCATCCCGTTGTGCGTTAATAAGATAACCTAAAAAGCAATGTTTAGTTGATGGAAAAAATTACAAACCCAACGACAACAACGTTGCTTTACATACACAAGCAAACCGTGATGATTTTTTTACGTAATTTTCCTAAACTCCCCCAACCAAAGCATCCCCACCAATGCCAGGCTCCTTTCCCTCCCACAACGAAAGCCTACCACTAGCTTAGCTTGAGCAAAAAAAAAAGGTGGGTTCTTTTAGCACAACTGTCCCATCATACCAGCTATGGCTTTCATACATTGCTACCCATGAATGTGTGTATGGACGTATGTAACCTCTGTACATAGTCTGGGAAAACACACCCAACCCACAGCCACGCCAAGCAACCAATCAGAAAAATTGTTTACGAATAGAAACACAAAAAAGAATATGACATAAATTGCCCCCACCCCTCAGAAGAGCTGGCTTTTTTTCACATGGCCCCAACGATGGCACACACAGAGGCAGACAGGCAGTCAGACACAACATAGCTGTTCACCGTTAACGTTGCATGCGGCCTTAACGTAAAGCCGGCTAGAGATTTACTGTTAAATTGCCTAATGGAAGCCATGCCGACTGTTAGCCGAGCTTTTTTGTTGTTTGTGTTTTGTGTTAACACTCTGCCATCGATTTAGTAAAGCTCCAGCGCTCTTTCTCTCACTGTGCTGTTTAGCAGAGAAAATAACAGAAAAAACCACGTGCCTTGCAACATAATAACAGTGGTGTTACAGAGTGTCAGGGAGAGAGACTGGGAAGGAATGTTAAATCGTTTTAAAAAAAGAGAAAAAATGAATGCAGAATTTAGAAATAACAGAGCAAGAGTTACATGAATGGTTACACTCTTTCTTTTTTTGGGATTTTTTTTTCTTTCCTACAGCATTTTTTATTACCAAAACTTTGAGTAGGGAAAGAAAGCTAAGTTGATTTATGTGAATTCGGCGGGTGAAACTGTCCGTAAAGCTGTTGTTTGGAATTAGTATGCGCAAGACAGTTGGGGATGTAAGAGCAGACTGATATGAAAATACTTAGAAGAAAAATACGCGTTTGAAGGACTTTAGGTTGCCTCCAAAAATATTTAAAACATCCACGTCTGAGAGCCTTTAGAAAGGCTCCAAAAATTATTTAAAAATCCACGTTTGAAAGTCTTTAGGTCATTTATAGGCCTTCAAAAAATCTTTATAAAACCCACGTCTTTAGGTCTTCAACAGGCTTCTAAAATTCTTAAAGACGCGCATTTCAGAGG
This sequence comes from Musca domestica, assembly GCF_030504385.1. NCBI lineage: Eukaryota > Metazoa > Arthropoda > Insecta > Diptera > Muscidae > Musca > Musca domestica. Next base: position 622,493 of record NW_026712277.1, read on the forward strand.
CCTCCAGAAATCTTTAAGAAGTCAACTTTAAAAGGCCTTTAGAAAACCTTAAAAAAATTCTTTAAAAAAATCAGCGTTAAAAGGCTTTTAGAAAGGCTTACAAAAAAACTTCTGTAAAAAACTTTGCTTCAAAAATTCTTCAAAAAAATCACTTTTGAAGGCCTTAAGGTAGCATCCAAAAATTCTTTAAAGAATCTACATTTGTCGGCCTCTATGTAGCCTCTAAAAACTTTTAATCTAATCTTTTAAAATAATCCACATTTGAAGGACTTTGGGCAGCCTTTAAAAATTCTTAAAAAATCTAAGTTTTTTGGATTTTAGGTTGCCTCCAAGTATTCTTTAAAAAATCCAAATTTTCGTTCAAAAATCCACGTTTTTTGGGCTTTGGAGAGTCTCTACAATTTCGTTCAAAAATCCACGTTTTTTTTGGGCTTTAGGTTGCCTCGAAAAATCAAAAAAATCCATCTTCGAAGAATTTTAGATTACCTTCGAAAATTCTTTAAAAATAAATCTTCGAAGAATTTTAGGTTGCCTCCAAAAATACTTTAAAAATCCACGTTTAAAGCTTTTTAAGTAGCCTCCAAAAATTCTTTAAAAATCCACGTTTAAAGCTTTTTAAGTAGCCTCCAAAAATTCTTTAAAAATCCACGTTTAAAGCTTTTTAAGTAGCCTCCAAAAATTCTTTAAAAAATCCACGTTTGAAAGACTTTAGGTAGCCTCAAAAAATTTTTTAAAAATCCACGTTTGAAGACCTTCAGCTAGCCTCCAAAAATTCTTTAGAAAATCCACGTTTGAAGGCCTTTAGGTAGCCTCCAAAAATTCTTTAAAACATCCACTTTTGGAGGTCTTTAGTTAGCCTCCACAAATTCTTAAAAAAATCCACATGTGAAAGTCTTAAGGTAGCCTCCACAAATTTTTAAAAAAAATCCACATTTGAAGGTCTTAAGATAGCCTCCACAAATTCTTAAAAAAATTCACATTTGAAGGTCTTAAGATAGCCTCCACAAATTCTTAAAAAAATCCACATTTGAAGGATAATAGGGAAAATCCACTTTTGAAGGTCATTAAAAATCAACGTTTGGAGGCCCTTAGAAGGAGTCTCTAAGTTCTTTAAAAAATCCACGTTTGAAGGTCGTTAGATAGCCTCCAAAATTCTTTAAAAAATTCACGTTTGAAGACCTTTAGGTAGTCCCTAAAAATTCTTTAAAAAATCCACGTTTGGTGGCCATTAGGTTGTCTCCAAAAATTCTTTAAAAAATCCACGTTTGGTGGCCATTAGGTTGCCTCCAAAAATTCTTTAAAAAATCCACGTTTGGTGGCCATTAGGTTGCCTCCAAAAATTCTTTAAAAAATCCACGTTTGGTGGCCATTAGGTTGCCTCCAAAAAATTTTAAAGAATCCAGGTTTGAAGGTCTTTGGGTAGCCTCCAAAAATTCTTTAAAAAATCCACGTTTGGTGGCCATTAGGTTGCCTCAAAAAATTATTTAAAAAATCCACGGTTGAAGGTCGATAGGTAGCCTCAAAAAATTATTTAAAAAATCCACGTTTGAAGGTCGATAGGTATCCTCAAAAAATTCTTTAAAAAATCCATGTTTAAAGGTCGATAGGTAGCCTCCAAAAATTCTTTAAAAAATCCACGTTTGAAGACCTTCAAGTAACCTCCAAAAAATCTTTAAAAAATCCACGTTTGAAGAACTTCAAGCACCCTCCAACAATTCTTTAAAAAATCCACGTTTGAAGACCTTCAAGTAACCTCCAAAAATAGGTAGCCTCCAAAAATTCTTTAAAAATTCATGTTTAAAGACCTTTGGGAAGTCTCTAAAAATTCGTTAAAATAACCCACGTTGTCGATAGGTAGCCTCAAAAAATTCATTAAAAAATCCACATTTGAAGGCCTTTAGGTAGCCTCCAAAAATTCTCTAAAATCTCCACTTCTTGAGGCCTTTAGGAAGCCTTCAAAATTCTTCAAAACCCCAATTCAATTAAATTTTGTTTCTCTCCTCTTCCCATTGTCCTTCCATTACTATTTACAAAGGACACTTAAACAATTGTAATTAAGTTGTTTTCTCTCTGCAGTTGTTATTGTTTTTTGTTTTCAGGTCAACCCTCTATAATATGTATTTGTAAATAATTGTTTTTTGTTATCCTTCGTCCTTTTTTCAAATAATTTGGACTGTGAGGTCGTCTAAATAGAACGAAAGGTGGTGCCCATAATGTTTTCGGTTAATATGATAATTTTCGGTATTATTTTATTTAATAATAATTGTTTGTCATTGTATTTAATGTGAAAGGACATAAAAAGTGTTATTGTTATTATCGGTCATGAATGGGTCTCGATGGTTATGACAAAATGGGTGGGGGGAGAAGATTGAATGTGTTTATTTAGGCTTGGTTGGCTCGAAGGGAAAATGGAGTAATTTTGGGTGAAAAAATAGAACATTTCTGTTGTTAGTTTTTCAAAGCCTAGACAAGATGAAAAAGGGAAAGGCAACGTGATTTTAAAGAAAAATAAAGGATTTGGGAATTTTAGGCAAAAAAAAAAAAAAAAAAAAAAAATAATTAAGAAATTAGTATAAAAACCCCTGAATGCCAGAAAACGTGAATTTTCTAAAGAAAGCCTTTAGGCGTGGAAGTTACCTAAAGGCCTCCTAACGTGGATTTTTTAAAGAATTTTTGGAGGTTACATAAAGGCCTCCAAACGTGGATTTTTTAACGAATTTTAGGAGGCCTTTATGCCTCCAAACGTGGATTTTTAAAGAATTTTTGGAGGTTACATATAGAGTTGAAGGCGTGGATTTTTTAAAGAATTTTTGGAGGTTACATAAAGAGTTAAAGGCGTGGATTTTTTAAAGAATTTTTGGAGGTTACATAAAGGCCTCCAAACGTGGATTTTTTAAAGAATTTTTGGAGATTACATAAAGGCCTTCAAACTAGGATTTGTAAAGAATTTTTGGAGGTTACATAAAGAGTTAAAGGCGTGGATTTTTTAAAGAATTTTTGGAGGTTACATAAAGAGCTGAAGGCGTGGATTTTTTAAAGAATTTTTGGAGGTTACATAAAGAGCTGAAGGCGTGGATTTTTTAAAGAATTTTTGGAGGTTACATAAAGAGCTGAAGGCCTGGATTTTTTAAAGAATTTTTGGAGGCTCCCCAAAGGCCTCCAAACTTGGATTTTTTAAAGAAACTTTTTGAGGCTATTCAAATCACCCTAAGCGAGAATTTTTAAAGAATTTTTGGAGGCTACTCAAAGTCCTCCAAACGCGGATTTTTTAAAGAGTTTTTGGAGGCTACCAAAAAGGCCTCCAAACGTGGATTTTTAAAAGAATTTTTAGAGGTTACATAAAAGGCCTCCAAACGTGGATTTTTTAAAGAATTTTTGGAGGTTACCCAAAGTCTTTCAAAGGTGGATTTTTTAAAGAATTTTTGTGGACTACCCACAGCACTTCAAACGTGGATTTTTTTAAGAATTTTTGGAGGCTACCTAAAGGCCTCCAAATATAAAATTTTTGAGAGCAACCTAAAGGCCTCCAAACGTGAATTTTTTAAAGAATTTTTGGAGGCTATCCAAAATCCCCCAAACGAGGATTTTTTAAAGAATTTTTGGAGTCTACCTAAAGCCAAGAAAACGTGGATTTTTAAGGAATTTTTGGAGGCTACCCAAAGGCCTCCAAACGTGGATTTTTTAAAGAATTTTCGAAGGCTACCTAAAGGCCTCCCAACTTCCATTTTTTAAAGAGTTTTTTAAGGTTACATAAAGGCCTCAAAGCGTGGATTTTTTAATAATTTTTTAAGGCTACCTAAAGGCCTCAAAACGTGGATTTTTTAAAGAATTTTTAAGGCTTCCTAAAGGCCTCCAAACGTGGATTTTTTAAAGAATTTGTGAAGGCAACCTAGAGGCCACCAAACGTGGATTTTTTAAAGAATTTTTGAAGGCTACCTAAAAGCCTCCAAACGTGGATTTTTTAAAGAATTTTTGAAGGCTACCTAAAGGCCTCCAAACTTGGATTTTTTAAAGAATTTTTGGAGGCTACCTAAAGGCCTCCAAACGTGGATTTGTTAAAGAATTTTTGAAGGCTACCTAAAGGCCTCCAAACGTGGATTTTTTAAAGAATTTTTGAAGGCTACCTAAAGGCCTCCAAACGTGGATTTTTATAGAATTTGTGGAGACCAAGGCTTTAAGGTGTGGATTTTTTAAATAATTTTTAAAGGCTACCTAAGGGCCTCCATACGTAGATTTTTAAAGAATTTTTAAAGGCTAACCAAAGGCCGCCAAACGTGGATTTTTAAAGAATTTTGGGAGGCTACCTAAAGCCCAAGAAACGTGGATCTTTTAAAGAATTTTTGGAGGCTACCCAAAGGCCTCCAAACGTGGATTTTTTATAGAATTTTTTGAGGCTACCTAAAGGCCTCCCAACGTGGATTTTTAAAGAATTTTTGAAGGCTACCTAAAGGCCTCCAAACATGGATTTTTTAAGGAATTTTTGAAGGCTACCTATCGACCTTCAAACGTGGATATTTTAAAGAATTTTTAAAGGCTATCCAAAGGCCTCCAGATGTGGATTTTTAGAATTTGTGAAGGCTACCTAAAGGCCTCCAAAAGTGGATTTTTTAGAATTTTTGGAGGCTACCTAAAGGCCTCCGATCGTGGATTTTTTAAAGAATTATTGGAGTCACTCCTAAGGCCTTTAAGTGACTCTCCAATTAATGTCACGCCATAACTCCGACACATTAATTTCTAATTAAATGATTTTGTTTTATGGCAGTTGTTGTTGTTATTGTTTTTGTCCTTGTTGTTGTTGTCTAGTAATTACTTCATTAATTTCGTGCATTATTCAGTGTAATTTTATTTAATTTTCACTGCTATTTATACAAACACATTAAGTGACCAATATCTAGACACCTCCCCGAGCCCCCTCCGGCCCACACATATTTACCCACACATAAATAATCGAAATAATTATCCTTTGGGGAGTTGGTGTTTTGACCTTTAGGAAAATGCGACATAGGGAACGAGGGGGGAGGGGGGCTTGCGTGTAGCCATCATTAAAATAATAATATCATTCAATTTCGGTATCATTGGAAGGCTATGAACCCCCGGTGGTGGGCGGAGGTGCTTTGACGGTGGGGTCTAGGTGAGTGCTTAGCTGATTGTCATAATTAAATATTATTAACTTTTAATGATGTCAGCAGAAGGTTGGTGGATGACTTTTTTATTGATTTAAGTTTAGTTAGGTTTTTTGTTGAGTAATGAAGGGGTGGAAAGAGAGGGAGGGGTTAAATAATATTTATGAAATTGAGCTATTTGCTGTCGTATCTGAAGGTTATGAAGACTTGAAGACCTTTTAATAATTTAATTTGAAACATTTTTTTGCCAAACTCCCCCTAACGTGGTTCCATGATTGTTTTCAAAATTTCCCACAAAAATCAGTCCCAAATCTTTCCCCTTTACCTATCAATAAATCATAACTAAATTTCATATATAATTTTTTCTAAACTAATTTTTGTTGCATCATTTTTCTCACTTCACATACTGCTGGACATCTGAAAAAGAAGAAGAAAAAAAACTCCATTGTTAAAATAAATGACCATTGTCGCTGTCACCTTTGCTACAAAATCATAAATTTCAAATGTAAACGCGACACCACGACTCACGAAACTAATACAGGGTTTTATTTTTCGCTTTCTTCCTTTTCTCTCTGTTTATCCTTTCATAAGTAGAAATCACCAGCACATCCGTTAACCGATTGCCACCAGGACCACCAGGAGCTGATGGTTGTTCGGTTGGTTGGATGCCACTGCTGCAGCTGCTCGTCCTGGTGTTGGCCAACAATAGTTTTATTCACACGAAACTTAATGTGGCAAATGAGGAGAGATAGAGAAAATAGGATAAAATATGGAAGAGGTTTGAGTTATGGTAGGTCGCTACATTAATCTCTCCAGCAGGCTCAAGAGGGGATTCAAATATTAATAAAAATCTAATAAAATAATTTTAAAAAATCCACGAGTCTACAGGGAGGATAAGAAATAATCCTAAAAAATCCGCGAAATTCAAGAGTGGGATCTTAAAAAATATTTTTAAAGAATCCACGAGCCTCTAGGGATCTAAAAAATTTAAAAAAAAAATCTACAAGCCTCAACGGAGGCTTAAAAATAATTTAAAAAAATGCCCAAGAAAATTAAAAATACTTTTAAATAATCCACAAGCCTTTAGGGATCTTAAAAATAATTTTAGAAAAACCACGAGAATCAAGGAGGCTTTAAAATAATTTTAGAAAAACCACGAGAATCAAGGGAGGCTTTAAAAAAATGTTAAAAAATCCACGAGCCTCAACGGAGGCTTAAAAATCATTTTAAAGATCCACAAACCTCAAAAAAGCTTAAAAATAATTTAAAAAATCCACAAACCTTACGGAACGCTGAAAAATAATTTTTAAAAAATCCACAATCCTCAATGGAGGCTTAAAAATCATTTTAAAAATCCACGAGCCTCAACAAAGGTTTAAAAATATTTAAAAAAAAACTCAACTATCATGGCTTCAAAATCATTTTAAAGATCCACAAACCTCAACAAAAGCTTAAAAGTAATTTTAAAAATCCACGAGCCTCAAGGTAGGCTCAAAAATAATTTAAAAAAAAAACACGAGCCTCAAGGAAGGCTCAAAAATAATTTTAAAAAATCCAGGAGGAAAAATCAAGGAAGCCTCAAAAATAATTTAAAAAAAGTACATGAGCCTCAAGGGCGTCTTAAAAATGATTTTAAAAATTCAGCGAGTCTAAAGAGTGGCTTTAAATATTTTTAAAAAATTCCCAAGCCTCAAGGGAGGAGAAGATATAATCCTAAAAATTCGTGAGGTTCAAGAGTGGCTTAATTTTTTTTTAAATACACAAGCCTCTAAGGAGGCTGAAAATGAGCCTCAAAAAAATTTTTAAATAAAAAAAAACTCCATTATCATCAAGGGAGGCTCAAAATTATTTGAACAAAATCCACGAGCCTCAAGGGAAGCTTAGAAAATTTTTAAACATCCACTAACCGCAAAAAGGGCTTAAAAACGCTAAACATAATTTTAAAAAATCCACCAGTCTCCAGGGAGGCTTAATAATAATTTTAAAAAATCCACGAGGCTTAAAAATAATTTTAAAAAATCCACGAGGCTCAAAAGTGGATAAGAAATGAATTTGAAATATCCACGAGCCTCATAGTGAAGCTAAGAAATAATTAAAAAAAAAAATACGAGCCTTAAGAGAAATATCCACGAGCCTCATAGTGAGGCTAAGAAATAATTAAAAAAAAATTACGAGCCTTAAGAGTGGCTTAAAAAAGGATTTTAGAAATTCTTTAAAAAATCCAAGAGCATTTGGGAGGTTAAAAAAATCTTAAAAATCCGAGGAGGGCTTGAAAATATTTTTTAAAAATTCTCAAGCCTCTGGAAGGTCTTTGAGAAAATTTTAAAGAATTCTTGAGCAACTGGGAGGACTTAAAGAACCTTTAAAAAAATCTTGAGTCTCTGGAATGTCTAATAAAAAGAAATTAGAGGCTACCTAAAGCCCAAAAAAATGTGGATTTTTTAAAGAATTTTTGGAGGCTACCTAAAGCCCAAGAAACGTGGATTTTTTAAAGAATTTTTGGAGGCTAACTAAAGCCCAAGAAACTTGGATTTTTTAAAGAATTTTTGGAGGCTACCTAAAGCCCAAGAAACGTGGATTTTTTAAAGAATTTTTGGAGGCTACCTAAAGCCCAAGAAACGTGGATTTTTTAAAGAATTTTTGGAGGCTACCTAAAGCCCAAGAAACGTGGATTTTTTAAAGAATTTTTGGAGGCTACCTAAAGCCCAAGAAACGTGGATTTTTTAAAGAATTTTTGGAGGCTACCTAAAGTCCAAGAAACGTGGATTTTTTAAAGAATTTTTGGAGGCTACCTAAAGCCCAAGAATCGTGGATTTTTTAAAGAATTTTTGGAGGCTACCTAAAGCCCAAGAAACGTGGATTTTTTAAAGAATTTTTGGAGGCTACCTAAAGCCCAAGAAACGTGATTTTTTTAAAGAATTTTTAGAGGCTACCTAAAGCCCAAGAAACGTGGATTTTTTAAAGAAATTTTGGAGGCTACCTATCGATCTTCAAGCGTCGATTTTTTTAAGAATTTTTGGAGGCTTCAAAAGTGGATTTTTTAAGAATTTTTGGAGGCTACCTATCGATCTTCAAACGTGGATTTTTTTAAGAATTTTTGGAGGCTACTTAAAGCCCAAGAAACGTGGATTTTTTAAAGAAATTTTGGAGGCTACCTATCGATCTTCAAGCGTCGATTTTTTTAAGAATTTTTGGAGGCTTCAAAAGTGGATTTTTTAAGAATTTTTGGAGGCTACCTATCGATCTTCAAACGTGGATTTTTTTAAGAATTTTTGGAGGCTACATATCGATCTTCAAACGTGGATTTTTTTAAGAATTTTTGGAGGCTACCTATCGATCTTCAAACGTGGATTTTTTTAAGAATTTTTGGAGGCTACCTATCGATCTTCAAACGTGGATTTTTTTAAGAATTTTTGGAGACTTCCTAAAGGCCTTCAAACAAGGGTTTTTAAATAATTTATTTTAAAAATTCAGGAGCCTCTACATTGGCTTGAAAATTTATTTAAAAAATCGAAGAGCCTCCATATTTATTGAAAAAATCCGCTCCCCTGAAAATATTTTTTTTTTAACTTTAGTATTTTTGGCAGGACCTTTAAGTCCTCCATAAAAAACACAATACCCTATCCCATGAGAGTAGCATTTAAATGCCACAACCACAATTTATATGTTCTCATAACTTTTGCTGTGTCCTCTCCTCCTCTCACCTTCCTTCTTTCCTCCGTTTTGGAAAAAAATCAGCGAAACACTCAACACTCCAAGTGTAGCAAAAAAAACAGAAACGACAACCTAAGGATCTCAAGCCAAGGAAAGCAGAAAATGGCAAAAACAACTGTCTCATTAACTTTTAACTAACATTGTTGAGCAGCGAGAAAAAAGAACAACCTCTAACTAAAATACTTTAACACAACTCGAGGTGGAAGGATAGAAAAAAAGGATTTACTACACAAGTGTATGTGTGTGTGTGCCGGCTTGTGCATGGGGAAATTTATGTTAACATGTCCTGGTGGTTATTTGAGCTGTTTGTTGCTGAGGAAAAAAAGCTTAATTTTCATGCATTTTATACTTGCTTAAAACAAGGGGGAGGAAGGGGTGGGGAAGATGGCTGTCCTTGGTCTCTTTGGTTTATATCCTGCTTGTGGATGCCCACATGTATCTGAGGTGGCAGAAGTTTTGTATGCGCGATTTTTTTGCTCCGCTCGCCTTTATTTTGTATGAAAAAATATTATTTTTATTAACAAGACAAATATTGTTAAGGTTATTTTTTTCGCGGCCAACAACAGCTCTTGTTGCAGTGCTGGGGGGCTGGGCTGGGAGGTCCTGGGAATGTAGGTAGTCCTTCATGTCCTGATGGGTATTTATTTATTATGTAGAGTTATGAAAGAGAATGGTATTTTAGGTTGCGGCATGGCAATGGAATCTTGGAAGAAAATTCTTGGGGGTCCTATTTTCCGAATGGATCCTTAATCCCAAATTTTACTCCCCAAATCCTTGATATCCCTAAGATTTTAATGTTTCTCCCCCTGTAGCTCCCTTAGCATGTCTCCCTTGCCCATACTTTATTTATATTCTCCCTTAATTACTTTCATTCTGTTTTGTTTTCGCTAAGACCTGCCAATTTTTTGTCGATTCTATGCTTATGTGTTTTTTTTCGTTTCTCCAGTGCCCCGTTGATGATGCTACAAGGGTTATAAAAATATAAAAATTAATTTTAATGTGACAGAGAAAATATTGTTTTTTTTTGTAGCTATTGTTGTTGCCGTTTTCTTGGGAAAATATGAACGAAGTTGAAATTTCATCTGATGTTTTAATTAGTGCTGGGGTTTTATTGTTTGACTTTGTTCGGACATATGTATGTAGGCAAGGGTGTGAGGGTGGCGGCGTATGACCTTTTGCTGTCACGAAGCCAAGCTGGGGAAAGGAATATAACAAAAAGGATATTGGACAATTAAATAAAATAAATAATATGTGAAAAAATAAAAAACGAAGGAATAAAAAACTAAATGTTGGTGGGGAATGTTTTGAATAAATACGTTTTTTATAAAACATTGCCCTCTTGATGTCAAAAAGTATATAGTGTATACAATTTATAACAATTTATTATGGGAGGCCTTTAGAAAATTGTATATGGAAGTTGAGAGAAGCTAAAATGAAAAATTCACGAGTCTCAATGGAGGCTTAAAAATAATTTTAAAAAATTCACGAACTTTAACAAAGGCTTAAAAATATTTTTAAACAAGTTAAAAAGCAGTATGTTCGGCCGGGCCGAACTTTTAATACCCTCCACCATTTGCAACGAATTTGGAAATTTTCAAAAAATAAAATCCTTAAAAAATTCTGTTAAAATTTTAAAAATACCGAATATAGCCGTTATTTTGGGGTCTATACGACGTGGACATACATAGGCATTGTTTGTCATAAGCCATTACCATATTCAAATTCGAAACTTGAAATAAACGGTGAATAATGTAGCTAAAATCATCAAAATACCGAATATAGGGAGGTACCGTTATATGGGGGCTATACGAAGACCTGGACCCGCACAGACAATTTTCTGTCACAGACTGTAGTTCCCATAACGAACTTCAAATACCAATTTTAATACAATTCCGGTGAATAATGTCGCTAAAATCATCAAAATACCGAATATAGGGAGGTACCGTTATATGGGGGCTATATGAAGACGTGGACCTGCACAGACAATTTTCTGTCTTAGGGTGTAGTATCCATTTTGAACTTCAAATACCAAATTTGAAACAATTCCCGTGAATAATGTCGCTAAAATCATCAAAATCCGAATATAGGGAGGTACCGTTATATGGGGGCTATATGAAAACGTGGACCTACATGGCCCATTTACGAACTTAACCTGCCTACTGGAAAAATAACATGTTTAACAAAATTTTAGCCACCTATCTCAATTCATTCGAAAGATAGCGTGATTACAACAAACAGACAGACGGACAGACAGACAGACGAACAGACAGACAGACAGACAGACAGACAGACAGACAGACGGACAGACAGACAGACGGGCATCGCTAAATCGACTTAGAATTTTACGCTGATCAAGAATATATATACTTTGTTGGGTCTGATATGAGTATTTCGAGGAGTTACAAACGGAATGACAAAGTTAATATACCCTCCATAGTATGGTGGAGGGTATAAAAATTGACGAACCTAAACAGAGGCTTAAAAATAATTAAAAAAAACCCGAGCCTCAAGGAAGGCTTGAAGATAATTTTAAAAAATCCGCGATCCTTAAGAAAGGCTTAAAAATAATTTTAAAAAATTCTCGTACCTTAAAAAAGGTTTACAAATATTTTAAAAAAATTACGAACCTCAAAAAAGGATTAAAATATTTTTAAAAAATTCACGAACCACAACAAAGGCTTAAAAATAATTTTAAAAAAATACGAACCTCAACAAAGGTTTAAAAAATTAAAAAAAAAAATAAAGGGTGGCTTAAAAACAATTTGAAAATTCGAGAGTCTCAAGTGTGGCTTAAAAATAATTTCGAAAAATTCACAAGACTCAAGGGAGGTTTAAAAAATAGTTCTAAAAAATTACAAACCTCAACAAAGGCTTAAAAATAATTTTTAAAAGTCCAACAACCTCAAGGTAGGCTTAAAGATAATTTTAAAAAATTCACAAACCTCAAAAAAGGCTTAAAAATAATAAAAAAAATCCCCGAGCCTCATGGAAGGCTTTAAAATAATTTTAAAAAATTCAAGAACATTAACAAAGGCTTTAAAATAAGAAAAAAATCCCCGAGCAACTAGGAATGCTTAAAACTAATTTTAAAAAATCCACAAACCTCAAAGAAGGCTTAAAAATAATTTTTAATAATTCATGAACCTCAAGGGAGGCTTAAAAATAATTAAAAAAAAATCACGAACCTTAACAAAGGCTTAAAAATAATTTTAAAAAATTCACAAACCTCAAAAAAAGCTTAAAATAATAAAAAAAAAATTCCCGCGCCTCAAGGAAGGCTTAAAAATAATTTACAAAAATTCACGAACCTTAACAGAGGCTTAAAAATATTTTTAAAAAATTCACGAACCTCAAAAAAGGCTTAAAAATAATTTAAAAAAATTCACAAGTCTTAAGGGAGGCTTAAAAATAGTTAAAAAAAAATTACGAACCTCCACAAAGACTTAAAAATCATTTTAAAAAATTTACAATCTTCAAAAAAGGCTTCAAAATAATTTTAAAAAATTCACGAATCTCCACAAGGACTTAAAAATAATTTTAAAAATCCATGAACCTCAACAAAGGCTTAAAAATAATTTAAAAATATTTACAAACCTCTAAAAAAGGCTTAAAATAATAAAAAAATTCCGAGCATCTAGGAAGGCTTAAAAATAATTTTTAAAAATCCCCGAACGACAATGAAGGCTTAAAAATAAATTAAAAAAAATTCACGAACCTTAACAAATACTTAAAAATATTTTTAAAAAAATTCACAAACATCAACAAAGACTTAAAAATAATTTTAAAAAATTCACACAACTCAAAAAAGTCTTAAAAATAATAAAAAAAAATCCCCGATAAACTACGAACGCTTAAAAATAATTTTTAAAAATCCACGAGGCTTAAAAATATTTTTAAAAAATTCACGAACCTCAACAAAGGCTTAAAAATAATTTTTAAAAATTCACGAGCTTCAAGGGATTCTTAACAAAATGTTTAAAAAATCCTCACGCCTCAAAGCATGCTTAAAAATAATTTTAAAAAATCCGCGAGCCTCACTGGAGGCTTAAGAATAATTTTAAAAATATCACGAACCTTTACAAAGTCTTAAAAATATTTTTAAAAAAATTCACAAATCTCAAAAAAGGCTTAAAAAGAAAAAAAAAATTATAAAAATTCACGAACCTTAAGAAATATTTTTAATATTTTTAAAACATTCACAAACCTTAAAAATAGCTTAAAAATTATAAAAAAAAATCCGCGAGCATCTACGAAGGCTTAAAAATAATTTTTAAAAATCCACGAGGATTAAAAATAATTTTAAAAAATCCTCGAACGTTAACAAAGGCTTAACAATAATTTAAATAAAAAGTCCTCGAGCCTCAAGCCAGGCTTAAACATAATTTTAAAAAATCCGCGAGCCTCAACAAAGGCTTAATAATAATTTTAAAAAATCCCCGAACCTCAACAAAGGCTTAAAATAATTTAAAAAAACTCCCAAACTTCAACAAAGGTTTAAAAATAATTTAAAAAATCCCCGAGCCTCAAGGAAAGGTTTTCTTAAAGAATTTCTTTGACATCCTCGTGGCTTTAAAAAAAATTAGTCCCTTCTATAACCATCTTTTGAGGCTCATGGATTTTTTAAACTATTTTTAAGCCTCCCTTGAGTCTCGCGAATTTTTAAAACTACTTTTAAGCCTACCTTAAGGCTCGACGATTATTTAAAATTATTTTTAAACCTTCCTTGAGGTTTGTGGATTTTTAAAAATAATTTTTATCAAGGGATCAAGGTCTTAAAAATAATTTTAAATAATCCTCGAGCTTCAAGGCAGGCTTAATAATAATTTAAAAAAAATCCGCGAGCCTCAAGGGAGGCTTAAAATAGTTTTAAAAATCCACGAACCTCAAGGGAGTCTTAAAAATAAGTTTAAAAAATTTCCGAGCATTAAGGTAGCCTTAAAAATAATTTTAAAAATCCGCGAGCCTCAAAATTCACGAGCTTCAATGGAGTATTAACAAAATGTTTAAAAAGTCCTCAAAGCTTGCTTAAAAATATTTTTAAAAAATCCGCGAGCCTCAATGAATGTGTAAAAATAGTTTTAAAAAATCCACGACCCTCAAAAGTAGCTAATAAAAGGATCTAAATTTTTTTAAAGCCACGAGGATTTTACTGGATTTTTAAAAATAATTTTTATCAAGGGATCAAGGGAGGCACAAAAAAATTTTAAATAATCCTCGAGCCTCAAGGCAGGCTTAATAATAATTTAAAAAAAATCTGCAAGCCTCAAGGGAGGCTTAAAAATAGTTTTAAAAAATAAACGAGCCTCAAAAGATGTTTATAAAATCGTTTATGTTTTTTTTCAAAAGCCACGAGGAGGCTAAAAAAATTCTTTAAGAAATTCTCGCGGAGGGCTTGATGAAAATTAAAAAAAAAAAACTCTCGAGCCTTTGGGAGGACTTGAAGACTTTTTTAAAAATCTTCGAGTCATTTGGCAGGTCTAAAAACTTCTTGAAGCATGGCTTTCTTAAAGACTTTTTAGCGGCCTTTCACAAACCTCCATAAAGACTTAAAAATAATTTTAAAAACCCGCGAGCCTTAATGAAGACTTAAAAATAATTTTTAAAAATCCACGAGTTTTTATCTTTTTTTAAACCTTTCAAATTTTGGGAAGACTGAAAAATGAGGTAACTTTTCTATTCCTAAATTCGAGCGTTTGAAGCATTTTCAATAAAAAATTTGAATGCACGGTATGAGCTCGATATGCTGCCAAACGTGAAAATTGACAAATCATTGGAATTTCTCTTTTGTGAAAATGAGTTAAAATCTTGATAATAGCCTGGCAAAAAATGGTGAGGACCAACAAAAAGGTCCTTAAAAATGATTTGTGTTGACTTGGCTGATTTTTGACAAAATAAGATAAATTGTTGATATTTTTCTAATATTAAGCTACAACCAACACCCATGAGCGAATAAAAATAAACAAAAATTTCGCAAAGGTTAGTTAAACCCAACACACATTTCGATGGTGTGAGAAAGGTTTTGGGTTCGCAACTGTGCCTATGAATCCCTTTTTCCCCTTCTCCTTGTCCCCACCAAAATAACAACTCAAGAACTGTTTAACAATGGATTTTACTTTACCAAAGTTATGTTATGCTTACCACAGCTCCATCTTCCTTCTCCCGCAGCGAAATGTCCTTATTAAAGGACCTTTATGCTCTCTGCGTTAATATGTTTGGTTTTGGTTAATGTTGTTGATTCGGGTCTTGCGTTAATTTTTTTTCTTTTTGGTGAACCATGTTGAGCTAAAAATGTATAAAAATTACGCGGTTTTACGCTGTAATGCCAAAGAGTTTTAATGGAGTTTTTTTGGGGTTAATAAATATATTACGAAAAATAAAAACATTTGAGAAAAAAAGAAGCAAATCCGCGGCAATTTAAATAGAGGTGATGTGTGGGAAAAATGCTGACTTTTAAAGTAAAAAGAAAAAAATCCCCGTTTAGATGCCTTTAAGCAACCTTCAAAAATTTTTTAAAAAATCCACGTTTGAAGACCTTTAGGTAGCCTCCAAAAATTCTTGAAAAAATCCACGTTTCTTGGGCTTTATGTTGCTTCCAAAAATTCTTTAAATAGCCACGTTTATTTGGCTTTAGGTAGCCTCCAAAAATTCTTTTAAAAATCCACGTTTTCTTGGTTTTAGGTAGCCTCCAAAAATTCTTTTAAAAATCCACGTTTTCTTGGTTTTAGGTAGCCTCCAAAAATTCTTTTTAAAATCCACGTTTTCTTGGTTTTAGGTAGCCTCCAAAAATTCTTTTAAAAATCCACGTTTTCTTGGTTTTAGGTAGCCTCCAAAAATTCTTTAAAAAATCCACGTTTTCTTGGTTTTAGGTAGCCTCCAAAAATTCTTTTAAAAATCCACGTTTTCTTGGTTTTAGGTAGCCTCCAATAATCCTTTAAAAAATCCACGTTTGGAGACCTTTAGGTAGCCTTCAAAAATTCTTTAAAAAATGCAGATATCCTCCAAAAATTGTTTAAAAAATCCACGTTTGGTGTTCTTTAGGTCGCCTCCAAAAATTGTTTAAAATATCCACGTTTGTAGGCTTTTAGGTAGCCTCCAAAAAATTCTTTAAAAAATCCACGTTTGGTGTTCTTTAGGTCGCCTCCAAAAATTGTTTAAAATATCCACGTTTGTAGGCTTTTAGGTAGCCTCCAAAAAATTCTTTAAAAAATCCACGTTTGTATTTTTAAAAAAAATCCACGTTTGTAGGCTTTTAGGTAGCCTCCAAAAATTCTTTTAAAAATCCACGTTTTCTTGGTTTTAGGTAGCCTCCAAAAATTCTTTTAAAAATTCACGTTTTCTTGGTTTTAGGTAGCCTCCAAAAATTCTTTTAAAAATCCACGTTTTCTTGGTTTTAGGTAGCCTCCAAAAATTCCATTAAAAATCCACGTTTTCTTGGTTTTAGGTAGCCTCCAAAACTTCTTTTAAAAATCCACGTTTTCTTGGTTTTAGGTAGCCTCCAAAAATTCTTTAAAAATCCACGTTTGTAGGCCTTTAGGTAGCTTCGAATAATTCTGTAAAAAATCGTGTTTGGAGGCCTTTAGGTAGCCTTCAAAAATTCTTTAAAAAATCCACGTTTGAATGCCTTTAGGTAGCCTCCGACGTGGATCCACGTTTGAAGACATTTGGGATGTCTCTAAAAATTCTTTAAAAAATCCACGTTTGAAGACCTTTTGGAGGTCTCTAAAAATCTTTGAAAAATCCACGTTTGAAGACCTTTGGAAGGTCTCTAAAAATTCTTTAAAAAATCCACGTTTGAAGACCTTTGGGAGGTCTCTAAAAATTCTTTGAAAAATCCACGTTTGAAGACCTTTGGGAGGTCTCTAAAAATTCTTTAAAAAATCCACGTTTGAAGACCTTTGGGAGGTCTCTAAAAATTCTTTAAAAAATCCACGTTTGAAGACCTTTGGGAGGTCTCTAAAAATTCTTTAAAAAATCCACGTTTGAAGGTCTTTATGTAGCCTTCAAAATTTTAAAAAAAAATCCACGTTTGAAGGCCTATATCTAGACTCCGAGAATTCTTAAAAAAATCCACGTTTTGGAGGTCTTTAGGTCGCCTCCAAAAATTCTTTGAAAAATCCAAATTTTAAGGCCGTTAGTTAGCCTTTAAAAATTACTTAAAAAATCCACGTTTGGAGGCGTTTAGGTATCCGTCAAAAATTATTTAAAAATCCACGTTTGGAGGCCTATAAGTGGTCTCTAAAAATTCTTTAATTAATCCACGTTTGGAGGCCTATAAGTGGTCTCCAAAAATTCTTTAAAAATCCGCGCTTGGAAGCCTATAAGTGGTATCCAAAAATTCTTTAAAAAATCCATGTTTGGAGGTTGATAGGTGGCATCCAAAAATTAAGAAAAAATCCTCTTTTCTTGGGTTTTAGGTAGCCTCCAAATATTCTTTAAAAAATCCATGTTTGGAGGTTGATAGGTGGCATCCAAAAATTAAGAAAAAATCCTCTTTTCTTGGGTTTTAGGTAGCCTCCAAAAATTCTTTAAAAAATCCATGTTTGGAGGTTGATAGGTGGCATCCAAAAATTAAGAAAAAATCCTCTTTTCTTGGGTTTTAGGTAGCCTCCAAAAATTCTTTAATAAATCCATGTTTGGAAGCCTTTAGGTAGCCTCCAAAAATTCTTTAAAAAATCCACGTTTGGAAGCCTTTAGGTAGCCTCCAAAATTCTTTAAAAAATCCACGTTTGGAAGCCTTTATGTAGCCTCCAAAAATTCTTTAAAAAATCCACGTTTGGAAGCCTTTAGGTAGCCTCCAAAAATTCTTTAAAAAATCCACGTTTGGAAGCCTTTAGGTAGCCTCCAAAATTCTTTAAAAAATCCACGTTTGGAAGCCTTTAGGTAGCCTCCAAAAATTCTTTAAAAAGCCGTTTAAAGGCCTTTAAATGGCCTCCAAGAATTCTTTAAAAAATCCACCTTTGGAGGCTGTTGGGTAGCCTCCAAAAATTCTTTAAAAAATCCACTTTTGAAGGCTTTTAGGTATGAAAAAATTCACGTATGAAGCTTCCAAAAACTCTTTAAAAAACACGTTTGAAGCCTCCACATCAAGCCTCCAAAAATTCTTTTAAAATTTACATTTTTTGCGCTTCAGTGAGCCTTCAAAAATTCCTTTAAATCCTTTTATTATTAACGTTAAATATTTCCTAATTAAGTAATGCAACTTCTCTGGCAATTTATTTGCCAGGGTATCATTTGTCGTTATGCTGCAGTATATTTGTGGTATTTGTGGCATAAATATTCAGATTCCAATGCGGTTGTCTGTCTGTCGCCAAATGTGCTGCCTTGACACAAAACACAACCCAGCGATTCGATATTTTCAAATGACTAGCTGCATTGACCCTCAGTGGTGTTGAGTGGTAAATATTTGTAGATATTTTCACACCTATCATAGAACGACGACATCGATGTGCCACAATGCCTCCACCCTCGGTAGAACTTCCCCCCCGATGCTGGGTAATTAAAACATTAAATGAACTCAATTAAAATTTGCATCAATATTTGCGCTCGTGTTGTTGTTGTTGTTGGTATATTTTCACTATAATTTTTCAATTATAATTTACAAAAATTAAAAACCTCATTGAACCTATTGACCTTTCATTTCAGGTTGGGCCGGGCAATGCAGCTCGGCATAGATGCCAGACCGTTGATAGGCTGGCAAGCGGCCACAAATGCGGAATAACGCGGTCAATGTGTAAAAACGATAGATGGACAATGTATATTAGGGTGGTTCGGTGGGGGAAAATAATTTTGAAAAATTTTATATTTTTTTTAACAAAAAAAAAAAACATTTAAAAAAATCCAAATTTTTTTAAAAAACTTTTATATATTTCTAATCTAATTTTTTTTGATCCACCCTAATATCCAATTAAATTTATTGATTGCCGGTAATATTTACACTTGTTGTAGTCACTGTTGCAGGGTAACTGTCGCCATATGCCTCTTTTTGTTGCAGCAGCAATGAAAGTGTGAAAAACCAAATGTATTTGGTTTTGGTGACTTTTGCACTCTCGCTTTCCCTCTCTCTCTCTCTCTCCCACTCGCCTCCACTCTCAAGTACTCTTAGGGCCGGATGTTTATTGATAATTTGTAAATTATTATTTTGTTGATAAATAACAATAATAATAACAGCAACAACAACAACACAAATAGCGGTAACTGCAGCGACAGGTAGCAATGCCAATGGCAACGCCAAAAGGACTTGGCTACAGGTTTTGTGCGCGTAGTCCTGTGGTTAATTGCGACACATTTGTGGCTTATAATGAAGGTAATGAGTTTTAAATACTATTTGAATTCCCCCCCAGAGACCTAACCTTTGTTTTTTCCATTAGCTTTTCGAAAAATGGAAATTATGTTGGTTGTAATGAAATTACAGATAAATTATCTCTTGAAATAAATAAAAATAAAAACAAATAATAATATTTAAATATATGAGTTGCTGAACATATGACAGCGGCATATGTGGCGGATAAGAGATAAGGTAATAAAGGAAGTTTTAATTTATTCGAAAATATGTAATTTTGTTTAAATGAAAATCTAAGTATTTTTCTGTAACTCAAGGATCCAATAAGTCCACATAGAGCACCTGGAGGGCCTGTGAGGCTCCCAATACATAAGAGGAATTAAGAGATGAGCTGCAGGTCTGGACTGTTACTCGTCTTTACGGACGAGTAAAGTGAGTTTCTCTCTCCATAAACGAGCTAGAGAGCTGGACAGCGAGCCTCTATCTTCTTAGATAAGCTGCATGGCGGGTCAGTGAATCCAGAGATGGGCAGAATAATGAAAGAGAAATGCTTTAAAGAATTTTGAAATAACTTTTCTGTATTGAATTTTGTACTTATTTAATAATTTTTTAAACAAAACAGGGTGAGATGGAAAAACTGCAACCAACTTCAGACTTCTGCCACTCGTAAGCCACTCGTCCGACAGCTGATAAAATTAATCCAGCTACAGCTCATTATATTGTTTACCAGCGCACAAAAGCATTTTGGAGAGAATTTTCCAGAAACCAAAAGTTATTCGTCACGGAATTCAAGCGTGTTAGGGTGATTTCTTTATATTTGGCTGGAAAACCACAGGTGGCTATCGTTCGGGCACTCCAGCATTTAAATGTGAATAAATCTTATGTGTCTCGTTACCGGGATACTGGTAGCGTAGCCCGACGTCAAGGAAGTGGACGGAAGAAAACAGCAACTTCAGCAGAAATGGAAATGGTTTGAAAAGTAAAGAAGCGACTTGATCGAAACCCGCGTCCCAGTGGTCGAAAAATGGCTCGCGAACAGAACATATCGCAATATTCCATTCGGCACATATTGAAAAATAAGCTCGGGGTAAAGCCATTGAAATTCCAAAAAGTGCACGAATTTACACCGCAACAGCAAGAAAAAAGACTCAAAAGAGCTAAAGAGTAGCTTCGCTTGGCCGAAAGTGGTGAACTGCCGAATTTGGGGCTCTTCGATGAGAAAACATTCGTTGGTCAGCTGAAAATGTTTACCTTCGGTTGGCCACCAGAACTCAAGTGCCGGCCAGGGTGATGGTGTGGGCCGCCATAGCAGCCGATGGTCGCCCTCCGCTCGTATTAATCGACCCTGACATCAGAATAAATGCCGAATATTATCGCGAAAATATTCTGGAGGGTATATTAAAACCTTGGGCACGCAAACATTTTGTCCGCAGACCTTGGGCATTCCAACAGGGCTCAGCACCATTGCACTCAATGGGGTTCCTCGCTTCAATTTCAGCGCACAATGGCCACCAAAATCTCCGGATACAAATCCTTTGGACTATTGTGTCTGGATTATTTTGGAAGGCAAGGTTGGCACTAAAAAATACCAAAGTGTCGATCACCTCAAGCAAGCGCTTCGCCGGAAATGGGCCAAAATACCGCAGAGCAACATTCGGGCGGAGTGTGACAGTTTCATTGGCCGTTTGAAGACCATAATTCGTGAAAAAAATCTCCAAAAATGAGAGAGACATTCAGAGGAACTCAATAATTCATTAAGTCTACATAGAGGAGCTGGAGGGCTTGTGATGCCCCCCACACATGAGAGACATTCAGAGACGTTCTGTAGGGCCAGTGAATCAGCTGGAGGACTAGACGGTTGGTCGTCTTCGTGGACGAGCTGATGTGCCGCCTATCAATCTCTCTGTTTATATAGACGAGTTGAAGAGCGGGCGGACTACTGTGTTGCGTTCTACCTCTCTCTTCACTGAAGGGTCTTCAGAGGCGAGTTGGAGAGTAAGCCAGTGAGTCCCTTTCTTCATAAAAGAGCTGTAGAGCGGGGCAGTGTGTATTTCCCCAGAGACGAAGAAGAGTGCCACCCTGTGAGTCTCTCTCTTTCCAGGAATAAGCTGGTGGGCGGACCATTATAAACTAAAAATTTTTCTGTAGCGACCAGTGCCTGTGAGGCTCCCCACACATGAGACAATTTCAGAGGCGAGTTGTAGTGTCAGTGAGTATCCATAGATGAGCTGGTGGACGGGACTGTTAGTCGTCTACATGGACAAGCTGAAGTGTAGTCTATCAGTCTCTCTCTTTATCTGAAGATGGGTTGGTGGGCGGGTGTCTGAGTATCTTTCTCCATAAAAGTCCTGGGGAACGGGCCAGAAGCCTTTCGCTTCTGAAATGAGCTGTACCACTTCAGAGACGAGGTGGAGGGCCGGCCTGCGAGTCCAAGGATGAACTGGTAGATGAAGTGTCTCCTAAGAGTTGGTTATGAGTTTGTCAAAAATATAATCGCAATAGGCTCAAAAATAATTCCATTGCAACAATTATTGAAAATCATTCGTATGGATCTGTTTATTGATGTTTCACTCATGGCGGACATCAATGCTAGCGTGCATACTAGTCCATCTATGGCGAATCTATTTCCAGAGAATAGATGGGGGACGGGCTATCTCTCCAGGGACGAATTAAAGGCCGGACCAGTGACTCTTTCTCTCCAGAGACGTGATGAAGGTCGGACCAGTGTGTCTCTCTCTCCAGAGACGAGTTGAAGGCCGGGCCAGTGAGTCTCTCTCTCCGGAGAGTAGCTATAGTTTTTGTTAAATAACCAATGTTTTTTTGTTTTCTCTTAAACAATCTCTTTATATATTTTTGCTCAAGTCTGCTATAGACTTGAGCAGCAGGGCGGGTCACCGAATCTCTCTCCAGAGACGAGATTGAGGGCCGGTCTGTAAATCTCTCTCCAAGGATGAGCTGGTGGGCGAACCAGTGAGTCTCTCTCTCCAGAGACGAGTTAATGGTCGTGAGTCTCTCCATCTCTCGATAAAATAAGCTGCAGAGCCAATGAGCCTTTTTCTACTTATAGACGAGCTGAAGGGGGCTAGTGAGTCTCTTTCCATAGAAGGGCGGACCAATGTGCCTCTTTCTTCCTCTCTCTCTCCCCTGACACGATATAGAGGGCGGACCATTGAATTTCAGTCCCAGAGATGAGCTGGAGTGCCAAAGAGCCAAGAGACGAGCTGGAGGGCGGTGATCCTCTTTCTTCTCTCCATAGACGAGATGGAGGGCCGGTCTGTAAATAACTCTCCAAGGATGAGCTGGTGGGTGAACCAGTGAGTCTCTGCCTCCAGAGACGAGTTGATGGTCGTGAGTCTCTCCCTCTCTCCAGATAAGCTGCAGAGCCAATGAGCCTTTTTCTACTTATAGACGAGCTGAAGGGGGCTAGTGAGTCTCTTTCCATAGAAGGGCGGACCAATGTGCCTCTTTCTTACTCTCTCTCTCTCTCCCCTGACACGATATAGATGGCAGACCATAGAGTTTCAGTCCCAGAGATGAGCTGGAGTGCGGTGAGCCTTTTTACTTCTCTCCAGAGACGAGTTTAAGGGTGTGCCTGTGAGTCCTCTCTCCAGCGACGGGTTAGAGGGCGGGTCAGTTTTTTCTCTCTTCATGGACGAGATAGAGGACGGATCAGTAAGTCTCCCCAGAGATGGGTTAAAGCCGAGCTAGTGAGCCTCTCTCTCCAGAGATGAGTTGTAGAGCCAATGAGCCTCTTTCTCCCCAGGGACGAGCAGGAAGATGGGGAGAAACAGGCTCATTAGCGGGGTAGTGGGTCTCTTTCTTTGGACGAAGTAGATGGCGAATCATTGAAGTTCTTTCACCTTCCATCGCTAGAGATGAGTTGGAGGGTGTGCCGCCATCCACTTCGTCCAAAGAAAGAGACCCACTACCCCGCTAATGAGCCTCTTTGTCCCCAGGGACGAGCAGGAAGATGTGGAGAAGCAGGCTCATTAGCGGGGTAGTGGGTCTCTTTCTTTGGACGAGGTGGATGGCGGATCATTGAAGTTCTTTCACCCTCCATCACTAGAGATGAGTTGGAGGGCGTGCCATTGAGTCCTCTCTTCAGAGACTTTAGAGAGCATTTAGTCTCTCTCTCTCTCTCTCTCTCTGTGGATCAGATGGAGCTTCTTTCTCTCTACAGATGAGCTAGAGGGCGAGGAAGTTAGTCTCTGTCTTCAAAGACTTATTAGAGGATCTGTCTGAAGTCGCTTTTTTACATATCCAAAAAATAAGGTCTATTATTGCTGATCCTTTAAAATATTTTTTCGAATATCCATGTTCATTGGTCCTTAAAAAATATTCTTTCAAAAACATACATTTAACCCTTCGACCCTGAAAACTATTCTCTAAAAGAAACCCGATAATTTGATAATTTTCATTGAAAATTTTTTCCTAAAAATCAAGAAATCCAGAAAAATATTTCTAAACAATCCACTGAACAAAGGGATATATCCTTCAAAATAAACATATTAAAAATTATGTTTGAAGACATTATTTAAAAGTTTTCCTAAAAATATCTTAAGTCCTTTTGACTTGGAAACAATTGTGAATTTGAGAATTGATCCTTGAAAAAATATTCTTAAAATAATCAGATTTATTTGATGGCGAAGAAGAAGACTACTTTAAAAATCGAAAAAATTGAGGTCTGTTGGTCCTTGAAAAAGCATCCAGTGTTTTGAAAGCAGTTGATCCTTTGAAAAAGTTCTTTAAAAATCCATGTTCATTTCCCGTTGGTCCTTGAAAAAATATCCAAAAAATCCAGAGTTATTTAAAAATAAAAAAATTTGATCTGTTGATCCTTGCTATCCTATCATATGCGATAATTTGAGCATTGATGCTTAAAAAATATTCCTAAAAAATCCAGATTTAGCCATTTTTGTTTGATTATTGGCTCTTAAAAAAATATTAAAAAGGTTTTTAAAAAATGTTAAAATTCATTAAAAATTATTTTTAAAAAATATTTTTACTTCTTTAAATCCTTGAAAATACTCCTGAAAATCCAAAATTTCCCATATTTGTTTAAAGAGAATAATAGGTATAAAATATTGGTGTTTTTCCAATAATTATGCCATGTATTTTTTCCTCAGTCATACTCATTAGTAATGCTTTAGATTTTGAACGTCTGGACGTTTAATCTCCTTTCCCTCTTTGGGTGTATGAGACCAACACACCCCAAACTCCTTACCCCACAAAAATGACCATCGATTGTTTTTTTTTTGATCCCCCGCCCCAAAACTCCAACACCCAGAATAACAACCAAGCCCAAGTTACGTTTTAATGTTAGAAAATTTCCACCAAAAAAAAGATACACTCTCCTTCATTATTTCCAGCTACCCCCGACCACAACCGAGTCAACCAAAACGCAAATCAAACTGAACGAACGAATGGACGTAGGAAAGTAAACAAATATCGCGAAGTAACGATAAATTCCGGCCAAATAATAAAAAAATATGAGGGTATTGTATTTATGTAAGTAGTATGGATTTTATTGTGTTCTGCTGCCGCTGTGTTCGTCGCCGTGTACTTCGTGGCCCTGTTCTTTTTTTAATTCAATTTATTTTTTGGATTTATTCACATTTATCCACATGAGATTCATTTCCGGTGAACATTCATTTTTTTTGCTTCTTTGGTTTCGGGATTTTTCGCGTAGAACGACCAGGATGTTGACCATGTATTCTATACGTTCCTGCATTGCCTCTTAATTCTCCTTCCAACTCCAGGAGAGATTTTTTGGTTGGCAATTTTTTTCGCGTTTTTTTTCTGGCACTCATAAAAAAGAGCAGGGCCAAAATATTATCCTAACTCCTATGCTATTGAAAATTTGCAAGGCATCAATGGTGTTGCGAGGTTGTCTTTTTGCATGGCAGACTGGTCATTGCTTCCTCGAAGGATTCACCTATTTTTTGTTCTCGTTTCTTGTCTGTCTCCCCCAGATAAATTTAATGAAAATTGATGAAACAAAAGTTTGCAAAGGTAATTGCGGGTAATACATTAATGAGGCTTTGAAATGCAAATATTTCCCATTAATCTGACGGCCAAAAGTTCGGTAGGTGTTGAAATCGCCGGAAAAAAGAGGATTGATCGAATTAGTTTTTATAAACGGCTACTTTTTGGGTTGTGAATATTAAATTGAATTACATCTACGAAATTAGTGATTGCAACACCCAAAGGCTGTCCTTGTAAAACAGGGTAAGGATAAGGATAAAATAAATTAAGTGTTTCAAGGATTGTATAAGCCATGTGAAGGCTTATAAAAACTCAGGAGACTTTGGTAAGTCTCAGAGGCGTGGATATTTTCAAGGACTACAAGAGGCGTTGATTTTTTTAAAAATATTTTTTCAAGGACTACAAGAGGCGTGGATTTTTTAAAGAATACTTTTTCAAGGACTACAAGAGGCATGAATTTTTTAAAGAATATTTTTTCAAGGACTACAAGCGTCGTTGATGTTTTAGAGAATATTTTTTCAAGGACAACAAGATGCGAGGATTTTTTAAAGAATATTTTTTCAAGGACTAAAAGAGGCGTGGATTTTTTAAAGAATTTTTTTCAAGGACTACAAGAGGAGTGAATTTTTTTAAGAAAATTTTTTCTAGGACTACAAGAGGCGTGGATTTTTTAAAGAATTTTTTTCAAGGACTACAAGAGCAGTGGATTTTTTTAGGAAAAATTTTTCTAGGACTACAATAGGCGTGGATTTTTTAAAGAATATTTTTTCAAGGACAAATCAAACGAGGATTTTTTAAAGAATATTTTTCAAGGACTACAACAGGCGTGGATTTTTTAAAGAATATTTTTCAAGGACTACAACAGGCGTATATTTTTTAAAAAAGATTTTTTCAAGGACTACAACAGGCGTGGATTTTTTAAAGAATATTTTTCAAGGACTACAACAGGCGTATATTTTTTAAAAAAGATTTTTTCAAGGACTACAATAGGCGTGGATTTTTTAAAGAATATTTTTTCAAGGACAAATCAAACGAGGATTTTTTAAAGAATATTTTTCAAGGACTACAACAGGCGTGGATTTTTTAAAGTGCTTGAAACAATATTCTACTACAAGACTACAAGAGGCGTGGATTTTTTAAAGAATATTTTTTCAAGGACTATAAGAGGCGTGGATTTTTTAAATAATATTTTTTCAAGGACTATAAGAGGCGTGGACTTTTTAAAGAATATTTTTTCAAGGACAAATCAAACGAGGATTTTTGAAAATATATATTTTTCAAGGACTACAAGAGGCGTGGATTTTTTAAAAAAATATTTTTTTCAAGGACTACAAGAGGCGTGGATTTTTTAAAAAATATTTTTTCAAGGACTACGAGAGGCGTGGATTTTTTAAAGAATAATTTTTCAAAGACTACATGAGGCGTGGATTTTTTAAAGAATAATTTTTCAAAGACTACATGAGGCGTGGATTTTTTAAAGAATAATTTTTCAAAGACTACATGAGGCGTGGATTTTTTAAAGAATAATTTTTCAAAGACTACATGAGGCGTGGATTTTTTAAAGAATAATTTTTCAAAGACTACATGAGGCGTGGATTTTTTAAAGAATATTGTTTCAAGGACTACGGGAGGCGTGGATTTTTTAAAGAATATTTTTTCAAGGACTACAAGAGGCGTTGATTTTTTTAAGAATATTGTTTCAAGCACTACAAGAGGCGTGGATTTTTTAAAAAATATTTTTTCAAGTACTACAGGAGGCGTGGATTTTTTAAAGAATATTTTTTCAAGGACTACAAGAGGCGTGGATTTTTTAAAGAATATTGTTTCAAGCACTACAAGAGGCGTGGATTTTTTAAAAAATATTTTTTCAAGGACTGCAAGAGGCCTGGATTTTTTAAAAAATATTTTTTCAAGGACTACAAGAGGCCTGGATTTTTTAAAGAATATTTTTTCAAGGACTACAAGAGGCCTGAATTTTTTAAAAAATATTTTTTCAAGGACTACAAGAGGCCTGATTTTTTTAAAAAATATTTTTTCAAGGACTACAAGAGGCCTGAATTTTTTAAAAAATATTTTTTCAAGGACTACGAGAGGCCTGAATTTTTTAAAAAATATTTTTTCAAGGACTACAAGAGGCCTGAATTTTTTAAAAAATATTTTTTCAAGGACTACAAGAGGCCTGAATTTTTTAAAAAATATTTTTTCAAGGACCAAATCAAACGAGGATTTTTATTTTTTTTTTCAAGGACCAACAGAGGCGTGGATTTTTTAAAGTATATTTTTTCAAGGACCACCAAAGGCGTGGATTTTTTAAAGTATATTTTTTCAAGGACTACGGGAGGCGTAGATTTTTTAAGAAATATTTTTTCAAGAACAAAATCAAATGAGGATTTTTGAAAATATATTTTTTTAAGGACCAATTCGAACGACGATTTTTGAAAATATATTTTTGCAAGGACCAATTCGAACGAGGATGTTTGAAAATATGTTTTTTCAAGGAACAAATCAAACGAGGTTTTTTGAAAATATATTTTTTCAAAGACCAATTCGAACGAGGATGTTTGAAAATATATTTTTTCAAGGACCAAATCAAACGAGAATTTTTGAAAATATATTTTTTCAAGGACCAATTCGAACGTGGATTTTTAAAATACTATTTTTTCAATGACCACATCAAACGAGGATGTTTGAAAATATATTTTTTCAATGACCACATCAAACGAGGATGTTTGAAAATATATTTTTTCAAGGACCAAAAGACGTGAATTTTTCAAAATATATTTTTTCAAGAACCAAATCATACGAGGATTTTTGAAAATATATTTTTTCATGAACCACATCAAACGAGGATTTTTGAAAATATATTTTTTCAAGGACCAAATCAAACGAGGATTTTTGAAAATATATTTTTTCAAGGACCAAATCAAACGAAGGCTTTTGAAAATATATTTTTTCAAGGACCAATCAAACGAGGGCAAACGAGGATTTTTGAAAATATAAGTTAATGTTAGAAGTTAAAGTTTATTTCACACTGCTATGGTGTTTCTTTATTTTGTTACTAACATTTATGTTGCGGTGCTATGCACCTCTCTTGTTGGATTTACAATTATGAATTACTTCAACTTAAAACTAATATTATACTGCAGCCTGGTCGTGCTCGTTATTACGCTGAGTCATCACTTGCGGTGCGCTGGTATTAGTGCGCGTGTTTGTGGCGGATGACTGCCCTGGTGTCATATTCCTGTTGATTTGTCGGACTGCTTGCGCAGCATAATGATGGGAATGTTTACTAGTTGGTTTGCATATTTAGTTTGATGTTTATTAGGGTGAGCCGTTAACTCCTCCCTCTCGAATTATCAAGCGTCTCGATTGATGTGTTTAGAAATATGGCAGATTATAAAGACTGCCGCGTTGATTCAAGTTAATATTGTGGTTTGCTAGTTGTTTTGTTTTGATAACAGATTCTGTTGTGCCGGCTGCCAATTGGCTTTCTGACACAGTCATTTCTATTCGAGGTCTAGACATTCCTTCATGTGGGGTCATTTTTATAATTTTCATACTAGTTTTGCGCCTTTGCCTCATTTTTACTGCCATCAGGAGGATGACCAATGCTAATATGAGACTGATGTTAAAACATAAACTGGTCTTGAATTCAGTATTTAGACGCTCGATTCTTTTATTACTTTTCACGTGCAACGTTTTTAGTAGTTGTAGAGATAGTATTTCTTCGGTGTAGTTGTTTCTAGCTGAGTGTTTTAGTAGCGCAGGCAACGGTTTGGAGTAAGCAGCTTCTTCGACGGTGAAATTTTTGTTGCCTATCCTAATTGTAGAATTACTAAATCTTATTAAATAAGTTCCTGTTACATTTTTTTCGTTTCCATTTATGACAATATTTTCTTTTATGTTATTTATCAAAATTAATCCAGGTTCTATTTCCTCTAAATTATTAATGTGATCTGCATTTACTATTGAACAATTATGTGGGCTATTAGTTACTAATTTAGGAATACATGTATTGTTTGTTATATTGGCTACATTAGATTCTAGACATAATTCAATACCATTTATTTTTTGACAAGGACTTTTAATTCCAAATGTTGCTCTTTCACATTTTACAATTTTCTTATAATCAAGATTTAAAACAGTATTTTGATTTTTTACAGGTCTTATGGTTATGACATTACAAATTTCTTTTACAGTTTTGGGAATGCTTATAATGTAAATTATATTAGTACTATTGTTTACAATTTTTATTCGTGCGAAATTTAAAGCTTGTTCAATGTTTTGAAACGGGATTTCATCTTGATTAAATATTTCTTCTATTTTTCTAATTTCTATTTCCGATAAAATAAATGTGTTTACAATGTTGGATTTTGTTAAATGAATGGCCGAATTAATATTCGTTATTTCCTCCTTTAAAATTTCAACTTTGTACTTTGCCTGCAATATGAGGGTATTACGGAAGTCCTCACTAGTCTTTAAAATTTTTGAAATACTATTTGTCGCATTCGTTATCTCCTGCATTCTTTCTATTAGATCTCTGTTGATTATTAACTGGTTATTGCTGTTGTCTGTTAACTCATTGATTTTGTTTTTCAAAAGCATAAGGTCATCATGGTCTGGACTACCTGCCAGCCATTTCCACGCCGTTCCAATCTCATCAAGAGATCTTTTAGATCTCTCTTCAGGCATTAGCCGATTTATAAGGTGAGATAGGGTAGTGATGTCATTATGTAGGAAGGGGAGTAGTGGGTGGTTGTCTGGAATTCCTTTGGCCAAGTCGTCCTTGATCCTCTCTAGAGTGTCATGATATTCCTTGATGTTAATAACATGCAAAATTTTGAATGTCCCTGTTTGTATTTTTCCTATTCCACTCTCTATAAGAACCACTTCTGATTGAGAGTAGTCCAATATTTCTGTGACCCCTAGGCAACCTGTAATTAAGAACTGGAAACCCGGTAAATAAGTAAGTCAGTTTCTGATATGACTCTTATGGACTATTCTCCCTGATTGAGTCAGGACAGTTGAGTGCCTATTCTCCTTTACAACTTCTTCTTTGAAACGTTTAGATAATTTGGTTCCTAATCTCTTGTTCTGTTTGACAAATATTTTCTGACCTTCTTGATATTCTTTTGGTTCTTCCCTAACACGATTATGATTTGCCAAATCATTTTCCTGTTTCCTCAAGAGTCTTTCGTAGTTGTTAAGGCGAGTCCTTTCGTAGTCCTCTGGTCCAAAGGTCGTCGGTCGTCCAAAAAATAGATCTACGGGTTTCTTTCCAATTGACGAATGTATTGTGTGATTGTACTTGTTAACGCTATCTTGCAATAGCTCCTCAAAAGAGTAATCGGGTCGCTCACACTTACTGCAACGCATAATTTCCGATAAGGTCGAATGGAATCTCTCTATTTGCCCATTAACCTCGCTCTTATAAGGCGGTGCCGTAAAAATTTCCATGCCAAGTTCGTCTTCCAACATAAACCGAATGGTCTGAGAATTGAAAGATCGCTCGTTATCAAATACAATTGACTTCGGGACCCCAAAGTAGAAAATTATTTCTCTCAATGGTTTCCTAATGTCTTCAATGCCTTTGCCATTTATCATTCTGGTTACTGCGAATTTTGTAAATTTGTCTATTGCGGTTAAAACTCGAAACTTGTCTGTAGAGAAGATATCTATGTGGATTGTATGCCCAGGATAAGTTGGCATAGGTGTCTTATTAAGTTTGGGAGCGTTCGGATGTCGCTCATACTTATTTTCTTTACATACTTTACAGATATTGATCACATTCTTTATTTTCCTAGTCATGGAAGGGAAGTAATAGCTCTCTAAAATTTGTCTCCTATTCTCGGCATTATTCCTATGTGCTCTGTTGTGAGTCTCAATAATGATTTGTTTTTGTCTCTCCTCATCAGTAACATCTTCAACCATTGTTCGAGCGAATCGTACTTTAATGTTTCTGAAGTGATGAGGGTACAGTGCTTGAATCATAAGCATAACTGGCTCTGAGGTCTTGATGCCGTTGACTACTGTAGGATTTAGGTATCTCTTTAATATGACTTTCAGATCTGATTCCGCTAGACTGGTTTCTTTAATGATATGTCTATGGTAGGAGGGAAATACAATGTTAAATTCATATGAGGAAGCTGATGATTCCTCAATAATGATCTGATTTTTGAAGGTATTTATTGGCACCTCAGCGGAAGGAATTAGGTCTTCCGATGAGTCCTCGGCACTGTGAACCGTGGGCGTTAGGGAGTTAACATCTGTCACTGGTGGTCTCGATAGCGTGTCCGCGACTACATTCGTGCTACCTGGTTTATAAATTAACTCGTAATTATATTCTTCTAACTGTGCCTTCCACTTCTTCATCTTCACATTTGTGTTCTTGTTGCTTAGCGCAAATGTCAAAGGTTGATGGTCGGTAAATATCTTTATGCTTCTTGCTCCATACAAGTAACAATTCAATTCCTTTAAAGCCCAAATTATCGCCAGCATTTCTTTCTCATTTGTCGCATATTCCTCTTCTGCCCTACTGAGAGTTCTAGAAAGGTATGTGATAGGTCTATTGCCTTGAGATAAAACTGCTCCTAAAGCGTATTTCGAGGCGTCAGTAGTGAGTTCAAAGGGCTTATCAAAGTCGGGATAGTTCAAAACGACTTCCTCCGATACCAAACAGTTCTTGAGCTGTTTGAAACTTTCAATCTGTTCGGAATTCAAATTGACACTGATTTTTTTTGACTGGTTTCTCGGGGTTTTCCCTATATCGCCTCTCATCATGGAAGTTAATGGTTTGGCTATTTGAGCATAGCCCCTTATGAATCTCCGATAATGTCCGGTCAAACCCAGGAACGATCGCAAGTCATGAACTGTTCTAGGTTGAGGGAAATTAACTATGGCCTTAAGTCTGTCTGGGTTTGCAGAAAAACCTCCTTCCTTTACATTGAACCCTAAGAAGTCAATTTCTTCCTTTAAGAATTCACTCTTGTCCAAATGAACTTTCAGATTAGAGTCTTCCAAAGTGCGGAATATTATCCTCAAATTTTCAATGTGTTCCTTTTTAGTCCTACCAAATATCAAAATGTCATCAATGTAGACGTAGCACCGTTTCCCTATATGCTCTCTAAGAATATCATCTAGAGCTCTTTGGAATATTGCAGACGCGTTACGTAGTCCAAATGGTAGTCTTGTGAACTCGAACTTTCCATTCTTGACGGAAAAAGCTGTTTTCTCAATATCGGATTCCCTAAGTGGAATCTGATGGAATCCGCTCTTTAAATCTATGGTGGAAAAGTATTTCTGTTCGCCTAAGTTAGCCAAGATTTCTGTAATTTCAGGTATGGGGTATCTGTCAGGTCTAGTTATCTCATTAAGTTTCCTATAGTCAATAACCATGCGGTATTTTTTCACACCTGAAGCATCTGGTTTTTTTGGTACTATCCAAACTGGAGCATTATATGCGGACCTGGAAGGGCGAATTATCCCGTCCCTTAATAGTTCTTCTATCTGTTTGTCAATTTCGGATTTCAGTGCCATTGGATACGGATAGGATTTTGAATAAACTGGACTATCACTACTCGTATTAATTTCAGCTTGTACGATTGTTGAATAAGTGAGTTTTTTATTGGGATCTGCAAAAAGGTTTGGATGGTCATCCAAAATATTCCTGACTTCTTTTTCATCTTCGGGATTTAGATGATTTAAACGTAGATTCATGTTATTAATCTCATCAATTTGCAGCTCTTTCAAAGGAAATTTCTTTCCATCCAGAATTGTGAGATAGGATCTCCAAGTGTAAATCACTGCATTCAAAGATTTCAGGGTATCATTCCCTATTATCCCATCAAAGGTCTCTAGACCAGGAAGGATGTAAAATTCTAACTTTCCGATCCCGCAATTAAAAATGTCAATAAAACTATGGGTCTCTATACTAACTATGCCGCCTACGGACTTAACATGAAAAGGTTTCTGGTTCTTTAGAGGGTTTCTAATAAATTTGCCATTAATATAATTTTTGTTCGAACCGGTGTCTATAAGAAATTTAAGTTCGTTGCCATTTTTCATTCTGAAAGGGAGGTATGGCAACGTTGAAGCTAGTCTAAAAAATTAACGTCATCTACAATTGCCAACTGATCGTCTAGATCCTCCTCGTACGCTTCGTCATAGGAAACCTCATATTCCTGTTCATCAGAACCATTCATTTCATCCGGCTCTGCATCCTCACGTATTTGGGCCTCAACATTAAACATTCTCTGCTGCTTTTGCGGCTGATGAATATTTCCTGAATTATTTCTCTTAAAGTTAGGCTGAACATTGTTAAAAGCATTACTCAACTGTGGCCTATTCTGATAGTTTACCTGCCTAGTCTGTATTGATTGATCCACGTCCATTGGTACAGCAGGTTTAGGAGGAAGTGGGGGTCTGTATCCTCCGTATTGGGGGTGTCCAAAATTATTCACTACTGGAGGTCGATTCGAAAAGTTCGCCGGCCCTCCGTATTGTTGTTCTCCACTTCGGAAATTCCGATAACGATATTGAGTAGGGCCTCTGTACCTTTGGTCACCTTGAAAATTCCTATCACCAATCGTCAGCTGTGGGTAAAAATGTCTAGGAGGGTTAGTTTGGGGGATCCTGTTTGGTCTAGATCCTTTCTCGGTAGCGTGTTGAATACGCACACCTAGATTACCTAATTTTAAACAGGCATTTAGAGCCTGAGGCAAACTTGTCGGGTTTGTAACACTCATTAAGCTTGGAAGATTACCATTAAGTCCTCGAATAAAGGTGTCCAAAGCCTTGTCCCTATATGTTTGGGTCAATACATCCAAAGCCTCGTTCCCTATATCCAGACAATCAATCTTGTCCAGAATCAAAGACAAATGGTGGTAAACCTTCTGGTAAAAATCTGTTATGGTTTGCCCACCCTGAGATAGGACGGTCATTTGATACTCTAAGGTCGAAATATCTCTCTTATCTGAAAAATGAAGCACTAAACACTTTCTTATCGCTTTCCAATTTAATGGGGTCCGATAAGACTCCAAAGCCGTGTCGGCCTCACCAACAATTTTATGCCTAACAGTGTGTAGAATTGTGAAGTATTTGGTTGTTCCCCTTTGTGACTCATAAATGTTCATGATCCTATCAACAGCTTTCCTCCACGAACTAAATTCTCCTGGCTTGCCCGAGAATTCCCTTAACGTCTTCACTATGTCTGGTATTCTCTCTCCTTCTGAGATATCCCCAGATCCTTCTATGTCGACATCTTTAGTGGCGGTAACATCCTCCCCCTGTTTGAGAAGGTTTGCCACCGTCTCACTTATTATTCGTTTCACCTCATTAGTCTGACTTTCTGTAAAGGGATTAAACCTTACGGGAGCTGCCCCAGAAGGCGAAGATGTCTGTCCTGAAACACTCATAGCTTCGACCCTTGTTATTAAGTTGTTTAAATCTTCCGGCATTGGCCGCTCGAAAAAAAGGAGAAAAAGAAACACCAAATCCTAGTTCTCGTCACAAATCTATTATCAAAATTTCTTTAAACTTATTTCAGCACGGATATGACTCTTTAAATTTGGATGCCACACTCTATTTTTTTGTTTAACTTAATCTAACATTTCATATTTCTTACATTTGTTAATTTCGCACAAATATGATTTTTTTTGTAAATTTAGATGTCACACTTTATTTTTTGTTTTACCTTACTCTAACATTTCTTTCTTCTTACTTTGTTATTTTTGTTAAACGTATTCTAGCACAAATATGATTTTTTGTAAATTAGATTTCACACTTTCACTTTCTGTGTTATTCCTTATTTTGTTTAATTTTATTTTAACATTTCTTCTTTTTTACTTTTGTTAAATTTATAATAACTTACTAATAATAATTTGATCATTTTCCTTATATCCCGGTAGTCCGCTAGTTCTTACGTAACATCCTTTTCGTACTCCTACTCAGGAACGGTTCTCGTACCGGCTGTTGGGATGTTTTAATCCTTGTGGTTGTTGGGTTCTAGGATGTGTTGATCCTTGTAGTTGTTGGGCGCCAGTTAATGTTAGAAGTTAAAGTTTATTTCACACTGCTATGGTGTTTCTTTATTTTGTTACTAACATTTATGTTGCGGTGCTATGCACCTCTCTTGTTGGATTTACAATTATGAATTACTTCAACTTAAAACTAATATTATACTGCAGCCTGGTCGTGCTCGTTATTACGCTGAGTCATCACTTGCGGTGCGCTGGTATTAGTGCGCGTGTTTGTGGCGGATGACTGCCCTGGTGTCATATTCCTGTTGATTTGTCGGACTGCTTGCGCAGCATAATGATGGGAATGTTTACTAGTTGGTTTGCATATTTAGTTTGATGTTTATTAGGGTG
Organism: Musca domestica; assembly: GCF_030504385.1. Taxonomy (NCBI): domain Eukaryota; kingdom Metazoa; phylum Arthropoda; class Insecta; order Diptera; family Muscidae; genus Musca; species Musca domestica. The sequence continues at coordinate 657,961 of NW_026712277.1, forward strand.
AGCCGTTAACTTATATTTTGTGCAAAAGGGCTTGAAACTTTTTTTTTTAAATTGTTGAAAAATCCTCTCGTCTCTCTCAAGGTTTTAATAATTCCTTCAAAATCTTATCTTGTGGGAATTTTTACGAATTTGTGATTTGTGGGCGCCTTAAAAAATCTTGTAATGCCTCAAATCTTCTAGAAGGCTTAACAAAAAAAATCCACGAGCCCTTAAAGGCAAGAAAGGGGTAATGTAATAGGTAAAAAAGAAGGCCGAGAAAGGTATTTACAAGATCCACCAGCTCTCTAAAAGCCTTTCAAAAAATTTCAAGAGCCTCAATAGGTCTTAAAATATATTTTCAAAAAAAATCCAAGCGCCTCCCAGAGATTTTATATATTTTTTTAAATCTTTATGTTCCCGAGAATCTTGTGGGAGGGTTAAAAAATTCATTATCCTCTTGGTAAGTCTCTTAAAAAAATCCACGAGTCTCCAAGAGAGTTTATAAAATGTTGCAAAAACGCCAAGAGCCTATCAGGGAGCTTATATATTTTTTTAAGAATTTTAAAGGCTTTCTTAAGCTCTTAAGGCTTGGACTTTTTTGTGGTATTTTCTAATCCTTCCTCAAGGATCCCAAAAGCGTATTTTTTAGGTATTTTTGAAGCCTTCAATGAAATTTTATAGCCATGCATATTTAAGAGACTCTTGAAAGACATGCAAGTCCTCAAAGGACTTCAACCGGGAATTTTTTTTAGATTTTTTAGGAATTGGAGACTCCTAAATGCCTTCAAGTGATGTTTTTTTAAGAATTTTTAGAGACTTCAAAATATCAGAAAATAAAGAATTTTTACATTTTTTTCAAGGACAAATCATACGAGAAATGAAAATAATATATATCTTTCAAGGACCAAATCAAACGAGGAATGTTGAAAATATGTTTTTTCAAGGCCAACAGGAATTGTAACTTTTTTCAAAGGACTTCAAATGGGAATTTCTTAAAATTTTTTTGGAATTGTTGGAGACTTCCTAAATGCCTACAAGTGTTGTTTTTTAAGAATTTTTAGATACTTCAAAATATCAGAAAATAAAGTATTTTAAGAGAATCCTCAAAGATCCTTTAATGGAGATTTTTAAAGAATTTTTAAAGACTTCTTAAAAAGGACTTCAAGCAGGAGTTTTAAAGAATTTTTAGAGTCATTCAAATGTAGATTTTTAAAGAATTTTTAGAGATATAATAAAGGCCTTGGAAGTTGGAATTTTTAAGTTTTTCTAGAGATTCTCAAAAGGCCTTCAAATAGGTATTTTTATAGAATTAATTTTCATGAGCCAAAGAGGGCTTGCCACTTTTTTTTAAAAATTTTCTCTCGCTAAAAATTTAAATAAATCCTTGGAAATCCCACCTTCTGCCCTGATATATACTCATATATTTCTACTGTAGCCTTCATTCCAAATTTCCAATTTCTCCTGAATATTTCATTTCTCAATTACCACAATTACAATTATTTCAACTTTTAAATATAAGTACCAATACAACAACAATCACACAATCTCACTATTGAACAATTCTCACATCTCGAACTCATTGCAGTACAGAAATTACATACAGAACATGCACACTTGTGTAAGTGCATCCTTAGGAAATTCTTTGGAAAATCATAACAGCACATGATTGGAAATTCGCACTTGTGTGCGTGTGCATGTGTGTGTGCAGTTCATGTTCATATTTTCTTTAAATTGCATTGTACAATTAGTTTGATGTGTTAATTTGAACTTTTGCCAATGGATTTTTGAACAATTCTCGTCGATGTTTAGTACGACTCGTGACCTGTGTGTAACATACCAAAACACATACATATGTATGTATGTATGTATGCATGTATGATTGTATGTGTTTGTAGTTTATCAATAAGCAAGGCAACAGCCATAAGGAATGTAAATCTTAACATAGGACAGACAAACACACTCACACGAACATATTTAGAAGAAGAAATCGAAGAACGACAGAAAGCCACAACATTTCATTCACTTACAACACCAAAACTTTTGCTGTTCTTTTGGCTGATATTTTCGTTGTGGCTGGCGGTCGGCCGTTCGTTTGGTGATGGCGGGTGGCAGCGTTGGTGCTGCTGCTGCATGGTACCCATAGAAATGAAATTTCTTTCAAGGAAAACGTGTTAGCGGGAAAACTTTGATAACATCACATGTACACATAATGTAATTGCATGGCGAAGGACAAAGACTTGGCAGTAAGGATGCTGTGAGGAAATAGTGGATTAGGCCTTAAGTGAGGCCTCATATATTGGATTTTTCGAAGAATTTTTTGAAGCTGCCTAGAGGTCTCCAAACGTATATTTTTCAAAAAAAGTTGACTTTCGCAGTTGATTTTAAGAAGGCATTTTGAAATACTCCAAAACAATTCACAGGCTGGTTTTTAAGGGATTTTTAGGACATCCGGAAGGACTTTAATTTTTATTTTTTTGGAATTTTTGACGATTTTTTAGACCTTCCCAAAGGACTTCAAATTTAGATATTTTATAGAACTTATTAAAAATTGCTGAAAGTCTTCCAGAAGTACTTCAAACTTAGTTTTGTAAAGTGAAATTTTAGACCATCCAGAAACTCTTCAAACGTGGATTTGTAAAGAACTTTTGGAGTCTTTCCAAATATATTTTTAGATATTTTTTGAAGTCCTCCTGAAGGATTTAAGACGTCGATTTTTAGGTTCTTGACTTTGAACGCTGATTTTTTAATAATTTTTTAGGCCGTCCTAAAGGACATCAAAAGTAGATTTTTAAGATCCTCCCAAAAGGACTTCAAACGTGAATGCTTAAATAATTTTTTGGTCTTCTTGAAGGGGTTTAAATGTGGATCTCAAACTAGATTTTTTTTTATTGTTTTAAGATATTTAAAAGGTCTTAAGGCCTACAAGCGCGTATTTTTTAAAACTTTTTTAGAGACTCTCCGAAGATCTTTAGATGAGGATTTTTTATAGAGTTTTTCATGGATACCTAAAGACCTTCCCTACCCAAAGACCTTCAAATTTAGGAATATTGTAAAATTTTTGAAGGATATCTGAAGGCCTTTAATCATGGGTTTTTAAAGAACTATTGAAGGATACCTAAAGACATTAGAACTTGATTTTTTTAAAGGATATGTAAAGGCATTCAAGCGTGAATTATTAAAGGATACCTAAAGTTCTTCCAACATGAATTTTTTAAAGAATTTTTAGAGGATTCCAAAAGTCCTTCAATCATGAATTTTTTAAAGAATTTTTAGAGGATTCCTAATGTACTTCGAACGTGAATTTTTAAGAGATTACTAAAGTCCTTCGAAATTGGATTTTTTAAACATTTTTTAAAGGATACCTAAAGTCCTTCAAACGTGGATTTTTTAAAGAATTTTTAAAGGATACCTAAAGTCCTTCAAACGTGGATTTTTAAAAGAATTTTTAAGGGATACATAAAGTCCTTCAAGCGTGGATTTTTTAAAGATTTTTTGGAGACTTTCCATAGGCCTTTATGCGTGGATTTTTTAAAGAAATTTTAGAGACTTCCTAAAGTCTTTCAGGCGTGGATTTTTTAAAGAATTTTTAGAGACTTCCTAAAGTCTTTCAGACGTGGATTTTTTAAATAATTTTTAGAGACTTCCTAAAGTCCTTCAAACGTGGATTTTTTAAATAATTTTTGAAGGATACCCAAATTCCTTCAAACGTGGATTTTTTAAATAATTTTTAAAGGATACCCAAAGGCCTTCAAACGTGGATTTTTTAAATAATTTTTACAGGAAACCTAAAGTCCTTCAAACGTGAATTTTTTAAATAAATTTTAAAGGATACCCAAAGTCCTTCAAACGTGAATTTTTTAAAGAATTTTTAAAGGATACCCAAAGTCCTTCAAACGTGAATTTTTTAAAGAATTTTTAAAGGATACCTAAAGTCATTCAAACGTGGATTTTTTAAAGAATTTTTAAAGGATACCTAAAGTCTTTCAAACTTGGATTTTTTAAAGAATTTTTAAAGGATACCTAAAGCCTTTCAAACGTGGATTTTTTAAAGAATTTTTAAAGGATACCTAAAGTCTTTCAAACGTGGATTTTTTAAATAATTTTTAAAGGATACCTAAAGTCTTTCAAACGTGGATTTTTTAAATAATTTTTAAAGGATTTCCAAAGTCCTTCAAACGTGGATTTTTTAAAGAGTTTTTAAAGGATACCCAAAGTCCTTCAAACGTGGATTTTTTAAATAATTTTTAAAGGATACCCAAAGTCCTTCAAACGTGGATTTTTTAAATAATTTTTAAAGGATACCCAAAGTCCTTCAAACGTGGATTTTTTAAATAATTTTTAAAGGATACCCAAAGTCCTTCAAAGGTGGATTTTTTAAATAATTTTTAAAGATACCCAAAGTTTCTCAAATGTTGTTTTTTAAGATATTTTTAAAGGATTTCCCAAGTCCTTCAAACGTGGACTTTTTTAAGAATTTTCAAAGTCCTTCAAACGTGGACTTTTTTAAGAATTTTCAAAGTCCTTCAAACGTGAACTTTTTTAAGAATTTTCAAAGTCCTTCAAACGTGGATTTTTTAAAGAATTTTTTAAGGATACCCAAAGTCCTTTAAACGTGGATTTTTTAAAGAATTTTTTAAGGATACCCAAAGTCCTTAAACGTATATTCTCCTAATGAATTTTTAAAGGATACCTAAAGTCTTTCAAATGTGGAATTTTTAAAGAATTTTAAAGGGTATCTAAAGTCCTTCAAACGTGGATTTTTTAAAGAATTATTAAAGGATATATAAAGTCCTTCAAACGTGGATTTTTTAAAGAATTTTTAAAGGATACCTAAAGTCTTTCAAACGTGGATTTTTTAAATAATTTTTAAAGGATACCTAAAGTCCTTCAAACGTGGATTTTTTAATGAATTTTTAAAGGATACCTAAAGTCCTTCAAACGTGGATTTTTAAAGAATTGTTAAAAGATATCCAAAGTCCCTCAAACGTAGATTTTCCTAAAGAATTTTTAAAGGATACCTAAAGTCCTTCAAACGTGGATTTTTTAAAGAACTTTTAAAGGATACCCAAAGTCCCTCAAACGTGGATTTTTTAAAGAATTTTAAAGGACTACAAACGTGGATTTTTTAAAGAATTTCAAAGGACTACAAACGTGCTTTTTTTTAAAGAATTTTTAAAGAATACCTAAAGTCCTTCAAACGTTGATTTTCTTAAAGAATTCTTAAAAGATACCTAAAGTCCTTCAAACGTGGATTTTCTTAAAGAATTTTTAAAGGATACCTTAAGTCCTTCAAACGTGGATTTTTTAAAGATTTTTTTGAGGATACCTAAAGTCCTTTAAACGTGGATTTTCTTAAAGAATTTTTAAAGGATACCCAAAGCCCTTTAAACGTGGATTTTTAAAGAATTTTTTAAGGATACCTAAAGTCTTTCAAACGTGGATTTTTAAAGAATTTTTAAAGGATACCTAAATTCCTTCAAACGTGGATTTTAAAGGAATTTTTAAAGGATACCTAAATTCCTTCAAACGTGGATTTTAAAGGAATTTTTAAAGAATTCCTAAAGTCTTTCAAATGTGGATTTTTTAAGGAATACCTAAAGCTCTTTAAATGTGATTTTTTAAAGGTGTCCTAAAGTCCTTCGATGGTGGATTGTTAAAGGATTCCTAAAGTCCTTCAATTGTGGATTTTTTAAAGAATTCCTAAAGTCCTCCAAACGTGGGTTTTTTTTAAATAATTTTTGGAGACTTCCCTCCCAAAGGCTTTGTGGCGTGGATTTTCAAAATAATTTTTAGAGGCTTCGATAAAATTTGACAGAGGTATTTTCGAGCAGTATCTGAGGTCCGGTACGAAAAATCATTCTTCTGGAGTTCATATTACGCATGTGAAGGACTTCAAACCACAAATCGGATGAAATATATGTATGGGAGCTATAGCTATGCCTGAACCGATTTTCTCCAAATTTGATATAATTGCTTCTAGACTGATTTTTTAGAGGCTTGGAGTTTTTAAAGGGTTTTCCTAAACCCTTTCTGGCCTGGTTTTTTTAAAGAATTTTCAGAGTCTTTCCAAATGCCTTCAGGCGTGGATTTTTAAAGAGTTTTTTGAGACTTTCCAAAGGCTTTAAGGCGTGGATTTTTAAAGAGTTTTTTGAGACTTTCCAAAGGCTTTAAGGCGTGGATTTTTAAAGAATTTTTAGAGTCGTCCCAAAGGCCTTCAGGCTTGGATATTTTAAAGAATTTTTAGAGACTTCTCAAAGGCTTTCAGGCGTGGATTTGTTAAAGAATTTTTAGGGATTTCCTAAAGGCTTTCAGGCGTGGACTTTTTAAAGAATTTTTAGAGACTTCCTAAAGGCTTTCAGGCGTGGACTTTTTAAAGAATTTTTAGAGACTTCCTAAAGGCTTTCAGGCGTGGATTTTTTGAAGCATTTCTAGAGACTTTCTAAAGGCCTTTAGGCGTGGATTTTTTAAAAGATTTTTATAGACTTCCTAAGGCCTTCAGCCATAGATTTTTTAAATAATTAGTAGAGTTTTTCCAAAGGGGTTCAGGCGTGGACTTTTTAAAGAATTTTTAGAGTTTTCCCAAAGGCTTTCACCTTCAAAGGAATTTTAAGCAATTCTGGCATTGCTTTAAGGCCCTTTGTTTGCGTCACATTCCCTTCGAATCCCTCACACATTTTCGGGAAGTTTGCCAATATTGGACATGCATATAAGAGATGTTTTAAATCCAATACAATTTCACAAACGAAGAACAAGAAGAACAACTTGATTTTTGACAAATACATTTTAGCGCAATTATTTAATGAAGTTATAAATTTTGAAACGATGAGAACTTACAGGCGAAATGAAATAGTTAGCCAACACTGCATTCGGATGAAATAGTGATGCACTCGAGGAAAAAAGGAAGGCAATTGATTTTTAGGCCATGACAATTCTTAAAAAATAATCCTTGAAAGACCTTTATGGAGTTCCTAAATGTTCTTTAAAAGTCCATAGGGAAAAGTATTTATGGAGTCTCTATATTGTTTAAGAGGCCCTTATAGAAAAAAAATTAAAAATATCTACATTTGAGAATCTGTCGGCAGTCGCTGAGCATTTCTTTATAAATCCAAATTTAATCAATTTTGGGTAAAAATTTTCTGTCCTTTGGGGAATCTATAAAATTGGGGTCCACATTGAGAGGGCTTTATGGTTTAGCAAATCCATAAGAAAATACTTTGAAAAGTTCTTATATAGTTTTTAAAAATATTTTTAAAAAATCCTCAATTGCTGGTAATTTCAAGAATAAAAAATAACCCTTTGGAGGCCTAAAGTTAAAAATTTTTAGAAAAATTCATTTTGGGGCCTTCAAAGAATCTTGAAACATCCACTCTTCAGGTTATGGACGGCAATCATTTTTTAATTCTCCTATTTTTGAAGATTAATTTCGGGTGTAATTTGAATTCTGTGTTTCGTTGGTAATGTTCCAAAGAATTCCTTCAAGTTCGTCCTTTCTTCCTTCCGTTTCCTGAAATGTGTATGGAACCAGCTTGCCAAGAATGAGTGTTAATTCTATAGAAAATTTAAATTATTACCTATGCGACAAAGAGAGAAATTTTACAACTATGGCAGTTGTGAATGTGTGTGTGACTCCACACACATACATGGAGCAGCCTACATTACGACAAGTTTATGTAATTTAATTTATTTGGAATAATCTTAGCTTCGGCCTGAGAACAATTGCTTCAAGAAAGCATATGTGAGAATCATGAAACAAAATTCTATTGACATTATGAGCTGTTCGCCGCCAGTTGTGTGGTGTCCTTTTTGTTTTGACATTTTTGAGGTTACTTTGCCCGAAAAACTTGCGGTAAAATTCAATTAGAAAAACAATCACAAATGAAGATGATCTTTTTGAGAAAAGATTGTGGGTGGGATTCGTAGTTTGAGCTTAAATAACTTTGGAAATGTTAATGGAATTGGGTTGAGAGTTTTGGGGTAATTGATTTCCAAAGTTATTAATCGAAGGAACTTTTGAAAAATGCAAAAAATTCTTTGAAAAATCTACACAGTACGCCCTTGGAAAGACTCTAAAATTCTTTAAAAAATCTACCACTGAAGGCCTTTGGAGAGACTCTAAAATTTCTTTAAAAAATCTACGCCTGAAGGCCTTTGGAGAGACTCTAAAATTTCTTTAAAAAATCTACCACTGAAGGCCTTTAGAAAGACTCTAAAATTTCTTTAAAAAATCTACGCCTGAAGGCCTTTGAAAGAGTCTAAAATTTCTTTTAAAAATCCACGGCTGAAGGAAAAACTCTAGAAATTTTTAAAAAATTGAAGCCTAAGGGTCTTTGGAAAGACTCTTAAAAATTCTTTAAAAATTCACGCCTAAGGGTCTTTGGAAAGACTCTAAAAATTCTTTAAGAAATCCTCGCCTGAAGGCCTTCAGAAAGACTCTAAACATCCTTTAAAAAATCCAAGCCTGAAGGTCTTTGGAAAGGCTCTAAAAATTCTTTAAGAAATCCTCGCCTGAAGGCCTTTAGAAAGACTCTAAACATCCTTTAAAAAATCCAAGCCTGAAGGTCTTTGGAAAGGCTCTAAAAATTTTTTAAGAAATCCTCGCCTGAAGGCCTTTAGAAAGACTCTAAAAATCCTTTAAAAAATCCAAGCCTGAAGGCCTTTGGAAAAACTCTAAAAATTCTATAAAAAATCCACGCCTGAAGGCCTTTGGAAATGCTCTCAAAATCCACATCTGAAGCCCTGTGGAAAGACTCTAAAAATCTACGACTAAAGGTAGTCTCCATTTTTTTTTAAATCCACGCCTGGATAGCCTCCAAATTTTTGTTTTAAAATCCACGGCTGGATAGCCTCCAAATTTTTGTTTTAAAATCCACGGCTGGATAGCCTCCAAATTTTTGTTTTAAAATCCACGGCTGGATAGCCTCCAAATTTTTGTTTTAAAATCCACGGCTGGATAGCCTCCAAATTTTTGTTTTAAAATCCACGGCTGGATAGCCTCCAAATTTTTTTTAAAAATCCAGGCCTGGATAGCCTCCAAATTTTTTTTAAAAATCCAGGCCTGGATAGCCTCCAAATTTTTTTTAAAAATCCAGGCCTGGATAGCCTCCATAATTTTTTTTTAAAAATCCACGCCTGGATAGCCTCCAAATTTTTTTTTAAAATCCACGCCTGGATAGCCTCCAAAATTTTTTTAAAAATCCACGCCTGGATGGCCTCCAAATTTTTTTTTTAAAAATCCACGCCTGGATAGCCTCCAAATTTTTTTTTTTTAAATCCACGCCTGGGTAGCCTCAAAATTTTTTTTAAAAATCCACGCCCGGGTAGCCTCAAAATTTTTTTTAAAAATCCACGCCTGGGTAGCCTCCAAAATTTTTTAAAAATCTACGCCTGGATAGCCTCCAAAATTTTTTTTTAAAATCCACGCCTGGATAACCTCCAAAAATTCTTTAAAAATCCACTGTTGAAGGCCTGTAGGTAGCCTCCAAAAATTGGGAAGTCTCCAAAATTTATTTAAAAAATCCACGTAAAAGGAAATTGGAAAGTCTCCATTTTTAAATCCACGTTTGAAGGCCTTTAATAATTCTTTAAAAAAATCCAGGTTTAAAGACGGTGGAAGTCTCTAATTTTTTTAAGTAATCTATGTTTGAAGGCCTATAGAAATTCTTAAAAAATTCCACGTTTGTTGGCCTTTAGGTAGCCTCCAAAAATTCTTTAACAAATCCACGTTTGTTGGCCTTTAGGTAGCCTCCAAAAATTCTTTAACAAATCCACGTTTGTTGGCCTTTAGGTAGCCTCCAAAAATTCTTTAACAAATCCACGTTTGGAGGCCTTTATGTAGCCTCCAAAAATTCTTTAACAAATCCACGTTTGGAGGCCTTTATGTAGCCTCCAAAAATTCTTTAAAAAATCCACGTTTAGAGGCCTTTAGATAGCCTCCAAAAATTCTTTAAAAAATCCACGTTTGGAGACCTTTAGGTAGCCTCCAAAAATTCTTTAATAAATCCACGTTTGGAGACCTTTAGGTAGCCTCCAAAAATTCTTTAATAAATCCACGTTTGGAGACCTTTAGGTAGCCTCCAAAAATTCTTTAATAAATCCACGTTTAAAGGCCTTTAGATAGCCTCCAAAATTTCTTTAAAAAATCCACGTTTTGAGGCCTTTAGATAGCCTCCGAAAATTCTTTAATAAATCCACGTTTAAAGGCCTTTAGATAGCCTCCAAAAATTCTTAAAAAAATCCATGTTTGAATACATTTAGATAGCTTCCAAAAATTCTTAAAAAATCCACGTCTAAATGCTTTTGAATAGTCTCCAAAAATTCTTTAAAAAATCCACGTTTGGAGGCCTCCTAAAATTATTTAAAAAAAATTCACTTTTGGGGGCGTTTGCAGGCCTTTAGGTAGCCTCCGGAAATTCTATATTAGGTAGCCTCCAAAAATTATTAAAAAAAAAATCACTTTTGGAGGCGTTTGCAAGCCTTTAGGTAGCCTCCGGAAATTCTATATTAGGTAGCCTCCAAAAATTATTAAAAAATCCACGTTTGTAGGCCTTTAGGTAGCCTCCAAAAATTCTTTAAAAAATCCACGTCTGGAGGCCATTAGGTAGCCTCAAAAATTATTTAAAAATTCCATGTTTGGAGGCCTTTAGGTAGCCTCCAAAATTATTTAAAAAATTCACGTTTGGAGGCCTTTATGTAGCCTCCATTCATTCTTTAAAAAATCCACGTTTAAAAGCCTCTGGGAAGTCTTCAAAAATTCTTTAAAAAATCCATGCCTGAAAGCCTCTAAAAATTCTCAGAAAAAAGTTACATTAATAATTTTCTTCTCCCATTGCCTGAAACAAAAAACTTCTTCACCAAATTACAAAATTGTAATTGTGCTTTCAACACAACACGAGCTTGAGAAATTTCCAATATTTTGTAACTCAATTAAAAATTTTCTTCTAGTGTTTTCACAAGAAAACTTTTTAATTGCAGAAAACTAAGAAGTTTTCCCATTTGAGTTGTTTTTTGTTGTTCTTCTGGATGTTCGTTTTCCATGGTGTTCATGCACACATCCTTCTAATTTCGAACTAAATATCAATTAAATTCAATATATTTTTCTTTTATATTCTGATAAAAAAATAAAAAACAGAAGGAGGATATGTTCTACTCATACTCCTATCTCATCCATACAAAGGGGAGGAGCCTTAAATAATTCCCAAGAACAAAACATAAGCGCTCCTATAACAAAATAGGTCAAATTCCCATAAAACGGCAATAAGAAAATTTCAATAAAATCATTAAATTTCGAGAAAAAAAAAACATATATTCTCCTCTCACCTCCAGATGATAATATTTCCATTTTCCTTAAAAAAAATTTAAAAAAATGCATACGAAAATATATCCTTCAATTAACTCATGAAAAAACCCCCATACATTTTAATAACAGTGGGAGAGAGATAGGGTGAGTGAGTGAGAGAGCAACAAGAGTGAGATAGAGCATATATGAGAGAGTGAAAAAAAATGTGTTTCCTTGCACTTATTAACATTAGAAGCTAAAGAAAAATTGCTCAAGTAGTTATGGGACATAAGTAAGAAACATGCCATGTACCGGGGCCATTTCCAGCTGCAACAGTAGGCCATGGGAGAGGGAGTGGAGGAGGAGCAGAAGGATGCTGTATTGCCATGTTGTTATAGTTTGATATTTCAAATAAATTTTTTAAAAGCATCGAAGAAACTATAAAACTTTAATAACTACTAATTTGAGTAGACACACACACACATGCACACATACTAAAACATAAATAACAACTACATGCAAACCTATTTGGAAAATATATAAACATAAGTTTGTCATAAGATGCCAGAGAAAAAAGGGGGAGACTATGAGGTGAGATGGGCTTTGAGGTGAAGTCCTCTAAAAATTCTTAAAAAAAAATCCACGTTTGAAGACCTCCAAAAATTCTTTAAAAAAATCCAAGTTTGAAGGTTTCTAAAAATTCTTTAAAAAATCCACGTTTGAAGGCCTCTAAAAATTCTTTAAAAAATCCACGTTTGAAGGCCTCTAAAAATTCTTTAAAAAATCCACGTTTGAAGGCCTCTAAAAATTCTTTAAAAAATCCACGTTTGAAGGCCTCTAAAAATTCTTTAAAAAATCCACGTTTGAAGGCCTCTAAAAATTCTTTAAAAAATCCACGTTTGAAGGCCTCTAAAAATTCTTTAAAAAATCCACGTTTGAAGGCCTTTAGGTTGGCTCTAAAAATTCTTTAAAAAATCCACGTTTGAAGGCCTTTAGGTTGGCTCTAAAAATTCTTTAAAAAATCCACGTTTGAAGGCCTTTAGGTTGGCTCTAAAAATTCTTTAAAAAATCCACGTTTGAAGGCCTTTAGGTTGGCTCTAAAAATTCTTTAAAAAATCCACGTTTGAAGGCCTTTAGGTTGGCTCTAAAAATTCTTTAAAAAATCCACGTTTGAAGGCCTTTAGGTTGGCTCTAAAAATTCTTTAAAAAATCCACGTTCAAAGGCCTCTCGAAAATCTTTAAAAAATCCACGTTTGAAAGCCTCTAAAAATTCTTTAAAAAATCCACGTTCAAAGGCCTCTCGAAAATCTTTAAAAAATCCACGTTTGAAAGCCTCTAAAAATTCTTTAAAAAATCCACGTTTGAAGGCCTCTAAAAATTCTTTAAAAAATCCACGTTTAAAGGCCTTCAGGTTGCCTCTAAAAATTCTTTAAAAAATCCACGTTTAAAGGCCTTCAGGTTGCCTCTAAAAATTCTTTAAAAAATCCACGTTTAAAGGCCTTCAGGTTGCCTCTAAAAATTCTTTAAAAAATCCACGTTTAAAGGCCTTCAGGTTGCCTCTAAAAATTCTTTAAAAAATCCACGCTTAAAGGCCTTTAGGTTGCCTCTAAAAATTCTTTAAAAAATCCACGTTTAAAGGCCTTTAGGTTGCCTCTAAAAATTCTTTAAAAAATCCACGTTTGAAGGCCTCTAAAAATTCTTTAAAAAATCCACGTTTGAAGGCCTCTAAAAATTCTTTAAAAAATCCACGTTTGAAGGCCTCTAAAAATTCTTTAAAAAATCCACGTTTGAAGGCCTCTAAAAATTCTTTAAAAAATCCACGTTTGAAGGCCTCTAAAAATTCTTTAAAAAATCCACGTTTAAAGGCCTTTAGGTTGCCTCTAAAAATTCTTTAAAAAATCCCCGTTTAAAGGCCTTTAGGTTGCCTCTAAAAATTCTTTAAAAAATCCACGTTTAAAGGCCTTTAGGTTGCCTCTAAAAATTCTTTAAAAAATCCACGTTTAAAGGCCTTTAGGTTGCCTCTAAAAATTCTTTAAAAAATCCACGTTTAGAGGCCTTTAGGTTGCCTTTAAAAATTCTTTGAAAAATCCACGTTTAAAGGCCTTTAGGTTGGCTCTAAAAATTCTTTAAAAAATCCACGTTTAAAGGCCTTTAGGTTGCCTCTAAAAATTCTTTGAAAAATCCACGTTTAAAGGCCTTTAGGTTGGCTCTAAAAATTGTTTAAAAAATCCACGTTTAAAGGCCTTTAGGTTGCCTCTAAAAATTCTTTAAAAAATCCAGGTTTAAAGGCCTTTAGGTTGCCGCTAAAAATTCTTTAAAAAATCCACGTTTGAAGGCCTCTAAAAATTATTTAAAAAATCCACGTTTGAAGGCCTCTAAAAATTATTTAAAAAATCCAGGTTTGAAGGCCTTTGGGTAGCCTCTAAAAATTATTTAAAAAATCCAGGTTTGAAGGCCTTTGGGTAGCCTCTAAAAATTCTTTAAAAAATCCAGGTTTGAGGGCCTTTGGGTAGCCTCTAAAAATTCTTTAAAAAATCAACGTATGAGGGTCTCTGGGTTGCCGCTAAGAATTCTTTTAAAATTCCACGTTTGAAGGTCTTCATAAATTCTTTAAAAAATCTGTATAAAAATATCAATCACTCCCTTTGAAAGTCCACCTCTTTCATTTTTATTGAATCTGCTCATTCAATATGACTAAAAAGAATAACAACAACAACAACAACAGCAACAATAAAAAATCTATTTGAAAATATAAAAATCATATTAGAAAATTTTCTCGAAAATATTTTCCAAGAAACTCGAGATGGATGCTGACCACAAGGAATATTCTACTCCTCCCTTTTTCCCTTCCCCAGATGCTACTGCTGCATCTCCAGCAACAACGATGATGGTGTTTCCTCTAGCCCATTTGAACTTGTCCAATCTACACTTCACTTATATTTTTTTTTACAAGCATAACTTCTTTGCCGGCCAAAGACGTTTTCAATCGACTACATGTGTTCGCATATATGTTATTGGGTGTGTTCGTGCGTGTGTGTGTATGCATTTTTCAAAAATTTACTTAAAAGTTATGGTCAAGTTAAAAGTTTATTGTTGATTGAACACTAATTAAGTTTGTTGCTTCAATAAAAATATGAAGAAGATGAAGAGGAAGAAAACTGAAATCAAATTTTGTGGCTGGGCTGTTCGTAGAAAAGTTCGGGTTTGAGTTGAAATTGTATACAATTTTTGTAGATTTTTTTCGGAAAACATATTTGAAGAAAATAGTTCCGTAATAAATTAATTTAAATTGATATTAGTATTGAAATATCAATTTGGATATTTTGCAGTTTCATAATAATAAAGCTGTTAAGAGATAAATCTGGGAAAGGCGTTGGAGTCGAAGTTGGGGTTGGGTGGTGCGAAAAATCTTAGAAAAATCCACGCATTGAGGTCACCAAGGGGCTGCAATTTCTTTTTAAAAATCCACGTTTTCAGGCTTTTAAAATTCTTTAGAAAAATCCACGTTTTGAGACATCCAAAAAATCTTTAAAAAAATCACATTCTGAGACCTCCAAGGGTGCTTTAAAAAATCCATATTTTAAAACCTCCAAAGGTCCTTCTAAAAAGACTTTAAAAAATAAATGTTTTGAGACCTCCAAGAATCCTCTAAAAATGTTTAAAAAAAATCCACGTTTTGAGACCTCCAAGGGTCCTCCAAAAAAATTGAAAAATCCATGTTTTGAGACCTCCAAAGGTCCTTTTTAAAAAATACATGTTTTGGGACCTCCAAGAATCGTCTAAAAATCTTTAAATAAGACCTTTAAGGTTCCTCAAAAAATTGAAAAATCCATGTTTTGAGACCTCCAAATGTCCTCCAAAAAATCTTTAAAAAATACATGTTTCGAGATCTCCAAGAATCCTCTAAAAATCTTAAAAAAATCCACGTTTCGAGACCTTAAAAAAAACATAAACGTGGATTACGTTTTTAAACTTAATTATTTCCTTTTTAAAAAATACATGTTTTGAAACCTCCAAGAATCGTCTAAAAATCTTTAAAAAATCCACGTTTTGAGACCTCCAAGGGTCCTCCAAAAAAATTAAAAAATCCATGTTTTGATACCTTCAAAGGTCCTTTTTAAAAAATACATGTTTTCAGACCTCCAAAGGTCCTTAAAAAAATCTTGAAAAAACATGTTTTGAGATCTCTAAGGATCCTCTAAAAATCTTAAAAAAATCCACGTCTTGAGACCTCCAATCCACTTTTGAGACCTTTAAGGGTCCTCAAAAAATTAAAAAAAACATGTTTTGAGACCTCCAAAGGTCCTCCAAAAAATCTTAAAAAAAAATCCACGTTTTGAGACCTCCTAGGGTCCGCCAAAAAAAAACCTTTAAAAAATACATGTTTTGAGACCTCCAAGAATCCTCTAAAAATCTTTAGAAAATCCACGTTTTGAGACCTTAAAAAGTCCTAAAAGTCCACGTTTTTAAACTTCAACAAATTCTTAAAAAATCCACGTTTTGAGAACTTCAAAAAATGTTTAAAAAATCCACGTTTTGAGAACTTCAAAAAATGTTTAAAAAATCCACGTTTTGAGAACTTCAAAAAATGTTTAAAAAATCCGGGTTTTGAGAACTTCAAAATTTTTTTTAGAAAATCCACGTTTTGAGAACTTCAAAAAATGTTAAAAAAATCCACGTTTTGAGAACTTCAAAAAATGTTTAAAAAATCCAGGTTTTAAGACCTTCAAAGATCTTTAAGAAATCCGCGTTTAAGAATCTCCAAGGGAGCTTCGAAAAGTGTTTATAAAATCCACATTTTAGGACCTCCAAGGGAGCTTCAAAAAATTTTTAAAAATCCAGGTTTTTAAACCTCCAAGGTTGCATCAAAAAAAAAAATCTTTCAAAAATCCACGTTTAAAGACCTCCAAGGGTGTTCCGAAAATTTTTTATAAAATCCATGTTTTAGGACCTCCAAGGAAGCTTCAGAAAATCTTTAAAAATCCAGGATTTAAGACCTTCAAGGGTACATCAAATCTTTGAAAAATCTACTTTTAAAGACACCAAGGGTGCTTAAAAAATGTTTAAAAATCCGCGTCTGGGGACCTCCAAGGGTGCTTAATTTTTTTTAAATCCACGTTTTGAGACACCAAAAGGGGCTTCAAAAACATATTTAAAAAAAAAATCAAGTTTAGGGACCTCAAATGGTGCTTAAAAAAATTCCAAAAAAATGCACGTTCAAGGACCTCCTGGGGTTAAGTAAAAAATCCTTAAAAAATTCACGCTTTGGGACCTCAAAGGCTGATTAAAAAACGCGTTTAAGGACCTATAAGGCTGATTCAAAAATCCACTTTTAAGGACCTTCAAGAAATCTTTAAAATATCCACGTCTGAAGACCTTTCTGGGATCTCAAAAGGTCTCAAAGATATTCATTAAAAATCCTTGATTTAAGGCACCGAATGATTCTTTGAGAATTTTCGATCTGAGTCCGTGTGGAGTAGAAAAGAATATTTTTTAATTTTTTTTTAAATTCTAGCCTCAAATTTTCCAGTGATTGAATACCAACCACCTCACCCTTCATCCCACTGCCACTCGTCCACCTCATTTATATCTTCGAATTGATGTGGCTGTCATTGACGTCGCCAGGCTATTTTTCGAACGTAAATGATGAAAAATATTACCGACACTTTATGTCCAGTTCGACATGGACTTGCTGGTGTTTTCTATTCGTAGCTGTTTTTTTTTGCTTTTTGAGGGGCTAATGCAATTTATGTGAACATATCCTTTGGCTATCCAAAAAAGGACCCCTCATTGAAGCGCTGAACAAATGGCGAACAGAAAAACGAAAAACAGTAACGAAAATGAACAACAACTCGCTAACCAACTCTAAATTGAACAAATGATAAATAATACGTTCGGCAGCAGGAAGAAGTATGCGCGAGAAAAAAATACGCCAAAAAAAGCGATAACAACAACCAGGAGAGGTCTCATATGTCCTGGATGGCCAAGGAACCGTTATATGGAAGTTGGAGAAGTTTGATGTGGCAACCAAACAGGCGGGTAGTCAAACTTCAAACATGGGGAAGTTGAGAGAGGGAGTGTAGTTGGCAATGCGAGTACAAAGTACATCATTTAGACGCGAAAATGTTTTTTATTGCACCATTCGCCATGGACATTTACTAGTACTTTAGTTTTTTTTTTTTTGGTTTTTGTGGGCATTATTTTTGGCAATTTTGATAGAAATTAAACAGCGTATTTTTTACTCGTTTTTTTTTTTGGAGTGAAACTTAGTAGATAGGACGAGGAAGGGGTTTGGTAAGTACAAGTTCTGTAAATGAGAGTAACATATGTCGAAAGGCCCGAATGTTGAATGACCATTGGCGCCACCTTTGCAACTCATTCCACCACACCCTCACCTTGTCCTAAGCAATTTATGAGGACAAGTGGAAAACCTAAGGCTGGAGACACTACAAAATTTTGGAATGAAAAAAAGGCACAAATAAAAAACAAACGCATTAAAACGGCCATAGATGGTACATAATTTAGGTACGGGGGTTCATGGGGTATAAAGGAGAAGATATGGTAAAGGGGTGCATAAAGTGGGATTATGTTCTAAAAATAAATATGGACGATTTAGTTGCTCTTAGGCGATCCGGAAAGGAACTCTTAAAATTCTGTAAACATTTAAAAAAAGCCACTGCTGAAAACCGAAAAATTACTGAAAGCCTGTAAAAATTCTAAAACAATGCACGTTTTGAGTCCTCTAAAATTTAAAAAAGTCAAGGTTTGAATTTTTTCATAAACTCTTCAAAACAATAAAAATTCTTGAAAAAATTCCAAAAAAAATCTACATTTACAAAAAATTAATTTTAGATCATGTAATGAAAAAATCCACGATTGAAGGCATTCTTAAAGGCATTTTTAAAGTCTTAGGTTTGAAAAATTCTTTTAAAAATCTATTTTTGAAGCCCTTAAAACATTTTAGAAATTCAATTAAAAAATCCACGTTTCAAGGCCATTCAAAATTTTAGAAAATAACTAAAAAATCCACGTTTAAAGACATTTAATTTTTTTGGAAAATTTCTTAAAAAAAATCCAAGTATAGAAACCTGTAAGAATTCTAAAAAAATTGTTCAAAAATTCCACGTTTCAAAGCCATTTAAAATTTTAGAAAATACCATGTTTAAAGGTTTTTAATTTTTTTAAATAAAATCTTAAAAAAAAACGTATAGAGACCTTTAAAATTTAAAAAAAAATGTACAAAAATTCCACGTTTCAGGGCCTTTAAAAAAAATTAAGAAAAAAAAGAACAGATCCACGTTTAAGGGCCTTTCAAGTTTTAGAAAAAATTTTAACAAAATCCACGTTTTCTGAGCATTCGGGAGTCTTCAAAAATTCTTTAAAAAATCCACGTTTGGATGTCTTCAGAAAATCCGCGTTGAAGGCCTATAGGTTGCCTCTAAAAATTCTTTAAAAATTATCCTTTAAAATTCTTTAAAAAAATCCACGTTTTTTGGCTTTAGGCATCCTTTAAAAATCCACGTTTTTGGCTTTAGGCATCCTTTAAAAATCCACGTTTTTGGCTTTAGGCATCCTTTAAAAATCCTCGTTTTTGGCTTTAGGCATCCTTTAAAAATCCACGTTTTTGGCTTTAGGCATCCTTTAAAAATCCACGTTTTCTGAGCCTTCGGGAGTTTCTAAAATTTAAAAAAAAAAATCACGTTTTCTGGGCCTTCGGGAGTTTCTAAAATTTTTTAAAAAAAATCACGTTTTCTGGGCTTTCGGGAGTCTCCAAAAATTCTTTAAGAAATACACGTTAACTGGGCTTTAGGTAGTCTCCAAAAGTTCTTTAAAAAATTCACGTTTTCTGAGTCTTCGGGAGTCTCTAAAAATTCTTTAGAAAATCCACGTTTTCTGAGCATTTGGGAGTCTCCAAAAATTCTTTAAAAAATCCACGTTTTCTGAGCCTTCAGGAGTCTCCAAAAATTCTTTAAAAAATCCACGTTTTCTTGGCTTTAGGTAGCCTCCAAAAATTCTTTAAAAAATCCGCGTTTTCTTGGCTTTGGGTAGCCTCCAAAAATTCTTTAAAAAATCCACGTTTTTAGGCTTTAGGGAGTCTCCGAAAGTTCTTTAAAAAATCCATGTTTACTGGCCTTTTGGGAGTCTCCAAAAATTCTATAAATAATCCACGTTTTTGGGCTTTCGGGAGTCTCCAAAAATTCTTTAAAAAATCCACGTTTTCTGAGCCCTCGGGAGTCTCTAAAAATTCTTTAAAAAATCCACATTTTCTAAGCCTTTGGGAGTTTCAAAAAATTCTTGAAAATTTCCTTAAAAAATCCTTGTTTTTTAAAGCTTCTAGAATCTCCAACATTTTTTTTTAAAAATCCACGTTTTCTGGGCTTTAGGGAGTCTCAAAAATTCTTTAAAAAATCACATTTTCTGGACTTCAGGGAGTCTCCAAAGATGTTTTAAAAATTTCACGTTTTCTGGGTTTTTTGGAAAAATAAAATATCCTGGTCTGAAGTCCTTGAAGGTCATTTTCTGAATGTTTTTTGTGCCTTCGGGAGTCTCGAAAAATACAATTTTTTTAGACTTCAGTTACCCTTTAAAAAATTCACGTTTCCTGGGATTTAGATGTCCTTTACAAATTCTTTAAAAAATCCAAGTGTAAAGGCCTTAAGGTAGTCTCCAAAAATTATTAAAAAAAAAAAAACACTTTTCTGGCTCTTCTTAAATTATTTAAAAACTTAGGTATTTAGTAAAAATTATTTAAAAACATTCTCATTTCGCTATGAAGATCCACGTTTAAAGGCCATTTAGGGTAAGGTCCTGGAAGGACTTTTTAAAAATGTAAAAAAATCCAGTTCCAAAGTCCTTGGATACTTTTTGGAAATTCTCTAGAATATCCCAGTCTAAAGTCCTTGAAATGCTCTGTATAAATTCTTCAGGAAATCCATTCACTTTTGAGGACCTCTAAAAATTCTTTACAATATTCGCATTTAAAGGGGGCTACATTTTCTGCTAAAAATCCACATTTGTAGGCCTCTAAAATTTTAGAAAAATTGTTTAACAAAATCCACGGTCCAAGGCCCTTAGTCCTTAAAGGGCTCCTTAAAACTTAAAAAAATCACGTCCGAAGGCCTTGAAGGCTCTTCGAAAATTCTCTAAAATATCGCAATCTGAAGTCTTGAAGAGCTCAATAATAATTTGAAAAAACTCTCGTCTGAAGTCCTTGAAGGCTCTTTGAAAATTATTTAAATTATCCTAGTCTGAAGTTTTCGAAGGGATTTTTATGGATTTCACAAAAAATCACATTTTTTATTTTTTTAAAATTCTAGAAAATATTTTTTAAATATCAACGTTTGAGGGCCTCTAAAAATTCTAAAAAAAAGTAAAAAATCCACGTTTAAGGGTCTCTAAAAATTCTAGAAAAAATTAAAAAAAAATCCACGTTTAATGGTCTCTAAAAATTCTAGAAAATATTTTTTAAATATCCACGTTTGAGGGTCTCCAAAAATTCTAGAAAAAAATTTAAAAAATTAACGTTTAAGAGTCTCTAAAAATTCTAGAAAAAAATCCACGTTTGAGGGCCTGTAAAAGTTTTGGATTTTTTTTTTTAAATCTAAGTTTAAAGATCTTTAAGAATTCTTTTAAAAATCCACATTTAAAAGTCTTTAAAAATTTTTTAAAAATTCAGGTTTGAAGGCTTTTAAAAATTCTTAAAAATCCAGGTTTGAAAATGTCTTTAAAAATGCTTTAAAAATCCAAGTTTGAAGGCCTTTAAAAATTCTTAAAAATCCAGGTTTGGAAGCCTCTAAAATGTCGTTAAAAAATCCAGGTTTAAAGGTCTCTAAAATGTGATTAAAAATGCACGTTTGAAGGTCTCTCAAAAAGTCTTTAAAAATCCAGATTTGAAGGCCTTTATAAATTCTTTAAAAAAATCCAGGTTTGAAGGCCGCTAAAAATTCTTTAAAAAATTGAGGTTTGAAGGCCTCTAAAAATTCATAAATAAAAATCCACATTTGAAGGCTTTTTAAAAATTCTTGAAAAAATATTTAAGATGTCTATTATTTAATGTCTCTCAAAATTCTTAAAAAAATTACGTATGTAGACCTTTAAAAATTCTAAAACAAAAATTCGCAGTCTTTCAGAACTCTTGGAAAAAATCTCGAATTGTCCCACTGTGGCTACCTTTTATAGTTTTTTTTTTGTTTTCCTATCTCATCCCCCCTCCAAACATAATCAGTGAAAAATTGCCAAAATAAAACCAAAAGCCATTGAGGCAAAAACAACAAATTCGCGTCTAAAGGACATAAAAAAAACCTAAAACACATTATTTTTCGGACATCACAAAAAAAAAAAAACGAATAGAGAAACAGGCACTCACATGGAACGCATGACAAATCCATCATGAGGCCATAGACAGGTGAAACACCACAACAACGATGGATGGATGCACGACTGTCTGTCCATTTGTCTGCCAGGCATCATCCTTAAAGCCATGGTCCATAATAATTTGGTGGATCGGTTTTTGGGGGATAATTTCAATTGAGTTCACCTGAAACACGTGGATCAAAGATTTATGAATTTTTATTACTTTAATTTTGTTTCTGGCAATTGAAAATTTTATTTGAAATGTATTTGACTGCAATTGATCTGTTTTGTTTAGTGACGCTTTGGGCGATTGCACTTCAATGGCGGCGGGTGATTGGGATTTGGATGATGCTGCTGCTGCCAGCAACCATGGGTCCATGTGGCTTTGGTATCGGTGGTTTCTGTTGGGAAAAAAATTGCATTTGTCTCTCTTCCTGGTGGGTGCTGCTTGTGTCATCCAGACCACATGTTTATTTGCTGCAATTTTCACAATGTGACCTGACATGTTGGTTAGCGGGGTAAGGCTGTAACAACAATTGCGGTTTGTGAGTCTTTTTTTTTCTTTTTGCGTTGTCAAGAGGTATGGGAGCAGGATGGTTGAGAATCAGGAGTAGAAACAAAAAATAATCTGAGGTTAATTTTATATTTGGGTTTACATAAAATACTTCCAGGGTCCTGGAGGTCCTAGACAAATCAAGTTTGAAATTCAAGGTTTTTTTTTAGTAGAATTGGAGTCTTGCCTTAAAATATAAAGCGAGTTCCATTAGAATCGGAATTTTTACTTGAAATTAGAATTAATAGTGATAATATAAAAAGTGGCGCCCAACGTGGGGCTCCATTGAGATGTGATTATATATAATAAAAATGTATTTTTTTCGACAGTTAGCATTTTAAATTAACAAATAATAAATATTGGTTAGTAATCGAGTGGCGCCCAACGTGGGGTAATATTCCTAGGTAGCCTACTACTTTGGAGACTATTTTCTAAATTAAATCCATTTTAGAATATTTTTTATATTTTTTCAAAAATATCTATAATTGTTGTATTAACCCAAAGCCATGAATACAAGTTCCAGCATTTCAAATATCAATGGCGGGACAGAAAAAAAAAATATTCACAAAATCCTACTTCCATTACCAAAACTTTGTTCCTATTTCTCAATTGCAACACTGCCAAGCAAAGCAATTAAATTTTAATTTGTTAACAGTTTTTTCCCAGCAATCCTCCTCTCTTTCTCTCTCTGTTTCGATTTTATGATTTTCGATTTTGTATCACCAATTTGTATTTGGCTGCTATTCATTTTGCCACGAAAATGAAACTATGTAGGCCGTGAGATACAAAATCGTTTAGAATAAAAAAAATCGAAATGGAGGAAAAAATAACGACTACAACTATTGGAAAGTAAGTTGCTGTGTTGTGCTGCTGGCAGAAATTGCTCACTAATCAAATGATGGACAATTTAAATTAATAGGGAAAAATTGTAATGGAATCGGGATGGAAATAATAAAAAAAAATAATAATGGAAAAAATAATCGAAGAAATGGGGAGAAGAGCGAAGTTTTTTGAGACCTTCAAATGTGGATTATTTAAAGGCCTTCAAATGTGGATTTTTTAAAGAATTTTTAAAGGCCTTCAAACGTGGGTTTTTTAAAGAATTTTTAAAGGCCTTCAAACGTGGATTTTTAAAGGCCTTCAAACGTGGATTTTTAAAGAATTTTTAAAGGCCTTCAAACGTGGATTTTTTAAAGAATTTTTGGAGGCCTTCAAACGTGGATTTGTTAACAAATTTTTAGAGGCCCTGAAATGTAGATTTTTAAAGAATTTTTAGAGGCCTTCAGTGGATTTTTTAAGGGCCTTCAAACGAGGATTTTTTAAAGAATTGTTAGAGGCCTTCAAACGTGGATTTTTTAAAGAATTTTTAGAGGCCTTTAACCGTTGATTTTTTAAAGAATTTTTAGAGGCCTTCAAATGTTGATTTTTTAAAGAATTTTTAGAGGCCTTCAAACGTGGATTTTTTAAAAAAAATTTTAGAGGCTTTCAAATTTGAATTTTTAAAGATTTTTAAAGGCTTTTGAACGTGGATTTTTTAAAGGCATTTAAACGTGGATTTTGAACGTGGAGGCTACCTAAAGTCCTTTAGGTCTGGATGTTTTTGCAGATTTTTGAATTTTTTAAAATATTTTTTGGAGGCTACCTAAAGTCCTTTAGGCTTGGTTTTTTAAATATTTTTTGAGACAACCTAAAGGCCTTCAAATGTTGATTTTTTAAATAATTTTTTTGGCTGCCTGGCTGGATTTTTTAAAGAATTTTTGAAGGCTACGTAAAGGTCTTCGAACGTGGATTTATTTAAGAATTTTTGAAGGCTACTTAAGGGCCTTCGAATGTGGATTTATTTAAGAATTTTTGAAGACTACTTAAAGGCCTTCGAACGAGGATTTTTTAATTTTCTGGAGGCAACCCAAAGACGTAGATTTTTAAAGTATTTTTGGAGGCTACCTAATGGTCATCAGGCGTGGATTTTTTAAATAATTTTTGGAGGTAACCTTCAAACGTGGATTTTTTAAATAATTTTTGGAGGCAACCCAAAGGCTTTCAAACGTGGATTTTTAAAGAATGTTTAGAGGCAACCAAAAGGCTTTCAAATGTGGATTTTTTTAAAGAATTTTTAAAGGCAACCCAATGGCCGTCAACGTGGGTTTAAAAAAAAAAAATAGGGAAACCCAAAAGTCTTCAAATGTGGATTTTTAAAGAATTTTAAGGCAACCCAATGGCCGACAAGCGTGGATTTTTAAAAAACATTTTAAAGGCAACCCAAAGGCCGTCAAATGTGGATTTTTAAAGGCAGCCCAAAGGCCTTCAAACTTGGATTATTTAAAGAATTTTTGGAGGCCACCTAAGGCCTTCAAACGCGGATTTTTTAAAGAATTTAAGGAGGCCCGCCAGATTCCTTCGAAATCTGGATTTTTTAAAGGATTTTTTATAGGCCTTCAAACGTGGATTTTTTAAATAATTTTTAAAGGCCTTCAAATGTGGATTTTTTAAAGAATTTTCAAGGGATACCTAAGGCCTCAAAGGTGGATTATTTAAAGAATTTCAAGGGATTTTTGTGGGCTACACAAAGCTCAGAAAAATTGGATATCGAAACGTGTACTTTTTCGAGGAACTTTTAAAGACACAAAAGATCCCAGAGAACGCGGACTTGGTAAAGAATTTTTAGAGACTACAAAGAGCCTAGAATACATGCTTTAAAATTGTAGAGACACCAGAGAGCCTAGAAAACTTTTTATTTTTAATTTTAGACACTCCAAGGAGCCGAGAAACAAAGATTTTTTTTTGGATTTATGGGGACTCCTCCAATCCCACAGAACGTGTTTTTTTTTTAAACTTCAGAAGCTCAAAAAAGTTTAGATAACGAGGATCTTTTAAAGAATTTTTTAAGGAATTTCAGTTCAATTTTTTGTTAATTTTTAGAGAAAATTGAAGCCCAGAAGACGTGGATTGAAAAAAAAAATTGAGACGGTCTCAAGCTCAGAAAACGTGAATTTTTAAATAATTTTTAGAGAGAAAAGAAAACGCGGAGTTTTAAAAGAATTTTTAGAGAGACCAGAAGACTGAGTTTTTTTAAGAATTTTTAGAGAGACCAGAAAACGTGGATTTTTTTTTTAAGAATTTTTAGAGAGACCAGATATCTGAGTCTTTTTAAGAATTTTTGGAGAGACCAGAAAACATGTTTTTTGAGAATTTTTAGAGAGACTTGAAACCCAGAAAATCTGATTTCGTTAAAGAATTTTTAGAGAGGCCAGAAAACGTGTTTTTTAAAGAATTTTTAAAGAGACTTGAAGCGCAGAAAATCTGATTTCGTTAAAGAATTTTTAGAGAGACCAGAAAAAGTGTTTTTTTAAGATTTTTTCGAGAGACTTGAAGCCTAGGATAGCTCAATTTTTCAAAGACTTTTTATAGAGACTAGAAGCCCATAAAACCTGGTTTTTTAAAGAATGTTTCAAGAAATTGCCCTTTATAGAATTTAAGATTAATTTTGAATCCTTCTGAAGTCTTAGGTAGTCCCCTATGCTTCTCCAGCTTTCCTATATTCTTCCATCTGCTGTTAGTCCTCCATTTTTGTATAATCTTTGAATATAACCATCAACAATCAACTGCTGTTCTTTTTTCCCCAATTTCTCCAATTAATTCAAATTAAATGTCAAATAAAATTCTCTGGCTTTTTGTAAAAATTACTGTAATTAATTTTGAAACCATGCTCAGAAAATTTTGGTTTTTGGGCAACATAATTGCCGCCAGTTGTCCTCCCAATTCGGGGTAACAAGATAAAGCGTTTTGCATGTTGGGACCCTACTATTCACAAATACTGCAAATGTGGCGGCTGCTGCTGCTGTTTTGTCATTTATCATTTACTGCGCCCACAAGCCCACTACTAGTTTTTTGTGCTCTTTTCAAATGCGCCTAAATGGTATGCAGCAAATTGTGAAAAAATCATAAAACACACAAAAAAATCTGCTCATACCCCCCAAAAAAAGGGAGGGGAAAGCCGGAGAATTTCTAAACGCAGCCATGAACACGCAAAACCATTAAAAATAAACGCCAAGCAAACAGCATTCAAAACGGCAGCGCCTAAAAAACTACTATATATTTTGTATGTCTGTGTGTGTGCGTGTGTATGTGTGATATGAGGACCATAGAAAATAATATAGGCTGCATTGAGAGCTGAGAGCTCCTCAGCTGGGATCTCACCATGTGTCGTACATTTCGTGTGCGTCCACATCTTATCTATGGGAGAGTTGGAAATGCGTTTTCGTCGTTTCTTTTTTGTTTTTTTTTTGTTGGTTTAAAATCGCAAAAAAATAGTTGAAAACAAGAGGATATATTTTCTCCATACACACACCCCCCACACTCACACTTTCGCATATTTCTAGGTTAGTTCTCTCTAGCATACGATGTTCGTGTGTGAGTCGGCCAGCAACAACATAGGCTCCGCCCTTGTATTTGCCGACTCTTCAGAGATAACATTTTCTGCATACAAAAATATTTCAGAGGCTGTGTTTTTTGTTGGTTGTAGTTTTATTTGTTTTTTAACAACGTTGGTTTATAGTTTAGCTGACGAAAGGGAGGCTGCATATACAGAGGCATGATGGAATGTAAACAAGATATGTTAAATTATATAGTTTTTTTTTTTTTTTGAATGAATTGTGAATTTTTAATACTTTATTAAAAGATTTTTTAGGGAATCCCCTGGCTTGGACTTTTTGAAGACTTTTAAGACTCCCCAAAGGTCAGAAAATGTGAAGTTTTTTTTAAAGAATTTTCATTTAATTTCTTTTTTTTTTTTCATTTCAGAAACTCTAAGGCCTAGGAAGAATTTTTGAGACCCCTTAAATGTGTTCATCGTTGGATGTTTAAAAAAAAAATATTTAGAGAACACAAAAGGTAATTTTTTGAAGATTTTTTTTTTTATAAAAAGGCGTTAAAAGTAAAATATTTAGACATGGATTTATAAGAATTTTAGAGCAGTCTAAAGGGCGAAAATGGATTTTTACGAAGGGCTCTCTTAAGACCCTTAAATGTGGATTTATATCGAAATTTTTCAGACTAAATTATTGCGATTTCACGGGGATTTTGAAAAGAATTTTTAGGGACTTCCTAAAACCCAGAATATATGGATTTTTAGAGACTTCGTAAACAAGGCAAAAGGCAAGGATTGAGACTACAATAAACATAAAGAAGTGTATGTTTCAAAAAATTTCAGAGATGAGGTTCTCTGGATTTTTAAGAACTTTTATAAAGGCTAGGAGAAAAAACTTTAGAGGCTAACTTCGAACATAATTTTTAAAAGGATTTTAGAACATATATGTCCTTCATTCCTTAAAGGCACTTAATGGTGACTTTTTTGATTTTTGGAGAGGTCTATTAAACTCAAAAATCGCAGAATTTTTTTTATGTATATTTTTCAGACTTTCGTCTGAAGTTTTAAAAATAATTTTTAAATTCAACCTAATTGCCTTCACATGTGGATTATGAAGAATACTTAATCTCAATAAACTTGGGCTTTGGAAAGAATTTCCAGAGACTTCCTAATTGTCTTTAAAATAATTTTATAGGCCTTCGAATTTGGATTTTTAAAATATTTTTAGAGACTTTCCGAATGAATTAAAATTTGGATTGGTAGCAATTTTTCTGATGGCTTTTTTCTAGAATTCTTAGAGAGTTGGGGTTTCTAAACAATTTTTGGAGATCCTTCAACGTGGACTTTAAAGAATTATTAAAAAATACTTAGAAGTCGTTTGTTTTTTTTTAAAGAATTTTCAGAATTCAGAATTCAAAAGATTTTTTAAGCAATTTTTGAGAATTTCAGGACACTCTTTAAAAGCCCAGAGTTTCCCCTGAATTTTCTTCTCAGAGTTTTCTTTAGAATTTATGGTTTGTTTTTAAAGTATTTTTGGCGACTGTTTAGACTGTTTTTTGGAATTCTTTAGAGGCCTTCAGATTCCGATTTTGCATAGATTTTTTAAAATATTTTGAGACTCTTTCAAGACATTTGATCTAAGATTTTTGATTCATTTTTAGAGAATTTTTTGAGATTCCTAAGAAGCCTCCAAAAGTAGAATTTTGTGGAATATTTTGGAATTTTTAGAGGCCTTCAAATTTAGATTTTTAAAGAGTTTTTATTGGCCATCAAATGTGAATTTTTCTAAGAATTTTTGGAGGCCTTCAAACGTGGATTTTTTTAAGATTTTTTTGAGGCAAACTAAGGCTTTCAACCGTGAATTTTTATAGATTTTTAGTGATCTTCAGATGTGGATTTTTTATAGAATTGTTAGAGATCTTCAATCGTGGATTTTTTAAAGAATTTTTAGAGGCCCTCAAACGTGGTTTTTTTAAAGAATTTTTAGAGGCCCACAAACGTGGAT
This sequence comes from Musca domestica, assembly GCF_030504385.1. Lineage (NCBI taxonomy): Eukaryota > Metazoa > Arthropoda > Insecta > Diptera > Muscidae > Musca > Musca domestica. The sequence continues at coordinate 686,492 of NW_026712277.1, forward strand.
TTTTCTACGAATTTTTAGAGGCAGCCTAAAGGCCTTAAACCGTGGATTTTCAAAAGAATTTTTAGAGGCAACCTAGAGGCCATAAACCGTGGATTTTTAAGGCCTTCAACCGTTAATTTATTTAAGAATTTTTGGAGGCCTTAAAAAGTGGATTTTTCTAAGAATTTTTGGAGGCCTTCAAACGTGGATTTTTTTAAAGAATTTTTAGAGATATTCAAAAGTGGATTTTTAATAAAATTTTTAGACATCTTCAAACGTAGATTTTTTAGATATTTTTTAAAGATCTTCAAACGTAGACTTTTTTGATATTTTTTAAAGATCTTCAAACGTGGATTTTTTAAAGAAGGATTTTTAAAGAATTTTTAGAATTTCTTTCAAACGTGGATTTTTTAAAGAATTTTTAGAGATCTTCAAACGTGGATTTTTTAAAGATCTTCAAACGTGGATTTTTTAAAGAATTTTTAGAGATCTTCAGACGTGGACTTTTTTTTGAATTGTTAGAGATCTTCAAAAGTGGATTTTTCTAAGAATTTTTAGAGGTCTTCACGGGTGGATTTTTTAAAAAAAATTTTAAGGCTTTCAAACGTGGATATTTTAAGAATTTTTTTCTAAGATTTTTTTTTGAATTTTCTAAGATTTTTTAGAGGCAAACCGTGGATTTTCTAAGAATTTTTAGAGGCAACCTATAGGTCTTCAACCGTTAATTTATTTAAGAATTTTTGGAGGCCTTCAAACGTGGTTTTTTTATAGAATTTTTAGAGATCTTCAAACGTGGATTTTTAATAAAATTTTTAGAGATCTTCAAACGTGGATTTTTTAAAGAATTAGAGGCCCTCAAACGTGGATTTTTAAAGAATTTTAGAGGCCCTCAAACGTGGATTTTTTAAAGAATTAGAGGCCCTCAAACGTGGATTTTTAAAGAATTTTAGAGGCCCTCAAACGTGGATTTTTAAAGAATTTTAGAGGCCCTCAAACGTGGATTTTTTAAAGAATTTTTAGAGATCTTCAAACGTGGATTTTTTATAAAATTTTTAGAGATCTTCAAACAAGGATTTAGACCAGAATTAAAGTTCAAAAAATCGACCAATGAATTTGAAAAAATCTCTGTGATCTGATCTGAAATGATCTCTGTGTCTTGAACTAGGTTTGAAATTAAATTATCATTAAGAATCCGTAATTTTCGGGTTTAAAATCTCTCTTTTTGGGTCTATAAGAGGCTTTAAAATATTTGCAGTTTTCGGCCCATGAAGTGAATTCGAATTTTCTTCTAATGTTGAAACCGAATTCTTTGCCCGAATGTTGGTTGGTGTCTTGAAAAAGTCTTAAAAAATCTCATTTTTTCGTGGCCTGGAACCGGCTCAAAAAATTCCATCACTCCCCTTTGCGACCATATTGAATTATAAACAAACCATGACAGTCGATGTGACGTGTGTTTTCTCTACTCTCTCCTCTCCCTATCCTTCTCACACACACACATTCACGCATTGCAAAATGCTCATACCACACCTCTTTTTTTGTGGCGTAGAGGTGGACAACAAAAAACTAAGGCCTATTTTTAGGCGCCACACACACACAAACATAAGGCAGAGAGAATATTTTATTTCAACAACTCTCTCCTTCGTCCCATCTCCGCGTTTGTGTTTTATGAAAATGTGCGCCTAACAAAAAATGCAATTAAATGCTTTAGTTCCGCATAACCCCGCAAGTTTTTCTCCATTTTTTTTCTATTTTCACAGTCTCCATTCACAGTTTTCTTTACAAAATCCCTGGGATAAATAAAAAAGGGCTCTATAATTTCCATGTGAGGGCTTGTTTTTTTAGCCACTCGTCTTCTTTTCACAATGAAAACGACTGTTACAAGAAGACCGGCTGGGTTGCTTTTCTAAGTTTTTTTTTTTTTTTTGATAACACAAACGTTTTTGGTTTCTTTTCACATTTATTTTAGGAGCTTGTTGTCTTCTTTTTTGCGGGACAAACTATATTTACTGCTGCATCCTTTCTTTTGTTGGATAGTTAAATGCTGCATTTTTGGTTTATCATCAGTCGGGCCATGGAGTTTGTTTCTTCCATTCCCCACCCCTCTCCACAAAGTCGAGGTAGTGAAGGCCTTTGTTTCTGCGAGTTTGCCTTAGTTTCGGAGCCACCATTTAGATATTTTCATTATGCGATGTGAATGCGTTTTGCTTTAACTGCCTGCTTTTCCGCACTGCCTTTCTATGGGCAATTTTCCTTAACCTCTTTTGGCCTCTTTCATTTTTTTTCGTTTAGGTTTACTTTTTGCAGTTTTTTTCTTATTTTGTCTTCTCGGTGTTTTGTTGGGGAAAAAGATAATGGGAAGTTTTTGGTCGTAGGAGTCTATTCATTTTAGAAAATGTGAATAAATGCAACAAAAATGGGAATTGCGGAATAATAAATCAGTGAAGGGTGTGGGGTGGAAAAGGGGATGAAGAGCGGAAAATTGTATATTTTTTCTCATTTCCAGGAACATGGGTTCAATGACATTTAATGTGTGAGTTTGAGACATTTTCCGTTTAGAAAGCTTTTTTATTAGAAGTTGGATTTCATATAGAGGAAACCTTTGACGATTTCTTAAAACACCAAATATATTAATTTATACAAAAAATTCTTAAGACACTTAACTAGAATCATAAAATCTATAAAAATCCATTCTCTCAGATAATAAAAGTTGCTTAAAAACTTTCCAATAAAATTGTCTCCTACAATTTCTCTGGAATTTTAAAAAAAATTATATTATGAGAATTCTGAAGTGGCTTCAAAAGTGTTGTTCTTTTGAAAATCCACGTTTTCTCGGCTTTTATGAGACTCTAATAATTCCTTAGAAAATTTACGATTTGTTGTCCTGGAGTCACTGAAAAAATATCTTTGTAAAATCTACACTATTAGAGCCTTGTAAAGATTTCAATAACTTGTTGGATAATATAGGTATTTTCGACCCCTAGGAAGGCCTCTAGAAATTATTCGAGACCTTTTAAAAAAAAAAAAAAAGTTGAAGGTTCCTAAAACATTATTCAAAATTTCCGTGAAAGATCTAGGATTTCCGGCTCGGTTTTAAAGTCTCTAAAAATTCGTTTAAAACACAGTTTTCCATCTCTGAAGGCCTCTTTAAATTGTTGAAAAATCCAGGCCATTTTCGGGAAGATCATTTTTGAAAAATCCAGGGCCTATAAAAAAATTCGAACATTCTTTGAAAAATTCAGACTTTTTTTTGGCTCTGAATTCATGAAGGTCTTTTAATAATTTTGAAAAATCCAGTGCTTTTCGAAACTTGATCTACGTTTGAATGCCTCTAAATAATTTCCAAGATTCTTTGAAAAATCCAGACTTTTTGGCTCTAGATTCTTGAAGGTATTTTAATGCTTTTGAAAAAATCCAGTGCTTTCCTAATCTTGATCTGCGAGTGAAGGCCTCTAGAACTTTTTAAAAAATTCTTTGAAAAATCCAAGGTTCTTGCCTCTGAGTCCTCGTTTGAGGGTCGCTTAAACCCCTTCCAAAATTCGTTGGGAAATCCAGGCTTTTCCTCTAAAAATTCTTTAAAAAAAAAACACGTTTGAGGGTCGTTAAAGCCCTTCCAAAATTCATTGATAAATCCAGGCTTTTCCTCAAAAAATTCTACGTTTGAGGGTTTTTGAAAAATTCTGCAAAAAATCCACGTTTGAAGGCTTTTAAATAATTCTGCAAAAAATCCACGTTTGAAGGCTTTTAAATAATTCTGCAAAAAAATCCACGTTTGAAGGCTTTTAAATAATTCTGCAAAGAAATCCACGTTTGAAGGCACTTAGATTGCATTTGAAAATTCTTTAAGAAATCGAAGTTTGAAGGCCTCAAGAAAATTCTTTAAAAAATCCACGTTTGAAGGCCTCAAGAAAATTCTTTAAAAAATCCAAGTTTGAAAATCTTTGGGTGGCTTCCAAAAATTCTTTAAAAAGTCCAAGTTTGAAGGCCTTTGGGTGGCTTCCAAAAATTCTTTTAAAAAAATCCACGTTCGAAGGCCTTTGGGTTTCCTCAAAAAATTCTTTATAAAATCCATGTTTGAAGTCCTTTATGGGTATTCTTTGAAAAAGCCCACTGTGAAAACCTTTGGAGTACCTCTAAAAATTCTTTAAAAATTCCACGTTGAATGCCCATCAAGGGCTCTCCAAAAAATCTTTAAAAATTTTGCGTTGAATGCCTTTCAAGGAGTCTCTAAAAATTCTTTAAAAAATCCACGTTTGAAGGCCTTCAAGGAGTCTCTAAAAATTCTTTAAAAAATCCACGTTTGAAGGCCTTCAAGGAGTTTCTAAAAATTCTTTAAAAAATCCACGTTTGAAGGCCTTCAAGGAGTTTCTAAAAATTCTTTAAAAAATCCACGTTTGAAGGCCTTCAAGGAGTCTCTAAAAATTCTTTAAAAAATCCACGTTTGAAGGCCTTCAAGGAGTCTCTAAAAATTCTTTAAAAAAATCCACGTTTGAAGGTCTCTAGAAATTCTTTAAAAAATCCACGTTTGATGGTCTCTAAAATTTCTTTAAAAAAATCCACGTTTGAAGGTCTCTAGAAATTCTTTAAAAAATCCACGTTTGAAGGCCTTCAAGGAGTCTCTAAAAATTCTTTAAAAAATCCACGTTTGAAGGCCTTCAAGGAGTCTCTAAAAATTCTTTAAAAAAATCCACGTTTGAAGGTCTCTAAAAATTCTTTAAAAAATCCACGTTTGAAGGCCTTCAAGGAGTCTCTAAAATTTCTTTAAAAAAATCCACGTTTGAAGGTCTCTAGAAATTCTTTAAAAAAATCCACGTTTGAAGGTCTCTAAAATTTCTTTAAAAAATCCACGTTTGAAGGCCTTCAAGGAGTCTCTAAAAATTCTTTAAAAAAATCCACGTTTGAAGGTCTCTAGAAACTCTTAAAAAAAAAAATCCACGTTTGAAGGTCTCTAAAAATTCTTTAAAAAAAATCCACGTTTGAAGGCCTTCAAGGAGTCTCTAAAAATTCTTTAAAAAAATCCACGTTTGAAGGTCTCTAGAAATTCTTTAAAAAAAATCCACGTTTGAAGGTCTCTAAAAATTCTTAAAAAAAATCCACGTTTGAAGCCCTTCAAGGAGTCTCTAAAAATTCTTAAAAAAAATCCACTTTTGAAGCCCTTCAAGGAGTCTCTAAAAATTCTTTAATAAATCCACGTTTGAAACCCTTCAAAGAGTCTCTAAAAATTCTTTAAAAAATCCACGTTTGAAGGCCTTCAAGGAGTCTCTAAAAATTCTTAAAAAAATCCACGTTTGAAGCCCTTCAAGGAGTCTCTAAAAATTCTTTAATAAATCCACGTTTGAAACCCTTCAAGGAGTCTCTAAAAATTCTTTAAAAAATCCACGTTTAGAGGCCATTGGGATTCCTCTAAAAATTCTTTAATAAATCCACGTTTGAAGGCCTTTGGACTGCCTCTAGAAATTCTTAAAAAAAATCTACCTTAGAAGACCTTTAGGTATCCTCGAAATATTATTTAAAAAACCACGTTTGAAGGCTTTCAAGGAATGTCTAAAAATTCTTTATAAAATCCACGTTTAAAGCCCTTCATGGAGTCTCTATAAATTCTTTAAAAAATCCAAGTTTTAAGGCCTTTGGGTTGCCTTTAAAAGTTCTTTAAAAAATCCAGGTTTGAAGACCTTTGGATTGCTTCCGAAAATTCTTTAAAAATCCACGTTTGAAGCCCTTCAAGGAGTCTCTAAAAATTCTTTAATAAATCCACGTTTGAAGGCATTTAGGTTGCCTCCAAAATTGCTTAAAAATCCAAGTTTGAAGGCATTTGGGTTGCTTCTAAAAATTCTTTAAAAAATCCACGTTTGAAGGCCTGTAGTTGGTCTCAATAAAATCTTTAAAAATCCACGTCCAAAAACCTTAAGTTGGCCTAAAATAAATTCTTTAAAAATCTACATGTGAAGGTCTTGAAATTGCTGCTAAAAATTCTTTTAAAAATCCACGTTTGATGGCCTTTAGGTTGACTCTAATTTTTTTATTTTATTTTTTTTTTGAAAATCCATATTTGAAGACGTTTGAGTTGCCTCTAAAAATTCTTCAAAAATCCATGTTTGAAGGCCATTATGTTACCTCTAAAAATACTTTAAATAATCCACATTTGAAGCTTTTCAAAAATTATTTTAAAAATCTACGTTTGGTTGTCCCTAAAAATCTTTAAAAAATTCCTGTTTGATTATCGTTAGGTTACCTCTGTTTTTTTTTTTTTTTAATATAAATTTGAATGCCTTTAGGTTGTCTCTAAAATTTCTTTGAAAAGTCCACGTTTGAAGGCGTTGAGGTTGCCTCTTATTATCTTTAAAAAAATCACATATGAAAGCCTCTTAAAATTCTTCAAAAATGCACATTTGAAAGCTTTTTTGTTTGGTACCATCTGGCGTATGCGTGTCGACAGCACTTATACGCCGTAATGCCGAAATGTGTAAAAATCATTTATTTTTACCTTTTATACATTTTAAAAATTTATTTGGCATTTTCCAGTATCTTTTTAGTGCATTTAACTATTTCATTGAAATATTCAATTGAACTTTTAAAGTTGTTAGCACAAATTCGCATTTTTATTTTGGTGGCTGTTGTTTTTTTTATTTGGCATTTGTTTTTTTTTTCAATATTTGTTTCAGTGCGTAGTCAGTCTACTCTTATCAGCCAGACAGGGCATATAAATGACCTTGAGAATAGCCGGTCAATGGTGAAATATTGATGTCCAATTTAATGAAAAAAGAGGAAAAAAAACTAAAAAATAGTCTACACCAAAAAAAAAGATAGGCACCCCGCTAACAAATAAAAATCGTGAAAAAATTACACGGTTTTTTTTTTGAAAAATAAAAAAACTACAACAAACAATTCTTCAAATGCCCCCCAATAACAAATAACGGCAGTAACAAAAAAAAAAAGAACAACAGCAAACTTCTATCTATAGATACAATATGTGTATTTTTTATATATATATAGATATTTTATTTATTTAAATAAATACAAATTGACATACACATATACATATATGTGTGTTACAATTTATATATATATATATATTCGTCGTGTGTACGTATGTAAATAAAACAAATATATACTATATATATATGAAACGAGACAGGAGTTGTTGTTGTTTTTTTTTTTTTTTTTTTTTGTGAGGAATTTAAATATACCGAATACAGAGAAATTTATAGACAAAAAACCAGAAATAACAACGAAACTAACAAAAACCCCAGTAGACGTAGCAAAACATAACCATAGGCAGACGGACGAGCGGACAATCAGTCCGACAGACAGACAGACAGATGGTCGAATTTTGTTTTGATTTCCAGAGACACTGGCCTGGACCCCATGTATTTGGACCCAAAAAAATAGGCAGAAATGAGACATGGTCGGAAGTGTTACTAACTACTATGGCTCGTTCGGATACGCATACAAACGCCATAGACAGGGAAAACACAGAACAGGAAAAAAACAATGACAACATACACACAGATGGATGGACGACAGAGAGACAAATAAATCACAAAAAAAAAAAAAAAAAAAAAAATACAATTCCATTTCATATACACCTTTTTCCCTTTTGTATATGTGTATATGTCTATATTTGTATATATGTGGAGTGCGTATATACAGCAGCTGTTATATATCTCTATTATTATATATAACCTTTTAGGCATATAAGTGGATGTAGAAAAAAAGAAACAAAGAAAACACTTGACAAGATAAAATAAAGATCGATTTTTTTATCTCTGATAAGCGAGAAAGTGTTTGTCCGCATTATTTTTGATAATCTTTGGAATATGTTAGTAAAATGTGTTAAGGTCTTTTCGGCTCAATTTTGATAAGAAAATTCGATTGCCGAATCATTGGAACAACAGTTGGAATCATTGCTGCAAATACTGGGAAAATACAAGGAGATTTTGGCATAGATAACAAGGTGGCGTATGAGTAGCGACAACACGTATACGCAACCTTGGCTGATTTTAATAATTTTAAGTTATTATATATCTCTATTGTAGATTGCTTTTGGGGCTCATAAAAAAATATTTGTTGTAGAAACAAATAAAAAGATGAAAAATCACTAAACAAAATAAAACAAGTAAGCAAAGGCTATAGTCATGCGAGGTCGACTATTTGATACCCTACAACACTACAATATGGTAGAAGTCCCCTTATGCCCAAATCCATTTTGGAAGATTTCGCTTTTAAAATTATGTCATAGAGCACTGCCCAAACATTACCCTTAACTTTTTGACCAGTTGTTGACTGTTAGTTGTTGTGGTCCACTTTTTTCAGTTAAATATAAAAATGCTGGTCTTCTTCCCTGCCTTTAACTCTCTTCTCATGCAAAATTTCGTGTCGATTGGTTTCAATTGTGTGATCAGGAAAATTTCTCTGTTTTTGGTAAATTTGAACCCTAATTTTAATTTTTAAATTTTTTGCGATCATCTCCAAAAGCAAGAGACCACTGTGTATCTCTAAATTTAGGCTCATCCATGGTACAATGAAGAGAAGGTAGGTCAACTTTGAAAAAATTGCAAGTATAGAGGTCTACCTGTTTGGCTTGTAATGTCAGAATTACTATCAAAACAATAAAAAAGCAAACAACTTGTTGCATTAATTTTGAATAAATAATTTAAAACCGCGAAAACTGAATGAGTGTTCAAAATTTCTTTTCAATATCAAGTTCTACATGTCTCTTATGGTTTATTTCGCGACAAAAACTGTAGATTTTGTCGATGCATTCGTTGCAATAAGCATTTTGAAAACACCCGAAGTTGAATATTTTCTGAACAATTTTTTATTATTGAAAAGAAGACACACACATAAGCAAACGAAGTTGACATATTAAGCCATAAAAATAAAAAAATTAAATCATATGGTAGTTCTGCCCTACCTTGAATTCATTGTACCATGGGCTCATCTATATGATTTGCTTGTCTACGATATTTGGCTATATTCGTCAACGAAATCAGTACAAAAAGCCAGTAGTTTTCCTTTTTGTGTATTTTGGATATCGCCTGTAAATTATTTTCTGCGTTTCGATAGAATGGAAATGTTGGTATTTGTTCGCACAAAAGTAGTGCTACATTCTACTCGCTGTCCTACACTCTAACTTCATGCGAGATTTCGTACCCTTTTGTTTATATTTGTGACCTTTATAACGACTGCAAAATCGGTAACATTTTTAGATGTTGGTCCATGTCACAAAATACTAGAAAATAGAGCAACTGCAAAATCAGAAAATTTTTCAGCTTTTGGTCCATTTTAACCCTAAATATTATGCAATCATCTCCAAAAGCATTAGGCTTCTATTCTGCCCTTAGCCTCACCTATATTCTAAATTTCGTGAAGATTGAGCCATAATTGCGACCGGTAGAATGATTACAAATTAACATGGACAGACGGACGGACGGACATACATAGCTAGATCCACTCAGCTCGGCGAGATAGGAAGATCTATATATACTTTCCTATGTGGGATACCAATATTTCGAGGTGTAACATAATTTTTGGCCCAATCAAACTTATAATACCCCCGACACAAAGTGTTGTAAGGTATAAAAATCTCTCTGAGTACAGGTGAAAAATGCTCCGTACTCCACAAATTTTGAAGATATTTCGTAAATTTTATTTCAGATTATTTAAGTTCTCAATAATATAAATTCATAGTGGAATTTTTGGAGCCCTAATTACATAAATATGCTGCAAATACCAGGTCAATACAAGGCAATTTAGACAAATTATATGTGCTATGGTATAAGTAATGACAACACGTATACGCTACCGCAAGTGCCTTTGCCAATTTTAAGTTTTTATATATCTCTTTAATTATAACCTGCAAGGCATATGAAACCAATATATGTAGAAAAAAAAAACACAAATAAAATTTAAATAAAAATAAATTCTTTATAACTCTGCCGCTTATAGCTCGGGAAGTCTTCACAAATACTTTATTGAAAATCTTCCCAATATTTTTGCCTAAAACTTGTAAGTCCTTGAAGGCCTATTTTTAAGAAGCGCATACCTTTGTGCCATCGTTTGAACAAAAATGTCAGTCAACCTCTAATACGAAACTAATGCTAGGGCTTTTGTTTAAACATCATAAGGTGACGTATATGTGGCGACAACACGTATGCCCAACCATGGGCGATTCCAATAACTTCTAACAACTTCTGGGGTGGATTTGTTTAAAATTTTTTGAAGGTCTTTCAAGACCTAAGACGTGGATTTTTAAATAATTTTTGGGGTCTTTCTGAAGGCCTTATAACGTGGTATTTAAAAAAAAATTGGAAGCCTATTAAAAACCTAAGGGCGAAGTTTTTTATTGAATTTTTGGAGGCCTATTGAAGACAACAAGGCGTGGATTTTTTAAAGAATTTTTGGAGGCCTATTAAAGTTCATAAGGCGTGGATTTTTTAAAGAATTTTTAAAGGCCTATTAAAGTCCTAATGGCGTGGATTTTTTAAAGAATTTTTAAAGGCCTATTAAAGTCCTAAAGGCGTGGATTTTTTAAAGAATTTTTGGAGGCCTAGCCAAGTTCTAAAGTTGTGAATTTTTTAAAGAATTTTTGGATGCATAGCCAAGTTCTAAAGGCATGGTTTTTTAAAGAATTGTTAAAAGCCTATTAAGGTCCCAAAGGCTTGGATTTTTTAAAGAATTTTTAAACGCCTATTAAAGTCCCAAAGGCTTGAATTTTTTAAAGAATTTTTAAAGGTCTATTATGATTATTAAAGAATTTGTAGAGATCTTTATAAAGTCTTTAAAAATCTAAAAAAGTGTGGATATTTGAAAAATCCTTAGAGGACTGTTATAGCCCATCTAGTGTATTTTTAAAGCATTTTTAGAGGCCTATTATAGTCCTTTTAGCGTGTTTTTAAAGGGTTTTTAGTGACTCCATAAAATTCGTAATATTAGATTTTTTAAGTATTTTTAGAGTATTACTAATGGCTTCTAGGCGTCGACTTTTTTTTAAGTATTTTAGAGTCTTTCTAAATGCCTTCGGGCGTGGATTTTTTTAAAGATTTTTTGGAGACCTTTTAAAGACCTAAAAGTCGTGGATTTTGGTTTAAGAATTTTTGGAGGCCTTTTAAAGACCTAAAAGACGTGGATTTTGGTTTAAGAATTTTTGGAGGCCTTTTAAAGGCGTGGATTTTGGTTTAGAAATTTTTGGAGGCCTTTTAAAGACCTAAAAGGCGTGGATTTTAGTTTAAGAATTTTTGGAGGCCTTTTAAAGGCGTGGATTTTGGTTTAAGAATTTTTGGAGGCCTTTTAAAGACCTAAAAGGCGTGGATTTTAGTTTAAGAATTTTTGGAGGCATTTTAAAGACCTCAAATGCGTGGATTTTGGTTTAAGAATTTTTGGAGGCCTTTTAAAGGCGTGTATTTTAGATTAAGAATTTTTGGAGGCATTTTAAAGGCTTAAAGTCGTGGATTTTTAAAGTCTTTCTAAAGTCTTCCAGGCGTGATTTTTTGGATTTTTTAGAGTTCTTCCAAATGGCGTGGCTTTTTTGTGTGAATTTTTGGAGCCATTCTAAATATCTATATGAGTGGATTTTTTTTTTAAATTTTTGAGCCCTCTTAAAGACGCATGGATTTTTCAAGAATTTTTTGTGGCTTATATTATATTTGGGCATATATAAAAACAGATAAATAGAAATAATATTTGATTTTCCCACAATACATGTCAAAATCTTCCTCAACTTCCTTTTCAAGGTCTTATTTTATTAGAGATAATTTAAGCTGTCTATATTATATTTAATTTGCAAAATTCTGTGGGAAATTATACAAAATCCGAATGAGATCCATAGGTCCGGAGCGTAAATGGAGACCCGGACTTGATGTTCGCTTCTTAAGTTTCCTAAATCGAGAAGTCGTTGCGCCATTGATTTTTTTAATTCGCGAGCTAAAAAAGGGGGATTAAAAATGGAGCTTTGGTGCGTATGATTGGTGTCAATACGTATACGTCACATTGTACACCTGAATTACTTTCGAAATACACACTTTAAATGCATGGAATCAAAGGTGCTATGGCACGACAAGCGAAATATTAAATTAATATAGTGTGGGTGAAAGCTGAGAAAGAATCACTACAGATGCTGAGCGCAAATATTTTCAAAGCTAAAGAAGGAAAATTAGATAAAGTACCCGTGTGGCGTATAATTTATGTCAACAGGTATACTTCATCATGCAGTCTTTTAGTTCTTTATATATGAACTTTGGTTTCCTCGATCGAGATTGCGATTTCACATAATTCTTGGCGCGATTTTATGTGATATTCTTTGCTGCTATACTGGACATTTTGTTTGTAAAAATAAAAATCCTTTAAGTACTCTTCTTGGCAGTTTGTTAAGTATTTAAGGAATGGTCGAAATATTGAAAAAGACATCGCAGCTTTCTGACTTCACCACCACTCCTATTAAGTTCTTTCTGGGATGTTATTTGATAGTACCTAGTGGCGTATAAGTATCATCAACATGTATACGCCACATGTTTTGAGTTAAAATATTTGTAGTGCAGGTATCATACTTAACTGTTAAAATCGAGAAATTATCTTGGCATTATTTTAGCAAATACTGGCATTATTTCTGGCCGAGTTGATATTGAAATTCAATTCCATCTATCCAATATTTGATAGAATTCCATGTATCCAATATTTCCGGTCTTTTTCGATATACCACATTCTCTACGACATTAGGTCATATATGAACGATTTTTACAAATTCCATCAATATGGCAGTAAAATGGCCACGATATGAATGGACAACACGTTTTTAGGCCATGTGATTTTTTTCGTAAGGGGGAAATCTCCCAATAGCATCGCACATCAAACAAAAGCACGAGGTTAGCCGGCAATGCAATTCACGGCAAAATGCAATTCAATGCACTGTCCTGCATCAAGTGCAGATGCATTTTTAGGGTAGGATAGAAATTGGGGTGATGTTGCGTGCAATAAAATTGACTATTGCACTGTTGTCGTACAACAGCAACAACAACAACAAAATAGCCGATAGAGAGTAAATACCAACAGCTGTTGCAACAACAAAATAGCCGATAGAGAGTAAATACCAACAGCTGTTGCATTTGATATCGCTTTCACTGGATTTTCATCATCCTTTTCCCAATGAATCTAGGTAGGGTGTAGCATGAGCTGGGGTTGCATCCCCATGCAGTGGTGTTAAAGGTCATTTCAAGTGCAGCGGTGCAACAAAAATGCATTGCAATATCGAATGCAAAGAGCAATGACCAATAACCAAAACATAGACAGAGAAAAAAAAAAACAACAGAAAACGATGAAATGCCTAACGGAATTTGTTCATGGATAAAGGCAACAATTTGCTTTCGCCACTATCACTCACTATCTGGATGATGATGAAGTTTAGTCCAAATTCGGCAGAAGGGGACCTAATGGGGTTTGGCATAGTTATCAATTTTTGGGCTATTGATTGCAAGAGTGAGAACATAGATGGAGGTGAAAAAGAATGGCCTTTAACAAAAATAAATGTGCAGTGACCCATGACGTATGATCGATATTTGGTAATATTATTGCAGGCCTTGTGACGTTTGATTTATACCAACACGCATACGTTACATTGGGGATTTTCGTTTCTTTTTTAAAATTAAAATGTGATCCTAGATTTCAATGCAGATACTCTGTGAGTGCTTTCATTGTGTGATGTAAAACAAGCACATTGTGCCTCCTTAGAAAAGCTATGTCTTACATGTCGTACATTTTTTGGATATAGTGACGTATACGTTTTGGCGTTACTCATACGATACCCATCTGATATTTTGTGTTAATGACATTCTCGACATTTATAAAATATATGAAGTCTTTATTAATACGTTTCTATAGACAAATCTTTTTCTCAGGGACTGAAAATATGTTATTCTTTAGGAAAATAATGACCTCAGGAAATGAGGATGGAAATGTTTTATTCTCCCCAGGAAAAGTTGTGTCCTGAGGAACTGATGATTTTTCATTAGAAAAATGTTGTCCTCAGTTACTGAGAATAGATATTTCTATAAAAAAATTGCTCCTCAGCCTCTGGGGATAGATTTTTCTATACAAAAAGTTTGGTCCACAGTTACTGAGGATGGATTTTTCTATGGAAAAATTTCGGTCCTCAGTTACTGAGGATGGATTTTTCTATACAAAAAATTCTTCTCAGCCGCTGAGGATGGATTTTTCTATAGAAAAATTTCTCCTCCGCTGAGGATGAACTTTTCCAAAGAAAAATTTCTCCTCAGCCGCTGAGGATGGATTTTTCTATAGAAAAATTTTTCCTCAGCCGCTGAGGATGGATTTTTCTATAGAAAAATTTTTCCTCAGCCGCTGAGGATGGATTTTTCTATAGAAAATTTTCGATCCTCAGTTACTGAGGATGGATTTTTCTAAAAAAAAAAATTTCGATCCTCAGTTACTGAGGATGGATTTTTCTATAGAAAAACTTCTCCTCAGTTACTGAGGATGGATTTTTCTATAGAAAAACTTCTCCTCAGTTACTGAGGATGGATTTTTCTATAGAAAAACTTCTCCTCAGTTACTGAGGATGGATTTTTCTATAGAAAAACTTCTCCTCAGTTACTGAGGATGGATTTTTCTATAGAAAAACTTCTCCTCAGTTACTGAGGATGGATTTTTCTATAGAAAAACTTCTCCTCAGCCGCTGAGGATGGATTTTTCTATAGAAAAACTTCTCCTCAGCCGCTGAGGATGGATTTTTCTATAGAAAAACTTCTCCTCAGCCGCTGAGGATGGATTTTTCTATAGAAAAACTTCTCCTCAGCCGCTGAGGATGGATTTTTCTATAGAAAAACTTCTCCTCAGCCGCTGAGGATGGATTTTTCTATAGAAAAACTTCTCCTCAGCCGCTGAGGATGGATTTTTCTATAGAAAAATTTTCATCCTCAGCCGCTGAGGATGGATTTTTCTATAGAAAAATTTTCATCCTCAGCCGCTGAGGATGGATTTTTCTATAGAAAAATTTTCATCCTCAGCCGCTGAGGATGGATTTTTCTATAGAAAAATTTTCATCCTCAGCCGCTGAGGATGGATTTTTCTATAGAAACATTTCTCCTCAGCCGCTGACGATGGATTTTTCTATAGCAAATTTTTTTCTCAGCCGCTGAGGATGGACTTTTCTATAGAAAAAATTCTCCTCAGTTTCCGAGGATGGACTTTTCAGTAGAAAAATTTCTCCTCAGTCTCCGAGGATGGATTTTTCTGTAGAAAAATTTTGTCCTCAGTATGGAAATATGGCGTTAATTATACGCCACCCTTAAAAATAGTAGTTAAAAGTGTGGGCTCGATTTAAAACTGTTTCTTGACCCACTATTCCGACTTCGAATTCGCAATGCTCAAGGTACATTGTTTGCTTTAAATTTCCAAACTTTCCATTTGATTTTATTTGAAAATTTTGTTGTTGTTGTTTTTGCTGTTGTTTTGGTTTTCTGCGCGAGGACCATGTGTTCCGCTTTGTTCACATTAAAAATTGGACATTACTATTCTTTAGGCTGACAATATGAGCAAATACATTCAGCCAACTGTTCAGATATACAACTACTGGGTGGGGTGGAGTGAGGGACACACCAGCTCTCCAGTGTACTTGACTGACCAAAAGATAAAGCAGACACACCAACCTCCCCCCACCCCTTTCCCCCTTTAGGCGAAAATAAATTTTTGTTACCAAAAATTTTTCCTTGGTTTTTGACTACTTTTTGGTTTGCTCCGCCAAAAATGGTGATGGGAGCTTCTTGCAGCTGCTGACGATGTTGGCTACTTCCGTGTTCTGTCCAGCATGGGAGCGGTGGCTGTGTAGCCGATATGTGTTGTGACGATGAACGCATGCCATTACCAGTGTTTGCATGTGTGTGTGTGCGTGTGTGTGATTGTGAATGATGTATTTGTTATTGCTATTCGAAATAACAATGTAGTTGACTTCTTTGTTATTTTGGATTTTTTCGGTGTTGGCTGTTTTTTGTTTTTGTGCCACTTTTTATTTTGTTTGGCAAATTTTATTTGTTTGCAGTTTGGCGTTGTGTGTGTGTGTGTGAATATACATGTGTGCGCGCTTTTTTCAAAAAACCAACCATAGAAACAACAAAATTCACAGACGACGCGGTTTTTCACTATTTTTGTTTTCTGGTACGGAATGCCTGTTTGGAACAAAAAAAAAGAGTATTTCGAATTATAGCTCTGAAAAAAAAGTTCAAATGTGAATTTCGAATCAGACCACCCAACACCTTACCCACCTTATCACGGCGATGTTTTATGGCCACACTCTTCGGCATCCCACTCTAACACACACACACACCCTCACCCCCCTCCCACCTCCCAATCGCATGCTGGGCAACTCATTTGATTTGTTTTTTGGTGGTCATCGTTTGGCGAATTGTTATTTTTATTCTTTGAACATTTTTCCTATTTGTATTTGAGTTGAGCTGCGGATTTTTCTGCACATTTTTTTCGCGTTCGCTTTCCTGGTCGAACATTTATTTTTCCACACAGCAAACATACATAAACAGTTTAAATGATAAATGAGATAGAGCTCCAAATGAACGAACATTTGGTGGAACAAAAAAAAAAAAATTAAAAAAAAATTTGGGGGAGAAAACGTAACATGACTAGAAAGTATGGAAATTTGGCTGAATCTCCACCCAACCCCCATTCTTACCAATTTGTATAGAGGCAAAGTTCCAATGAATTATGGCCAGAACTTGGGTTGGTGGTGGGAGGCAAAATCAAACACCAAACTTTATCTCTATTCACTATTGCCCGGCCATCATTTGTATTCATTAGATATTTAATCAAAAATTAACCACTAAGGGAGTTATAAGTTGTTGGAGATTTTTTTTGCAAGAGTTGCACATATCTCATTGAGAATCACAAATTCTATTTTTTTTGGAAATTAAATTAATTAAAGAAAAATTTGGAAAATTAAAATATTTTTCTATTCAAATCGGGATATCAGTGGCAATGGCACTGGAGAAAAAGTCCTTTGTTACGTAACGAGGACATTTTTTCTGTAGAAAAAAAAATCAGTTCCCGAAAAAGATTCTTAGCTTTTCAGAAGACATTTTTGCATAGAAAAATACATTAAAAATTCTTCCTCGGTTACTGAATATAAATCCTAACTATAGAAAAATCCTTACCTAGTTGTCGAGGAGAGATTTTTAATGGAAATATTGTCTTCATTTTCTGTAGAAAAACTTTCATAGGAAAATCTTTACTTAATTTCTGGGGAAATTTCTTCTCAGGTACAGAGCACGAATTTTTCTGTAGAAAAATTTCTCTTCAGATAGAAAAGCATTTTTTATAGGAAAAATTTCAAAACTTCCGGCAGTCGATAATTTTACTACAAAAATGCAAAGTTCTGTCGAGTGTGATATTTTTCTATAGACAAATATTTCAAGGCGTCCGAGGCTGATGAAAAAATAAGAGCCCTCAACGGCTGAGGAAGAATCCCTATCCCTATACTCAGTTTCTGTGGAGGAAGGATTTTTTTTTCTTTTCTATAGAAAGGATCTTTCTTTTTCTCTATAGAAAAATAAATTTCAAGGTATCCGGAGACTAATATTTTATTAAAGAAGAATTAAAGGCTTCTAGAGACTGAAAATTTTCTATAGAAATAAAAATTAAAACTCTCGCAATTTCACAGCAACTGAGAAGGGATTTTCTGTAGAAAAAAAAAAAAAAAAAAAACTCACAGTCACAGAGGACCTCCTCAGCGGCTAAGGAAGGATATTTTTGTAATAGAAATTCGTCAAGATCTGGGCGAGGATGCCCAGAATTAAGAAATTATTTTAATAATTCTTAGCGACTGAATATAAAACAAAAACTTTCCACAGCGGCTGAGGAAGGATTTTTCCATACAAAATGAAGGCTGAGGAATCCAAAGGGCCATAATCAGTGACTGAAGTTATTTTTCCTATAAGCATTTCCAGAAGCACTTTTTTCTATAGAAAAAAGTTTCCAAAAACAATTTTTTTTTCTGATAAAAATTACTCAGGGACCATTATTTTCTGAAAAAAAAGGCAAGAAGAAACTTCTTTCTATAAAAAAGTTATCAACAATGGCCCCTGAGTAATTTTTATCAGAAAAAAACTGTTCTTGGAAATTTTTTTCTAAAGAAAAAAATGCTTCTGGGAATGCTTCGGAGATCTTTTTCCCTCATTTCCCTTAACTTCTATGGAAAATAATTTTCCAGAGGAGTTTTTCTACAGAAAAAATGATTCCAGAAAAGTCTTTTCAATAGAAAAAATGACATCGGGTGATTTTTTCTACGGGAAAAATTTGAATTTTTTTTAAAGGAAAAATTGCTCTACAGAAAAAATTGAATTTTTTTAAAGGTCCCCATGGAAAATATTTTCTATGGAAAATATTGATCCAGAAAAACTTTTTCTCCATAGCAAAAATGCTTCAGAAAATATGTTTCCTGTAGATAAAAATTGGCCCAGGCAACTTTTTTATAGAAAAAATTGATCCACAGAACTTTTTTCTATAGAATCAATTGGAACTTTTTCTATAGAAAAGATATGCCCAGAGAATTTATTTCTAAAAAAATTCTACAAAAAAAAATTAAATAAAAAAATTGCTCCAGCGAAGTTTTTCTACAGAAAAAAATGGCTCTAGAAAATTCATTCTAAAGAAAAAAAATTGCTACAGAGAACTTTTTTCTACAGAAAAACAAATTTCTCAAACGCTAAGGAAGATTTGAAAGTCTATGCATAGCGGAAGAGGAAGATTTTTCTATAAAGAAAATCTGTCCTCAGCGGCTAAGCAATGCATTTTCTATTTGATTCCTCAGGAAGTGAGACGAAAAATATTTCTCTTTTTTTCCTGTGGAAAAAAATGTCAGAGCTAATTTTTTACTTAGCGGCTGAGGTAAGATTTTTCTTCGGAGAAGTATTATTTTCTATTGAAACAAAAACTACAACGATGTGTTTAAGAATCGGGGTATCTTCTATAGGGAAGATAATAACCTCAGGAAAATAATAACCTCAGTTGGGGCAATTTTTTATAAAAACATATTTGGACTATAATTCGGACCCTGACAAAGGTAATTTTTTATAGAAAATGACAAAATACCTGAACCCCTAACAATTTTAGTTCCCCCTTCAACCCTATAAAGTAGATTATAATAGTGGATTTTTTAAGAATTTTCGAAGACTTTCTAAAGATATGTTTTTAAGAGTTCTTAGTCTCCCCAGAGACCAAAAAACATTGATTTTTTTCAAAGAATTTTCGAAGACATCCAAAAGGGAATTTTTTTTAAGAATCTTCAGAGTCTCCTCAGAGACCAGAAAATGTGGATTATTTTAAAGAATTTTCGAAGTCTGCCTAAGGGGATTTTTAACAATTTTTAGAGACATGGTCTTTTTAAACAATTTTCGAAGACTACCTAAAGGGTTTCTTTAAGAATTTTAAGAGTCTCCCCAGGGACCAGAAAAAGTGGATTTTTAAAGAATTTGTGAAAGCTTCCCAAAAGGAATTTTTTAGGGAATTTTTAGAGTCTCCCCCTGAAAACGTGAATTTTTTACAGAATTTTAGAGATTTCCTAAATGCCTACAAAGTGGGTTCTTTAAGGTATTTTCTTGACTCCCCAAAGACCTTCAAACGTGGATTTCTAAATGTTGGAGGCTCCCCAATGACAACGGAGCTCGGATTATTAAAGATTAAAAAAATACCGAAAGCCTTCAAACGAAAATTTTTCTTTGAAAAAAATCTTAAAATAACTTTAATGCATTTAATGCATTTAATGCATTTTTAAAGGACATATAAATCAAGGCTTTCAAACGTGGATTTTTGAAAAAAAAATTAAAGAAAACCTATAAAAACATTTAAATGGGTCTTTAAAAGCGGCTATTTTTAAATAATTTTTTAGAGGCTCCAAGGAAAAAACAATTTGTTTTTAAGGCTACTTCTTCATGGGCTTAAGTTTTTTATTTATTTTTTTTTAGAGACTCCATAAAATTCTTTAAAATTTTAATTTTTAAAGACTTTTTAGAGATTTTTTTTAAGGTGTTACATCTCTGGCTCACTTCAAGCCTACAAACTCAGAACGTGAATGAATTTTAATGTTAAACACCTTGAAACATAACCTCCAAACGTGTTTTTTAAGAATTTCGTGAAACATCCTAATATCTAGAAATTCTGGATTTTTAGAAGAATTTTTAGAAAATTCATAGAGATCCTCAATTTTTTTTTTTTTAATTTTGAAGACGTTCATAGACGTTTATCGAATATTTAGAGAGTCCCATAAGGATTTACAGAGACTCTTAAAGCTTAAAAAATTTGAGAACCCGCAATGAATGTTCACTTTTCAAAATGGGGTCAAACATGGACTTATGAAGAACAATTTTAGAGAATGGAATGGTGGATATATTTTTTCTTTGGAATATTTAAGGACACCCTCTTTAAAAATCTTTCGAAAAATCCATGACCTCTGATGTTTAAGAATTTTCTAAAAGTCTTTAAACAAATGCGAAAAAAACTTCAAAAATACACATTTAAAGGCATTTAAGGAGTCTTAAAAATTCTACGATTGGAGGGTATCCTTGTCCTTAAATCGTAAATTTAATTTTTAGAATTTTTAAGAATTGCTGAGACTCCTTAAATGCCTTTAAACGTGTATTTTTGACGATTTTTTTCGCATTTGTTTAAAAACTTTTAGAAAATTCTTAAACATCAGAGGTCATCGATTTTTCGAAGGATTTTTAAAGATATGACATTCATATAATAATAATTTTATAACACAATAATTTTTATGAAGATCCTACTTTTTTTAAAGATCCCCATCAGGCCTTCTGAAGTGGAATATTGCATGAATTTTAAAGATTTTTTAAAATCCTAGAAACATGGATTTTTTAAAGAATTTTTTAAAATTCAAGGTCTAGAAAACCTAGATTAAAAGTCGGTTTTTGAAAGGATTTTTGAAATCTCCGTAAGGCCTGCAAACGTCCACGTTTTTTTTTTAATATTCCCCATTTTCCCTATCTTAATTTTTAATTTAAAATTATTTTTTAATATTTTCCATAAAATGCTTTATTTACTTTTTTTTTTTTTTTTGGTACAAAAAAATCCTTCCCCGCAATGTTGTTTTAAGTAATTTAATTTGTGTGTCGTTTTAATTTTATTTTCTTGCCTCTTATCAGCGACAAAATGCTATAACCAAATTGCAAATTTATTGTCATTTCATTGCGAAAAATTTCCATGGCGCGAGTCTAGAGTTTGGGTAGTAGTAGGGAGCTTGCCTAGAATACTGATGCTTCTACTCCTGCCACCACCACCACGACCAGGACGACATGTATTAATATTACTCATACGCTAAGCTAAAACCCATAACCAGTTGTTTACTGTTGTTGTTGTTATTTTTGTGAGGCATTTTTCATTACTGCTACTGCTGATTACAATTTTTCCCAACCATCTTCCACACTCCCCCACCCCTCTCTCGTTGCCAACAATTTCCATCTAATGCAACCTCCCTGAGTTTTTCACACAGCCCTACTAATTTTGTGGAAATTTTCCTTTTCTCCAGCCAGCCAGCCAGTCTATCTCTGTCACTCATCCTTTTGGGGCCACCAAGCCTATGCCCCACTCTGGGTGGTATCCAGCCAATGTTAAATAGTTTTTTTCCCATCACTGTTGTTGTAAATCATTACACGGCGTCGACTACGGCAGCATCCTTATTTCGTGCAAAGCTCCAACGAGGCTACCTCCCCCTTTGGCCCAATGATGTTATATTTTCCGGGTGGTTTTTACGCGCGCATTATATGCGTCGCCAACCGAATCCTAAAGAAAATGAAAATAACAAAAAACCCAGCAAAAACAAAAAACGGCAACAACAAAGCCCGGCCAAGGCAAGCCGTAAAATGTGTTGCGATTGGTTTAGAAAATTGTGTATTTTGTGGGCCTTATTTCGTTTTTTAGCCAGAAAGAGGTTGGGATTTCTGGCGTACAAGGCAGGTTAGTGTTAGTGCGTTGGGTGTATGTGTGTGTGTCAATGTGCTGCTGTGGTGTGTGAGTAGGCTTGGCTTGGATACTTACAAAATAAAAATTTGTGTCCTGCGAAATCTAGAAAATGAGATTTTTCCCTAACATAATACGCAAACAAAAATACAGCCAAAGAGATTATGAGCACAGACACAGACAAACACGCACACACACACATACTAATGCAAAATTGTATGCTTTTTTACTGCTCACATACTTTACGTTTTTTGCTGTTAATGTTTCTTTTCCATCATCAGCTTCATCGTCGTCGTCGGTTTTCGTATCGCATCCTTTTTGAATGGCTGGATACTTGGTGGGGTAGTCGTTTTTTTTCGTGTGGATCCCAGGGTACTAACGTTAATGCTACAAAAAACAGGGCCATTAAAAATGGAAATGTTATCAGCGGACAGAGTACTGTCAGACATCTGTTGGAAATGAGAAAATAATATTTCATGGATTGGAATCTAAGAGTAGTTAGATAAAAACTAAAGAGAGCCATGGATTAGAAAGCTCAATGGCAGTTTGGAAAAAGAGAAGGGAGATGAGTAGTTTTTTCCATAAAAAACATTAGGGCCTCTATTAAAGAAGCAATGATTTTTTCTATAGAAAAAAATCTGGGCCTCCATCAGGGAGGCGAATTTTTTTCTATAAAAAAAAATTTGGGCCTCCATCGGGGAGGCATTTTTTTCTATAGAAAAAAATCTGGGCCTCCATCGGGGAGGCATTTTTTTCTATAGAAAAAAATCTGGGCCTCCATCGGGGAGGCATTTTTTTCTATAGAAAAAAATCTGGGCCTCCATCGGGGAGGCATTTTTTTCTATAGAAAAAAATCTGGGCCTCCATCGGGGAGGCATTTTTTTCTATAGAAAAAAATCTGGGCCTCCATCGGGGAGGCATTTTTTTCTATAGAAAAAAATCTGGGCCTCTTGGAAGCATTTCTTCCAAAGAAACAAATCTGGGCCTCTATCAGGGAGGCGTTCTTTTTCTATAGAAAAAAATCTGGGCCTCCTTAAGGGAGGCATTTTTTTTCTATAGAAAAAAAATCTGGGCCTCCTTAAGGGAGGCATTTTTTTCTATAGAAAAAATCTGGGCCTCCTTAAGGGAGGCATTTTTTTTCTATAGAAAAAAATCTGGGCATCCTTAAGGGAGGCATTTTTTTTCTATAGAAAAAAATCTGGGCCTCCATCAGGGAGGCATTTTTTTTTCTACAGAAAAAAATCTGGGCCTCCATCAGGGAGGCATTTTTTTCTACAGAAAAAAATCTGGGCGTCCTTAAAGGAGGCATTTTCTATGGGAAAATATATGGGAATCTGGGGACATTTATTCCAAATCTGGGCCTTCATTAGGCAGGCTTTTTTTTCTCTATCAGGGAAAACGCTGTGCAAGAAACTGCAACTTTTTGGAAAATGCTGTTTTTCCAAAAGTTTTCTATGATTGATCTATTGGTGGAAAATACACCAATTGTTCTATGAAGATTTTTAATTTCCACCAAATTTCCAATGAAATACTAGATTTCCCACTAAGTTCTCTATGAAAAACTTTATTTTCCACGAAGTTTTCCATGAAAAACTTAAGTTTCCACCAAATTTTCTATGGAAAACTTGATTTTTCCACCAAGTTTTCTATGAAAAACTAGGTTTTCCACCAAGTTTTCTATGAAAAACTAGGTTTTCCACCAAGTTTTCTATGAAAAACTAGGTTTTCCACCAAGTTTTCTATGAAAAACTAGGTTTTCCACCAAGTTTTCTATGAAAAACTAGGTTTTCCACCAAGTTTTCTATGAAAAACTAGGTTTTCCACCAAGTTTTCTATAAAAACTAGGTTTTCCACCAAGTTGTCTATGAAAAACTAGGTTTTCCACCAAGTTTTCTATGGAAAACTAGGTTTTCCACCAAGTTTTCTATGAAAAACTAGGTTTTCCACCAAGTTTTCTATGAAAAACTAGGTTTTCCACCAAGTTTTCTATGAAAAACTAGGTTTTCCACCAAGTTTTCTATGAAAAACTAGGTTTTCCACCAACTTTTCCACGAAAAACTTAAATTTCCACCAAATTTTCTATGAAAAACTTGATTTTTCCACTAAGTTTTCCATGAAAAACTTAATTTTCGTTGGAAACCTTTAGTTTTCCACCAAATTTTCTATGGAAAACCCGATTTTCTCTCTGAAAATCTTGGTTTTCCATCAAATTTTCCATGAAAGTTTTCCATGAAAAACTTAATTTTCGTTGGGAATCTTTAGTTTTCCACCAAATTTTCTATGGAAAACCCGATTTTCTCTCTGAAAATCTTGGTTTTCCATCAAATTTTTCCTGAAACATTTGATTATTTAAATTTTTTTTCTAAAACACTGATTTTCACGAGGTTCTCTATGAAAACATTATATTTTTCACTAAGTTTTCCATGAAAAACTATGTTTTCCACCAAGTTTTCCATAAAAAACTAGGGTTTCCACCAAATTTTCCACGAAAAACTAGGTTTTACACCAAATTTTCTATGGAAAACTTGATTTTTCCACCAAATTTTTTATAAAAAACATCGATTTCCACCAAGATTTCTATGAAAAACTTGATTTTCTACCAAGTTTTCTGCGCCTTCATCAGGGAGGCACTTCTTTTCTATAGAAAAAAAATCTGAGTCCCCATCAGGGAGGCATTTTTTTTGCTAATGAAAATATTAGTCCCTGAATTTTTTATAGAAAAATAATTCCAGAACTGGTAAACGACTTGTTCTTTATTAAGAAAATCTATAGATTTTGTATAGAAAGTTGATCTGAAGAGTATTTTCCTATAGGAAAAATCAATATAAAAAAAGTTTTTTTTGTCCTATGAAAAAATCCTCAAGTCCATTTTTCCTTACCTCAGTGACTGGGGAAAAATCTCCGTTCCACACAAACACATTTCTTTAAGAGTCCGCAGGTCTATTGAAATTTTAACGAAACCTCCCTCATTCCCATAAAATTCTCTTCACTTTCTCAATTACTCTTAAGGAAAAATCTCCCAAAACTCTCTTTGACAAAATCTCAATTTTTCCACAACATTTCTCTTACCGGCCTTGGCAAAAAGACCAACTCTTCTTGACTTTCCTTGGCAACAAACTCATCTGCCGTTTTTCTCACCCATTTATGCTCCAGATAGCATCGCGTATTAACGGTGGTGGAAAATTTCGCGAAAAAAACTCTTCTTTGTAGGTTTCGCTTCTTGTTTTTTTGTTGGCTGCCTGTCTTTCGTTGGGAAAAAAAACTGTAAGGAGAAAAAACCACAGCAAACAGTATTTTTGATTGGTCGGTCCTCTGCTGGCAAAGGCTGCTGTGACGTTTCAAAGGAAACCAACTACTCGGCTGGTTGCCAACAAGGCGAGCAAAAAGGTATTTTTGGATGCGCGTTCTAGGATTCGTGAAAAAAAGACGACGAGTGCGTTGTTGGTTTTTCTTTTAGCACATAAGAATTTATATAATTTTGTTGTTGTTGGGTTTTCTTTCGTCGCTTTTTTTGTAGTTATTGTTGCCATTAATAAGCCCAGCAAATAGAACAAGGCGAGCTGTTGGCGAATGTTCGGCCTTTGTGACGATGAAATTAATCAGGCACAGGTCAAAGGGCAATTATGGGGGTGGGGGAAAACTATATTTTTATTCAGTTTGCCATGGAAAATGCGGGTTTTCACTAAATTTTCTGTTAAACAAATTAATTTTCTGGCAATATTTCAAAGAAAAAAATGAATTTCATCATATTTCCCATGGAAAACTAGGTTTTCCATCAAGTTTTCTATGAAAAACTAGATTTTCCACAAAATTTTCTATGAAAAACTAGGTTTTCAAACAAGTTTTAGATGAAAAACTAGTTTTTCCACCAAGTTTTTTTTATGAAAAAAGTAGATTTTCCACCAAGTTTTTCATGAAAAAATAGGTTTTCCACCATTTTTTTATGAAAAAACCAGGGTTTCCACCAAGTTGGCCATGAAAAATTGGGTTTTCTATCAAGTTTTCCATGCAAAATAAAAATTTCCACAAGGTTTTCAATAAAAAAAAACTATGTTTTCCACCAAGTTTTGTATGGAAAACCAGGTTTTGTATGGAAAACCAGGTTTTCCACCAAGTTTTCTATGGAAAATGTGATTTTCCACCAAGTTTTCTATGGAAAACGTGATTTTTCACCAACTTTTCTATGGAAAACTAGGTTTTCCACCAACTTTTCTATGGAAAAGTAGGTTTTCCACCAACTTTTCTATGGAAAACATGTTTTTTTTTCACAAAATTTTCTATGGAAAACTTGATTTTCCACCAACTTTTCTAGGGAAAACTTGATTTTCCACCAACATTTCTAGGGAAAACTTGATTTTCCACTAAGTTTTCTATGGAAAACTTGATTTTCCACCAAATTTTCTATGGAAAACTTAATTTTCCACCAAGTTTTCTATGGAAAACTTAATTTTCCACCAAGTTTTCTATGGAAAACTTGATTTTCCACCAAGTTTTCTATGGAAAACTTGTTTTTCCACCAAGTTTTCTATGGAAAACTTGATTTTCCACCAAGTTTTCTATGGAAAACTTGTTTTTCCACCAACTTTTCTATGGAATACTTGTTTTTCCACCAAGTTTTCTATGAAAAACTTGTTTTTTCCACCAAATTTTCCATGGAAAACTTGGTTTTCCACCAATTTTTCTGTGGAAAACTTGATTTTTCATTAAGTTTGCTATGGAAAACTTGGTTTTCCACCAATTTTTCTATGGAAAACTTGGTTTTCCACCAATTTTTCTATGGAAAACTTGGTTTACCACCAATTTTTCTATGGAAAACTTGGTTTTCCACCAACTTTTCTATGGAAAACTTGGTTTTCCACCAACTTTTCTATGGAAAACTTGGTTTTCCACCAACTTTTCTATGGAAAACTTGGTTTTCCACCAACTTTTCTATGGAAAACTTGGTTTTCCACCAACTTTTCTATGGAAAACTTGGTTTTCCACCAACTTTTCTATGGAAAACTTGGTTTTCCACCAACTTTTCTATGGAAAACTTGTTTTTCCACCAACTTTTCTATGGAAAACTTGGTTTTCCACCAACTTTTCTATGGAAAACTTGGTTTTCCACCAGTTTTTCTAAGGAAAACTTGTTTTTCACCAATTTTTCTATGGAAAACTTGATTTTCCACCAAGTTGTCTGTGGAAAACTTGATTTTCCACCAAGTTCTCTATGGGATACTTGGTTTTCCAACAAGTTTTCTATGGAAAACTTGATTGTCCAACAAGTTTTCTATGGAAAACTTGATTTTCCAACAAGTTTTCTATGGAAAACTTGATTTTCCACCAAGTTTTCTAAGGAAAACTTGATTTTCCACCAACTTTTCTAAGGAAAACTGGGTTTTTCACCAACTTTTCTAAGGAAACCGGGTTTTCCGTCAAGTTTCCATAGAAAACTTGTTTTTCCACCAACTTTTCCATGGAAATTTTCTATGAAAAACTGGATCTTCTGCCAAGTTTTCTATGAAAAACTGGATCTTCTGCCAAGTTTTCCATGGAAAATATGATTTTCCACCAAGTTTTCTTTGAAAAACTTTGTTTTCCACAAATTTTCTCTTTTGAAACGCTGATTTTTATCAATTTTTTATTTTCCTTTAATTATAATATTAACACTTTTCCACAAATATTAATTAATTCTCAACCATAAAATGTCCCTTTTAAATTTGCCTCAAAGTTTTTTAGGGTTTAGAATTTTCCCTTACACTTCGCCTTTAAAAACTCCTTGTCGAAAATGTGTACCAAGGCACTTGCTCATACACTTTAACACTTCCGTTTCCGGTTAAACCATTTCAAACATTTGATTTCTATGCTGTACCCCAAAGAACAGCAACAGCTTAGACAGACAAACACATCGACACACACACACACACCAACACCAACACCCACACATCCACCTACAAAGACATATCAAAGAGCAACACTTTTGCTTTCTTTCCAGAATTTTTATTTACAAAATATTGTCCGCTCAGACAGTCAGACGCCCACATTGTCCGTCGGTCTATGGATTGGTTGGTCTCTCTCCATCTGTCGCTCGGTCTGCCTGCCTTTTCGTCTATCCAAAGTGGTGTTGCTTGAGTTTAGAGGAAAAAGTTAAAAACAAGTACAACAATAAAGAACGAATGTCCTTGAAATCTTCAGACGTTTGCCATGTTTTGATATTGATGTTGATATTTGTAAAGGTGTGTGTGTGTGTCTATGTCTATGCTACCATATATATCTCCAGCTCGGTTTTGCACCATCTTCTATGCCAGCTGTATCCGTTTTGTCTACTACCCAAAATCATGGACACAGAATGTGAATTCCAGTTTCAATTCTTTAACAAAAGTCCTTTTTGGATTTGTTTTTTTTTTTTCAAGTTTTTTTTTTTTTTCATTTTTGGAATACCAAAGATGTAGGTGAAGGAGAAAGGATGAGGAATAAAAACTCCTCTGTCTGGGAAGTGTTACAAAATTTATGGAGAACCCCCCAAAAGGCCTTCAAATGAGGATTTTGGCAGGAATTTTTGGAGGACCTTCACGGACCTTCCTTAAAATCCACAAAAAACGAAAGCCTTCAAACAAGGATTTTTTATTGTAGACTCTCAAATGGCTTTCAAACAGAAATTAAAATAATAAATAAAAGGAGACTCCTTAAAAGACTTCAAACGTGGACCTTTTTTAAAGAATTTTGGAGACCTCCTAAAGACCCATAAATGTGGATTCTTTTGAAAAATATTTGGAGACCCCTTAAATGCCCATAAACGTGGAGACCCCCTAAAGGTTCATAAACGGGACCCCCTAAAGGTTTTGAAACATATTTAGAAATCCCCTAAAGGCCTTTTGAAAAATATTTGGAGACCTCTTAAAGGCCCATAGACGGGATTCTTTTGAAAAATATGTGGAGACCTCTTAAGGTTGATTTTCTGACAATTTTTGGAGATATATTAAGCCTGGATTTTTTAAAATTTTTTGGAGAATTATTAAACTTGGATTTTTTTAAGAATTTTTGGAGACTTTTCTAACGCTGAGTTCTAAAGAATTTTTAGAGATTCTTCAAACGTGATGTCTTTAAAAATTTTTGGAGACTCTTCAAACGTGAATTTTTTAAAGAATTTTTGAAGATTTATTTAACGCGGATTTTTTGATAGAAATTTTGGAAACTTATTCAACGCGGATTTTAAATTATTTCCGTGTAAATTTTTAAAATAATTTTTGGAGATTATTTAAAGAATTTTTGGAGACACTTTTAAGCCCAGAAAACGTGGATATTTTAAAGAAATTTTGGAGACATTTTTAAACCAAGAAAACGTGGATTTTTATAGAACTTTTGGAGACTTGTTCAACGTCTATTTTAAATAATCTTTGGAGACTTATTCAACGTAGATTTTAAATAATTTTTGAAACTTATTCCGCGTGGATTTTTTAAATAATTTTTGAAGACTTACTGCGCGTGGAGTTTTTGGAAATATTTCTAAACCCAGAAAGCGTGGATTTTTCAAAAATTTTTTGGAGACTTATTTTTTGCAAATAATTTTTGGAGTCATTTTTAAACCAAGAAAATGTGGATTTTTTAAAGAATTTGTGGAGACTTATTTTTTGTAAATAATTTTTGGAGACATATTTTTTGCAAATAATTTTTGGAGTCATTTTTAAACCAAGAAAATGTAGATTTTTTAAAGAATTTTTAGAGACTCTTTGGAGATCTTGAAACTTTAAAGTTGGATTTTTTAAACATCTTTTGAAGACATCAAATGAGAATTCGTTAAAGAACTTTGAGACCCTTCGGGGTTTTTATTTTTGTTAAAGAATTTTCGGAGAGTGTTTGGGACCTTCAAATGTCAATTTTTACAGGCCCATTGAAGGGCTTTAATCGTGGAGTTTTTAAAAGAATTTTTCTAGATTCTTTGGAGGACTTTGAAACTGGTTTTGTGTAAGAATTTTTGGAGACTCTTTGATGGGCTTAAAACGTGAATTTTAATGAATTAAATTTATTTTTTATATCCAGACTCTTTTAAGACCTTGAAACGTCGATATCTAATATTATTTCGAGGGTGCTTGGAGACCTTCGAACTGGATTTTTTAAAGAATTATTGGAGATTATTTAAAAAAAAAGGAAACTCTTTCAGATGCTTTAAACGTTGACTTTTTTTTTTTAAATATTTTTGAAGACTCTTTGAGGGACCTCCAACTTGGATTTTTAAAGTATTTTTGGAGGCCTTATGGAGTGGAATTGTTAATGAATTTTTAGAGACTCTTTGGAGGCCTTAAGACATGGACTTATTGGAGAATTTTTGGAATGTGTTTGGAGGCCTTCAAAAATGATTTTTGAACGAATTTTCGGGGACTCTTTGGAGGCCTTAAGACGTGGATTTATTAAAGAATTTTTGGAGAATCTTCGTAGGCCTTATGACATAGACTTATTGGAGAATTTTTGGAGAGTGTTTGGAGGCCTTCAAAAATTATTTTTTGAAAAAATATTCGGGGACTCTTTGGAGGACTTCAAAAATGATTTTTTTTTTTAAATAGGAGGCCTCATGACGTGGATTTATTAAAGAATTTTTGGAGACTCTTTGGAGGCCTTCAAATTTAATTTTTTGATAGAATTTTTGGAGATTCTTTGGATGCCTTAAGATCTGGATTTATTAAATAATTTTTGGAGACTCTTCGGAGGCCTTAAGACACGGATTTATTAAAGAATTTTTGGAGACTCTTTGGAGGCCTTTTTTGGAACTCTTTATAGGTCTTAAGACGTGGATTTATTAAAAAAATTTTGGAGACTCTTTGGAGGCCTTCAACTTTAAATTTTTGAAAGAATTTTTGGAGACTCTTCGGAGGCCTTAAGACATGGATTTATTAAAGAATTTTTGGAGACTCTTCGGAGGCCTTATGACATGACAAAAGAATTTTTGGAGAGCGTTTGGAGGCCTACGAATAAGGTTTTTTGATAGAATTTTTGGAGACTCTTTGGAGGCTTTAAGATGTGGATTTATTAAAGAATTTTTAAAGACTGTTTGGAGGCCTTAAGGCGTGGATTTTCGGAGACTCTTTAAACATAATTTTATTTTTTAATTTTTAGACACTTGGAGATTTATTAGGCGTGGATTTTTAAAGAATTTTAGAAGACTTATTAGAAGTGTATTTTTTAAGAAGTATTGGAAACTCTTTGGAAAGTTTCCAATGTAAATTTTTTAAAGAATTTTTTGGAAACTCTTTGAAGGTCTTCAAACGTTTGGATTTTGTAACGGATTTTTAAAAACCCCTCAACGATTTTTTTAAAGAATTTTTGGAGACATTCATATACATTTTTTTTAATTTTTTTATACATCACATCCTCTATATCCCTGTTCAGTTCCTCTGAAATTGCTGCAAATAAAATTGACACATCATTTATTTCCATACTTCCTCTAACCCTGACAAATCTCTGTTTTCTCCGGTTTCTTTAGCTCTTCCCTCTGTCCCTCTCCCACCCCCACCACCATTACTTTCTTTTTAATCCTTTGGATAAACTGTTTGTTTATGCTTCCATCCAACCGGTTTCTTTTCTGTTCAAATTCGTTTTGGCAGGACAATTTCATAGCCGGAAGCTTTGGTGACATCGTTTTTTGAATTTTTCTGCCACTGCCTTGGTGTCGGAAAGGAAAGGTGGTCTGAGGAGGGGGTCTTTACTGCATGTCACAATTCAAAGGATTGCAGAAACCAAGTTAGGAAGAAAATTTAAAGAGTAGTTGGAAGAAAGAAAATGAAATCGAACACCATGCAAAGGCATCGGTCGGAACATCGAACAGTTAAAACTTGTTGGCTTATTCAAAAAACACAAAACAAAAAAAAAAGAAGAAAAATATTTGAATTGTTTGTCTTTTCGATTTGTCTGCCATGTATCCATTCTGTATCCGTTCTTTTCTATGAGGAGACGACGATCTGTGTCAGGATGTAGGTGAGGTATCCTACATGGTCTGTTTGCCGTCTGTCGTATGGATATTGCCATTGCCGTTGCAAGTGTCTGTATTAGAAATTGTTGTTTTCCTTTGGTTGAATGACTTTTGCAAGGATTAAAGTTAATTGGTTAAAAAAAAGGATGGCAGCTAACGCCAAAAAAGGACAATGATCCTTAAAAAGAAAAAGCATTGCTCAAAAACAATGAAATCAATAAATATGCGGGGATTTGGAAATAGGGGAAATTTTAAAGCATATTTCTAGGCTTCAGAGGCCTTAACACATGGATTTATTAAAGAATTTTTGGAGAGCGTTTGGAGGCCTCCAAAAATTATTTTTGAAAGAACTTTCGGGGACTCTTTGGAGGCCTTCAAATATGATTTAAAAATAATTGGAGACTCTTTGGAGGCCTTAAGACATCGATTTGTTAAAGAATTTTTGGAGAGTTTTTGGAGGCCTTCAAATTTGATTTTTGAAAGAATTTTCGGAGACTCTTTGGAGACTTCAAAACGTGGATTTATTAAAGCATTTTTGGAGAGTGTTTGGTAGCCTTTAAATTTGATGTTTTCAAAGAATTTTTGGAGACTCTTCAGAGGCTTTAAGACATGGATTTATTAAAGTGTATTTTCAAGGTATATCTGTGGTGTTCAATATATTCACTTTCTAAAGCATACTTTACGGCATGAAATCAGAATTATGTGCAAATTCTAAAATAAGGTTTTCAATGTAAAATTTTTCAATTGCTAAGAAATATTTTAAGACTCTTAAAATATTTCTCAATTTTTTGTAGCCTACTTCAAGGCTTTCAATGGTGTTGAAGTTCCCCCTGTTGTCTTGCTTTGCCATAAAACACCATTTCCCTATTTGTGGGGTCAATTATGCATTGTCCATACCATGACCTCGAAAAGTAAACATATGCACCCTCCCCCCTCCCCTCCCCTCCCCTCCCAAGACATTTTTGTTAACATGTAAAAGCATTTTCATCAATATTCGATGCAAATATTACGATGCCACACAAGACGTTAACACCTTTTTCAACTTAAAACAAAATTCTTCTTCTTCTTCTTGGGTGGAATATTTTTAATGCCGATGGAAATCTTGGAGAAAAAAAAACAAAAACAACTACAAAAACAAGCTCCAAAGAAAGGAAAAACAACATAGCAAACACAAGTTTCTATCAAGGCGAGTAATAAACTTTAGGAAAAAATACTCTTCAGTCTAGCCTAGCCATTCGTGGCCAAGTCATGGCTAAGTGTTCTTCCCCACCCCCCCTTGGCAGCTGTAAATTACTAAGCTCCTAGTATGAAAGGTGTTGTAATTTGTAGTGGACGTCTGTAAACTAAATGCTCTTCATGTGTTGTTGTGTTGCCATTGAAATGATAGGCAGACATA
The DNA here is from genome assembly GCF_030504385.1 of Musca domestica. NCBI lineage: Eukaryota > Metazoa > Arthropoda > Insecta > Diptera > Muscidae > Musca > Musca domestica. The sequence goes on from NW_026712277.1 coordinate 719,794, forward strand.
AGAAAAAATTAAAAAGTTGGATAACTTCCCATGCTGTTTGTAATTAGCATAAGCAGCTCCTTATACGATTTTTTTTTCAATCACGATATTTAACAAAGAAAGTTTCACGTATTTAAAAAAAAATCATTTTAAAAGAATGTTTATCGATCCTTCAAAGACTCCTTCAAGATCGACAAACGTAGATTCTTATATAGATTTAGAAAATTTGTAATATATACAATTTTTTTTAACAAAGGCCTTCAGAAGGATTTTTTTCTTAATTTTTGGAGACCACCTGACGTTTTCAAAATGTAGATTTAAGACATTTTAAGGCTTCAGAGAGTCTTCAGCTATGGATTTTTATGGGGAAATTTTTTTAAGAATCCTTGGAGACTTAATGCGAGTTTTTAAATAATTCTTAAATAATTCTTCAAATGTGGATTTTTAAACTGTTTTTTTTTTTTTTTTTTTTTTTTTGGACAACTGGGGGTTTCTAAAGAACTTTGGAGATCCTTTAAAGGCCTTAAAAAGTGACGTTTTTACAAAATTTGTGGAGACTCTTTGATGGAATCAACGGCATGGATTTTTTAAACAATTGTTGGTTATTTTTTTAGGGGTTCAAATGTGGGTTTTGTAAATATTTTCAAAAGGTCTTCAGAAGGGTCTTCAAACCTACGTTTGGTAAAGAATTTTTAAATTCCATTAAAAGAACATCGAACGTGGATTTTTTAAAGAATTTTTGTAGATTTACTAAATAGCTTCAAACATGATTTCTTGAAGACTTCTTATTGTCTTGAAATGTGAATATTTTGACGAATTTTTGGAGACTTCTTATTGCCTCGAAATGTGGTTATTTAAAAAAAAAATTGGATGTTCGCTGAAGATCTAAAAGGTTGTTTATAAAGCATGTTTTAAAGATTTTTAAAATTATTTTAAAGTCTTTTTGGAATGTTTCGAAAGCTGGATTTTTCAACGATTTTTGAGGCTATCTAAATCCTTTTAACAGTGGATTTCTATAGATTTTTAGAGACTCTATCAAGTTCTTTAACCTACCAAATGTCTTTCAAGTTTTTTTTTCTTTTTTTTTTCAATTTGTATGGACTGACATATAGTGCCTTGCATTTCTGAGGTCAAAAACTTTTAATGAAATCGTAGAGCATTTGAAATCTCCAACAGTCGATTTTTGGTGTCAGGTTTTTTTTTTTAAATTTCTAAAGCCACATCATATCGCAGGAATCGCTCAATTTTAAATCTAATTAAGTTTGTTCCCTGAAGCCTGGAAATTATATATTTTTTTTTTTTTTGGATACAAATTCTGAACCCCTGATACGATTTTTTCAAGTCTTTTTGAAGTTAAAAAAAATTGTCTGGATAGTAGTAGTGTTTTTTTTTTTGTCCCAAGTCTCAGAATGTGTTGATTTTTAATGATTTGTTGAGACTACTTAAATTCCAGTAATTGCGATTTTTTTTGGCATACCAAGTCCGTATTTTTAACGCATTTTCAAGTCTTTCAAACTACTAGAAATCTTACAAATTTTAAAGTAGTCCTAAAGGTTTCCTAAAACTTTTGATTTTTTTTATTTCTAAAGCTTTAATGAAGGCAACGAAATGCTTAGGTTTTTTAAGAAATCCTGTTTTAATATTCAAAATTGAGGATGTTTGAAATTTCTGGTTCCCTGGAGTTTGATTTTTGGGGATTTAAATAACCTCTAAAGCAGTGAGACTGTGGATTTCGGCAACATCTATAAAATCATTGATTTTTTAGATGATTGATTTTTTGAGTCTTCCTGAATACCGGAATTTGTGAATTTTAAAGAGCCTAGAGATCAAAAACCTTGAATTGTTGTTTGTTTTTTTTAATTACGCAATAGAAATGGATTGAAGAACCTGGAAATATTAATTTATTTTTGACTTATAAATAAACATTTTAGGAGGTCCATAGGCTTTATAATATTCCTAAAATATTCTTCCATTTTTTATAAAACCCATGCTATAGAAAGCAGATAGTCTGATAATAATCTCAAAGATAGCCGAGCTAGTATTGTTAAAATGTCTTCAAGTTTTTTTTTTAAATTCCGGAATAGCCTTAAAAATATTTTTAAACAACATACGTTTTTGAAAGATCCGAATAGCTTTGAAAATATTTCTTACAGATACCTACTTTGGAAACTTAGAATATTTCCAAAATTCCATTCTTTTAATGCCTGTTTGAAATCTGGACAATATAAAAAATTACGTACTATATGCTCTGGATATCCTTAAAATATTATGATTATAATTTGATGTAAATAAATAGATGAGGACCTACACTTCGAAATGCTTCAATCAAATACTACCTTTAGAGGCCTAAGAATTATAATAAAAACTGTTCTTCCGGTGCCAAAAAAAAAAATCCTTAATAAATCTAAAAAAATACAATGAATAAGTCCATAAATTTCTAAATTTATCCTGGCCTTCTAAGACGAGAATTATTTTGAGTTATATCTCCAAATTTAACCTGGCTTCCTAACCGTAAAAGTTAGTCCGAATATAGTTATGAAATTCACTATTTGGAAGACTAGAATAGCTTTGAGAATATTCTTGAAATTTTGGATATCCCAGAAAATATTCTTAAAAATTCAGGAATCAAGGATGCCAATATATTTCTAAAAAAAATATATTCAAAAAAATCCAAGACAATCCAGTATGTTCCGGAAAACATTCATGACAACCACGCTTCAGTAAGCCAGGATAGGCTGGGAAATATTCTTAAAAAGTCAAATCCCTAGAAAAACCACATGACCATAAAATATGTCTAAAAAATCCACTCTTGAGAAGATCACGATTTTCCTAAAAAAATTAAAAAATCTTAAAAAATATTCTTAAGGGTCTGATGTGGTCTCACTTTTGCTGCTATTAGCTTTCTCTCAAGGCAACTTGGTCATATTCTTCTAAAAACAACAGTTATAGACCATAAATTTTGTGGTCAATATAATGATCTGGAGTAGAGCTCATTAGCTGCCTTTGCACACACATTTACAAATTGTGATTACAATTCGATGTAAATATCTAAACAGGTAAGGACCATCAGACCAGGTGAGTGAAGCTACTAGCAAATGAGCACTTCCAACATTTCTAGACTAGACACAGATCGTCAATTTATTGTCAGTGGCGATACAGCTTCCAACAATTGCCATCGTCGTCGTCATCATCATCATTATTCTTTTATTGTACCCTGCGTGATTCTTGTTGTTCTTCTTGTTGTACGAATGTTAAGTTTTCAGTCACTAATTCACATTCGATGTTTAACGAATGCGTTCGGTCAATGAGGTTAACATTTTGTTACAGTTCACACAGCTAATGCATTGTTGTTGTTTTTGGGGGCCATCCATAGCTTCTTTTTCGGAGTGCGGCTGTGTTTCTTCGTTTTGTGTTTTTTTCTAGGATTGGATGGATGTTCCATCTCATCGCCATGGCTTGGAATAGCCAAGTGCGTTCATGAAGTGCAGTGCTTGTCAGTGGAGCTATCAAGAATTGGAAGATATTTTTATGGCTTTAATAGCTTCGGTTATGGTAATTAGGACATTCGTGATGTCTGGAGATACCGTTGATCCAACATCCTCATTGCCAACATTTGTGATAACGGTGTTGGGTTATAAATATGTATGGATAGATGTTGGGGAATTATGTTGGTAATTTTGTATTATATTATGGGAATGTGAAAATAAAATTAAAAAATCTAAAAAAAACCCCGTTGAAGAAGTGTTTGAAAACCATGAAAAAATTATTCCCTTGAAAGAGTTTTTTTTGAATCCATGAATGTAAGTGCTAATCAATATTTAGTTCTATAAAAATTAATTTTTTGAGAATTGATTTTTGGTATTATTTATTTTTTTTTTTAATATTTTTAAATTCACGCTGGCCTCCTAAGGGTTTGATTTTAAACGACTATTTACGAATTTTTCCAGGATTTTTATGAAGATTTAAAGTTAATTCTGGTTTCCTAAGGCATGGTTTTTTAAGAATATTTCGAAATATGTCGTGGCATGAATTTAAACAAATATTTCCGAAGTTTTCCTGGCTTGGATTCTTTTAAGAATAGTTGAATTTGAATTGTGGTTTCCTGAGGTATGATTTTTTATAAAAATATTTTGAAGATAATTCTGGCTTCCGAAGGCATGTTTTTTTTTTAATATTTCGAAATTTATCCCTGCCTTGGATTTTCAAAGAATATTTTGATGTAAATTGTTTAGACTATTGTCAGAATTTGTTAAGAATAAGAAAAAATCAGATCTACTCTGTCTCTCTAAGGTGTTGATTTTGTAAGAAATTTTCCAAATTTATTTTTGCCATCCATGTCGTTGATTTTTTAAGAATATTTGGAGATCTACCTATCCATATAAGACCAGGAATTTTACTAATTTTTCCAAATTTATCCAGGCCTTGTAATGCATGTATTTTTAAGGCATGAGAGATCTATCTGGTTATGAGATCTATCTGGTTATCTAAGGCGTGGAGTTTTATGAATGTTCCCAAATTTATCCAGGTCTTGTAATACATGTATTTTTAAGGCCTGGATTTTAAAATAATATTTTCCAGTCCAACCTAAATTTATCCTGGTCTTCAAAGCCTAGAATTATTTTGAGGTTTATTTCCAAATTAATTGTGCCTTTCTAAGGGGAGGGTTTTTAGAAAATATTTCCCAATGAATCATGGCTTCGATGGATGTTGATTTTTTGTAATAATATACACGGTCTGCCAAAGCATGGAGAATATTTCCAAATTTATTCTCTCCTTTTAAGGATATTTCTTAAAATATCCTGAATACCTAGAGTGTGAATATTTCAATATTATTTTGAAATCTACCCTAGCTGCCTAAATCGTGATTTTTTTAAGAATATTTTCAAATTTATCTTGACCTTCTACTATTTCCAACTTTTCCTATGTGGTGGAGTTTTAGGTAATTTTTTAAATTTGAACAGCCCTCCTAAGGCTTGGACTTTTCAGGAACATTTCGAAGTAAATTCATGTCTCCCCAGTCTTAAGTATTTTAAGAATATTTTCAAATCCATACTGGCTTTCTAAGGCGTAGACTTTTTAAGAATATTTTCAAATCCACCCTGGATTCTTGAGGCGAGATTTTAGAATATTTCCAAATTTATTCTGTGCTCTTAAGGACATTTCTAAAATAAATACTGAATACTAAAGGCGTGGATATTTCAAGAATATTTTGAAGTCTTCTAGCCGCATAAATCGTGATTTTTTATAAATATTTTCCAATTCATCCTGACTTACCTGACCTTCTAATATTTCCAACTTTTTTTCTTTCTCATAAGGGGCAGTCCTCCTAAGGCGTGGACTTTTTGAGAATATTTTCAAATTTATACTGGCTCTTTAAAGTGTCGAATATTTAGAATATTTTTAATATTAATATTTTTAAATCTATCCAGGCCTCTTAAGGCTTCGATTTTTAAGAATATTTTTAAATTTATTATGACATCTTAAAGCGAGGATTATATTGCGATATATTTCCAAATTTACACTGGCTTCCCAAGGTAAAAAATTGTAGAGAATATTTTTCAATCTATCATTGCTTCCAGGGTCGTGATTTTTTTAGAATAGACCAAAATATGTCCGGGATCCTAAGGCATGGATTAAAAAAAAAAAATTATAAATTGATTCTGTCCTCTTAAGCATATTTCTTAAAAAAAATTCCCGAATACCTAAGGCTTGAATATTTTAAGAATATTATGGAGTCTTCCCTGGCCGCCTAAATCGTGATTTTGTATGAGAATATTTTCAAATTCATCCTGTCCTTCTAAGACGTTAATTTTTTTAATTCATCCTGACCTTCTAAGACGTTAATTGTTTTAAAACTATTTCCAAATCTATCCTAGCCCTCTAAGTCATGGGTGTTTTGCATAACGGCATTAATTTTTTTGAGAATATTTCCAATTCCAATATTGGAATTTTTTGGTAAATTTTAAAATTTGTCCAGGCTTTCTAAGGCATGGATTTTCATAAACTCCTGATGGCAGGATTTTTTAAGGGAATTTCCAAATATATGCAGGTCTTGTAAGTCGAGATTTTTTTTAAGAATGTTTCGGGATATATCTTGGTCTTTTGAGGTGTATATTTTTTAGAATTTTCGAGTCTATTCTAAGCTCCTAAGGCGTGGATTTAGAAAAAAAAAAAAACAAAATTTTATCCTGACCTCCTAAGACGTGAATATTTCCAAATTTATCCTGGTCGTGAATTGATTAGAAATATTTTCACAGGAGTATTAATTGAAAAATATTTTGAGGTCAACCTTGGCCTCCTGAGTGCTAGATTTTAAGGATTATTTGTAGGTTTACCCCAAAACAAATAAAATATTGATGTTTAAAATTATTTTGAGTTGTCTTCTGGCATCCTTAGATGTGGGGGTTTTAAGTTTTTTTTTTCAAGTCCACCGTAGCTTTCTGAGGCAGGTTTTTTTAAGAATATTTTAAAATCTAACCTTGTCTTCCAAGACCTGGATTTTTTATGAATATTTTTAAGCCTGCACTGGCCTCTTAAGGCGTGGATTTTTTAAAGAATATGTTAAAATCTGCACACGTTTTATAAAATTTCCAAATTTATTCCGGTCCTAAGATGCAGATTTTTATAAAATATATTTTGAGGTCTACCTTGTCTTTTACGGTCTGCAAAAGCCTCGATTTAAATGAATATTTTTGAGGTTTACGTTGTACTTTCAAAGCGTAGATTTTTTAGGAATATTTTGTGCTCTATCCTGGCTTCCGAAGGCTTGAATTTTGTCTTCTAAGGATTCAAGTATTAAGAATATTTTGTGGTCTACCCTGGCCTAGTAATGCGTTGTCTTATATGAATATTAACAAATCTATTCCGGCTTCCTATTGAATGGATTTTTTAGGAATAATTCCAATTTTATTCTGGATTTTTAATTATGGACTTTTTCCGAGTTTTTCATGGCTTCATAAGCCGCTAAGTTTTAAAAAATATTTGAAAATTTACCCTGGCCTCCTGAGACGTGAGGAATAAAAAAAGAATAATTCCAAATTAATTTTTTTTATTTGGATTTTTGTTTTGTTCCGAGTTTTTCATGGCTTCCTAAGCCGCTGATTTTTGAAAAATATTTGAAAATTTAACCTGGCCTCCTGAGACGTGAGGAATACAAAAAGAATAATTCTAAATTTATATGTTTTTATTTAATTGGATTTTTTTAAAAATTTTAATTTTTAAAAATATTTGCGCTTGGATTTTTTTTTCAATTTTATAATTTCCCTTTCCTTATATCCTCCCCCCCATTTTTGCCACCAATTTATTGTTTTATTTGTTCGTAATTAAAACAAACGACAACATTATTGACCTCCCCATCATCACCTGTTCGAATGTCATGTCGGACAATAATGAAGTCATTTGTCTGCAGTTTGTCAATGTCATAAATCCCGATGTTTTGTCTAAAGTTATTTCCGTTTCCGTTTCAATAGAATCTGCAGGGACAGGACATTGGTGAACAAAAACAAAAAAAGAAAAAAAAAAACATTTAAATTTTCAAGGTCCTCCTGTCTCACCACTGACTGACCAACTATTATTGTCATCGACATAACTGACTTCTTGTGGCGTTAGCTAACTGGCATCAAACGAGACTCCGAGCTATGTCAGCCAAGGCAATGGAAGACAAACAAACAACATCGAAGTTCAATGAATGTCAACTATTCCTTTTAACATTTTTTACCGATATTTTATTTTTTTTAGGATTCCTTTCGTTTGTCTTCTGCTCCTTGTTTTCCTATAAAAATATGAGAAATCAAAATGTTGATTTTTTTCAGAGGAAAAGATGGATGGATGTCGGAGTCAAAATAATCAAAGATAGATATGGAGAAAAAATTTCAGTGGAAGAAGAATATGAGGACCAAACATTAATCCTTTTACTTGTGACACATGTTAAATGGGGCAGGATTGGAGAAAGAAATGGGGGTCGAGAAAGAGGGGTTGAATTTAGAAATGGGGCATGGGAAGTTAATATTTGAGAGAACAGGGTGTCATTATTGATTGGTTTTCAATACCTCCCAACCCTGAACAACCTAAGGAAGTTATTATAAATTATCCTTGGTGAGTTGTAAGTTGGCGTTGGTTATGTTGTAAATCTTCAGTGAAATTTGATTTGAAGGTTGCATTCGAACTTCATGGTTTGAAGGGAAGTAACCTCTGAGAATTTATTTTTTGTTAAACATTTAAAACTCTATTTAATGAAAATATTTTTATAAAGCTTTTTTCATAAGGTTTCCTATTTTTAGATTTCACTTTTTTGAATTATCACAAAAATTTTAGTTGCTCGGCCATAAATATTTCCATTTCAACTCAGAATGTAATAAAAATTGTAAATGATTTATTATTAGTTTTACAGCCATAAATTATCCTCGTTTTTTTTTTGTTGGTGTTGTTGCATTAAAAACACACATTACATGACATACATATACAATATTTTGATGACAATTAAAAAAAAAAAAAAAAAAGTCTTAAAGTCGGGTGGGGCCGACTTTATGATACCCTACACCACTTTGCTAATTTAGTAGAGCTCCGCATAACAATTAAACGTTTTTATGGGAGAATTCAATCGTTCACGCTATGATTATAATTATAATTTAAAGTTCAAAAACTAAATATGCCGAAGCATTTGTATCTTTTAAATTCGGAATTGTATTGTCCATTTGGTGCACAATTAATTTGAAATCAGATAAAGAAATATATATGGGAGCTATATCCAAATCGGAACCGATCTCGATGAAATTTGGCAAAGATATTTCAGAGCTGTATTTGATATATTTCCCTGAATATCGTTGTTACGGAGTGCATATTACGGCTGTGGGTAACAAATATAACAAATCGGATGAACAGTATATATGGGAGCTATAGCTATATCTCAACCGATCTTCACTAAATTTGACATACTAGCTTCTAGACTCAATTCTGTCGTAAGTGCCAAATTCCATCCCATTTTGGGCAAATATTAGACGTTTAAAGCACAATAAAAGGTAAATCGGACGAAGTTATATATGGGAGCTATATCCAAATCTGAACCGATACCTATAAAATTTATCAAATGTATTTCTGAACTGTATTTGCTATATTCCCCCAAATATCGTTGTTATAGAGTGCATATTAAGGCTGCAGAGGACAAAAATAACAAATCGGATGATCGGATATATATGGGAGCTATAGCTATATCTAAACCGATTTCGATCAAATTTGGCACACTTATTTCCAGGCTCAATTTGGTCATAAGTGCCAAATTCCATCCCATTTAGACAAATATTAGACGTTTGGTGCACAATAAAAGGCAAATCGGACGAAGTTATATGTGGGAGCTATATCCAAATCTGAACCGATTTCGATCAAATTTGGCATACTTATTTTCAGGCCTAATTTGGTTGTATGTGCAAAATTCCATACTATTCGGGCTGATATTACACGTTTGGTGCAAAATAAAAGGCAAATCGGACGAAGATATATCTAAATTTTGACCGATTATCTCCAATTTCAATAGGGTTCGTCCTTGGGCCAAACAATTGACTTGTGCAAAATTTCATCTGGATAGGGCAATAAATGCGAAATGTACTTTGTTTACAAAAATATATGGACACACGGACGGACGGTCGGACATGCATAAATCGACTGAGAAAGGGATTCTATGCAGATCATCAAAAGGAACTATGGTTCTATCTCGTTTCCTTTTGCCTGTTACAAACCCTGACCACCTTGTAGTGTAGGGTATAATAAAAGGATTTTTTTTTCTTATGGCAAACTTGTTGTTATCGTGGAACGCAAGCTAAATACCAAGGTCCTTGATGATTTTTTTAGGAAAATTTCCCAAAAATATCATCGACTCCTAAAAGTTGGATTTTTAGGAATATTTTCAAATCTATCCTGATTTTCTAAGGGGGAGGATTTTGTGGAATCTATCCTTACCCAGATAAACTAGGATTTTCGAAAAATATTTTCCAAATCTTCCCTGGCCTCCTAAGCCGCGTTTTTTTAAGAATATTTTCAAAATAAACCAGGTCTCCTAAGGGATTTTTAAAAAAATTTTCCAAATTTATCTTCATCTTCTAAATGGTAGACATTTTAGATAAACAGTTATATTTATCCTAGCTTCCTAAGGAGAAGGTTAAAGAAAAGTATTTCTGAATTTATTCTGGCCTACAGAAACGTAGATTTTTTTAAGAACATTTTCTAAATCTATTCTGGCTTCTAAGAAGTTGATTTCTTTAAATATTTCAAAACTTATCGTAGCCTCCTAGGGCGAGGATTTTGTAAAGAATTTCCAAATTCATCCTCGTCTCCTAGAAGGTGGATGTTTGGGAATCAAATCTATCCTAACTTCCTAAGGGATGTTTTTCGAAAAAATATTTTCAAATTTATTCTGACCTATAGAAGCTTGGATTTTTTTTAGAATATTTTCCAAATTTACTCTGCCGTTTTAAATCTTCGATTTTTTCAGAAGATTTCCAAATTAATCTTGGCCTCCTAGTCCCGAATTATTACGAAGAATTCTACACTTATTCTGGCATCCTAATGCGTTGATTTTTTAAGAATATTTAAAAAAAAAACCAGGTCTACTGAACAAAGGTTTTTTTAAGAAAATTGTCAAATTTATTCATGCCTGCAAAAAGGTGGACTTTTTGGAAATATTTTTAAATTCACCTGGCTTCCGAAGGGTTGGATTTTTGAAGAATATTTTCGAATTTATCCTAACCTATAGAAGCTTGTTTTTTAGAATATTTTACAAATTTACTCTGGTGTTTTAAGTCGTGGATTTTTTAAGAATATTTCGAATTTTATCTTGTCTTCTTTGCCCGCATTTTTTTAGAAGAATCCTAAACTAATTCTGGCATCGTAAGCCGTGCTTTTTTTAATGTTTAAAAATGTGTCTCAGCTTCAAGTTATGCTTTTTTAAGAATTTTTCCAAAATTTATTATCGTCACCTAAATACATTATATTTTTAATTTTTTTAAATACATTTTTAATTTTATACTGGCTTCCTAAGAGGAGGATTCTTGGATAATATTTTCGAATTTACTCTGGCCTACATAAGCGTGGATTTTTAAGGAAAAGTATTATTAAAATTACCCTGGCATCCTACCGTGTTGATTTTTTAAGAATATTTCCATATTTATCTCAGATCCCTTAGGCGTGGATTTTTTAAGAATTACACTGATCTCCTTTTTTTGGACTATCCCGTCCTCCTAAGACGTGGTTTTTTTTTAAGAATATTTTGAAATTCAACCTGGTCTTCTAGGACGTGGAATGTTCTCAAAATTGCTTTGGCCTCTTAAAGCATCAATTTTTTAAATATTTTGAAAGAGACTATGGACCCCAAAATATGAATATTTTCAAAACACTTATTATGCCATTTTGTCTATAAACCCTTCTTCGAGATATTTTGCCCTCATACAGTGAGAAATTTTAAATAAAATCTTCCTGTCCTCTTAAGACCTAATTTTTTAAAGAATATTTTAAATTTTTTTTCTTTTGCGAAATGCTACAGAGTATTTCCAAGGATATCCTGGCCTTCCAAGATGTAGATATATTAAGAATATTGTCAAGCCTATCCTGACCACCTACGGCAGATTTATGAAGACTATTTTGAAGTCTAACCTGTTTTCCAAAGGTGTGGACTTTTTAAGAATATTGAGGTCTTTCCTGTCGTGGGGTTTAAAGAATATTTGCAAAGAAAAAATATTTAAAAAAAAATTCAAATTTATTCTCGTTTCCAGAAGTATTTTCAAATTTAATATGACCCCCGAAGCGTTGATTTTCTAAGAATATTTCAAAAGTTACTCTGGCCTTATATGGCGTCAATTTTTAGCAATATTTTCATAGTTACCCTGGTCACCTTAGGCGAGGATTTTTATAAGCCATTTTGTCTTTTTAAACAGAGGATTTTTAAAGAATATTTTTAAGGCCATCCAGGGGTCGGACTTTGAAATTAAAAATATATCCTTCATAAATTATTATTTGAAACATATTTCTTTTACAAAAAATTGCTTCTGATATATTTCCACAGCGATTCTATCGTGTTAAACCGAGGATTTTTAGAGGCATTAACAAAAATATATTCCGACTCTCTAAATTATAGATTTTTAGGGCAATTCTGGCCCCTTTATGCGTGATTTTTTTTTCAAAAATATTATTCTGGCCTAATTTTTACAACCTGAATTTTTTAATTTTTATTTCCAAGATTTTTCTGGTCTTAAACAGTCTGCATTTTGGAGTTGTGAAGAATATTTCCTTGTCTTTTGACCCTAACTAGTGCATTTTTGGCAACATTTATGTTGTTTTTTAGTTGAGGAGCCAAGAACCGACCTGATTTTTTAACCATCCACATTCATTTAGGGAAAATATCAATCCTTGGCTTATACCGCTTAAATTTTTAGAAAACATTTGCAGTTTCCTTCCTGACCTCTTGAAATATGGATTTTGTGGAAATATTTATCCAAGCAATACAGACCTAATAAAGCGTTTTATAAATTATATTTTAAAGGATTTACTGTTCTAATATTTTTTGGAATAACTAAGGAATTTTAAGTTATTAATAATGTGCATTTTTAATATTTTAAGTCTTCTCTAGTCTATAACTATTTGATTTTATTTCAAAAATGTCTCCTTTTTACAAAGATTACTTCACTTTTCTATATATAGCTCAAAGACTCAATTTTATCCTAACACAGTCTTTAGGTGGTCCATTTTTAAATGAGACGTAAGTTACTTTCTATTAATCACTAGAAAATCTATATCTTTCTTTAAATTTAATATCATATTTTAACATTTTGCAATATTTCCCCTCCTCCAAATCTCTTAATTGCAAATTAAGATGTCATTTCCCCTTCTTTCTCTTAACAACTTCTCAAATTAATGAAATTGGAGTGTAACTGAGCGTATAAAACAAATTTCCTGACCTAACCTAATAAGACTTCTCTTTTCCTTACAACCTTCCATCCTCCTACATTATTGCCATCAGTCACGCCAAGACAATACCCAACATATGATGACGCATGCCCCAACGATAGATGTTTGGCAGCAACATTCCTGCATTCGGTTAAGATTAAATAAAAACCAGTTTTCTTGCAATTTACCCTTAAGCCAAATACCTCTTGTTTTCTTAACCATGCTCTTTTTTATGCCACATTAAAGAGTTTCGTTAAGTTAATTTGCAAGGCAATTGGTTTTTTGTTTTTTTGCTTGATGTCGATTTCCCCTTTTTCGTGAAGAGGATTTTCTCTTATTTTTTCTAGATGGTTGTCTTGCCAAGACTCTTGTAGGGGTTTTTTTGTTAAAGAGATTTGTGAGAATGAATTTCTTAAAGGGGAAGCAACTCTTTGTTTAAACTTCACTGCAATGAGGGTATTTGAAATCATGAGTTAGAATATATTTTAGTTAGAAATTAGAAGTTGCGGTTGTGTAGTGGGTATGAATATAGAGGTCTATAGCAATAAGATTTTAAAGGAATTTCTATGAATATCGAACTGCTTCTAAACTATGGAATCTATCAGTTCTTCATAGATAAAAATATTATTGCATTTTCAGATAAAAATCAGGGCAAAAATTATTTTTCTTCAAAAAAAATAAATAAATAAAAAATAAAAAAGTAAAAAAAAATAAAATAAAAATAAAATAATAATAAAAAAAAAGTAAAAAAAAATTTTTGTAGAAAAATATGTGGTTTCAAAGACCATGAACGTTTCTTATAAAGAAAAAATCTAGTCTTTAGAGGACTTAAATTTTTTCTGTTAAAAGAATCTGTTCCTGAAATAAGATTTTAAAGGAATTTCTATAAATATCGAACTGCTTCTAAACTATAGAATCTATCAGTTCTTCATAGATAGAAAAATATTGCATTTTCAGATAAAAATCAGGGGCAAAAATAATTTTTCTTCAAAAAAATAAATAAATAAAAAAATAAAAAAAAATAAAAATAAAACAAAATAAAAAAATAGATAAAATAAAAATAAAAAAAGTAAAAAAAAAATAAAAAAATGTTTGTAGAAAAAAAATATGGCTTCCAAGACCATGAACGTTTCTTATAAAGAAAAAACTAATCCTTAGAGGACTTAAATTTTTTCTGTTAAAAGAATCTGTTCCTCTGGGGATACAAAATTTGTTTGGAGAAAAAAATCTTCTCGTCGCTATTTTTTTTCTTTGGGAATTTAGCCATTATCCTGGAATCATGGATTTTTTTAATAAGAATTTTTTTTCCTGTTAATAAAACGTTTTATCCTAGGGCTTATAAATAGGAGAATTATATCCCCCTTGGGTCATGAAATTTGTTCCTTTGGAAAAATCTATTTCTATTTTGTATTTCTATAATTATTGAACTGCTTCTCAATGCGTTTCATAAAAAGAAAAATTATTGCGTTTTTAGGAAAAAAAAATTGGAATCAATAATTGTTCTCCAAAAAGCCATTTTGCAAAGAATACATATGGCCTCATAGACCAATAAATATTTTTAAATTTTAAAACACCAAAGCTGTAGAGGTCATGAAATTTTTTCTAAAGAAAAAATCCTCTCCACTAGGATCATGAAATAATTTTCTTTGGGATTGTGAAAATTTTCCTATGAATAAAATGATTTCCCCTATGGCGTGTAAATATTTCTATATTTCTATATGGAAGAAAATTATTCCCCTTTGTTCATGAAATTTTTTTCCTTTGGAATAATCTAATCCCATGTAGGCTTGGAATTTGAACATTTTGTATTGCATAATTCCAGGAAAATTAATTTTAACTGGGAAATTAATGTCTGTCCATTTGTGGTCCTAGCTTCCGAACAAAATGAGGTATGTTGATAACATTTTACTCAGGTATTTATTTAATCCCCAGGACTATTGGTATTTAAAATTGGCTATATAGGTCCACGTTTAGGTACAGCCCCCATATAACTGTTCCTCAAGATATTCGATATTTTCATGATTTTTTTCAAAATTTTCACCGGAAATGTTTCAAATGTGGATTTTATAGTTAATAATGGGTACTACAGCCTATGACAGACAATTGCATACCCTGGTCCACAACTTCGTATAGCCCCTCTATATCTCTGTACCTACCCATATTCGGTATTCTGTTGATTTTAGCCTGGAATTGTATCAAATTTCATATTGTAAGTTCGTAATGGGTACTACAGCCTATGACAGAAAATTCGTATAGCCCCCCAAATGGGTATTTATATGGGGACTATACGGTATTTTGATGATTTTAGTATTAGCATTTTCAACGGAGTTTTGTTTGAAATTTTTTTCCTTCCAAATGGTGGTGGGTATTCTCCATTTTTTCTATAGGAAAGACCAAGCATTTACATTTTTATACCCCCAGCAACATGGTTAGAGAGGGTATATAATTTTTATATATAATGGTTTTAGACTCTAGGTCTCTTTGGACCAAAATCCGTTTCAGAACATTTCGAGCCGATCTAGTTATGACCGTCCGACCGTCCGTCTGTCTCCAAAATTGGTACATCGTAATATTTTTAACAAATTTAGATCGAGTTCCGAGATGGGCAATATCGGTTTACTCCCACGAAAGGTCAAATTTTAGCAAAAAAAAAAAAATAAATAAATAAATAAATAAATAAATAAAAATGATTGCACAGAAATAGAAAGGATAAAACGATTTTGCTCCAACTTTGAAAATCTTTATATTTCCATCAGTTCTAGGTCAGGTGCGAAAATGGACAATGTCGGTTCACTCCATCAAGTACCTCCCCCACAAAGAATCAACATTTTGAATATCCATTAAGCTCATAAAACGTGAAATTAATATCCGATTACATTCAGCCTTGGCACATTTTAATATTTACATCAACAAAAAATTTCTTATAAAGATGGTAGAGACCGGACCATCACTGCGGGTACCTCCCCCCACAAAGGGTCATCGTTTTGAATAACCAAAACGATTATAATATCTGAAATAAGCATCCGATTCTCTTCATATCTCATTATTTCTACAAACACAAGATCAGCTGTGAAAATGGGATAAATCGGTTCACTCTTTGTCATACCTTCACCACAAAAAGTCGAAATTTTCAAAAAAAAAAAAAAAAAAAAACATTTTCTGCACAGAAGAAGAGGAAGCGATAATCCGATTTTGCTCTAACTTTTCAAATCTTAATATTTGCACCAGTTCTAGGTCTCCCACAAAATGTCGAAATTTTGAATATCCATGATGCTCCTAAAACGCGAAATTAACATCCGATTCCATTTAGACTTTTTCATATCTCAATTTTTCCATCAACACAAAATCTCTTATAAAGATGGTGGAGATTGGACCTTTCCTCCTGGTACCTCCCCACAAAGGGTCAATATTTTGAATAACCAAAACAATTATAAAATCCGAAATAAGCATTCGATTCTCTACATATTTCACACATTTCATTATATCCACTAACACAAGATCAGCTGTGAAAATAGGATATATCGGTGCAGTCTTTGTGGTACCTTCACCACAAACGGTCAATATTTTGAATATCCATCCAAGTTCATAAAACGTGAAGTTAACATCCGATTCCATTCAGACCTGGTATATCTCAAATTTTCCTTCAACACAAGATCTGTTATAAATATGGCAGAGATTGGACTATTTCTTCTGGGACCTTCCCCACAAAGGGTCAACATTTTGAAAAACCATGAGGCTCATAAAATGCGTAATTCACATCCGATTCCATTCAGATTTGGCACATCTTAGTATTTCCATTAACACAAGATCTGTTGTAAATATGGTAGAGATCGGACCATTCCTTCTGGTACCTCCCCCACAAAGGGTCAACATTTTGAATGACAAAACGTTCAAAGAAAGCGCAATAATCATCCGACTCCAAACCTGGCTCGTCGCAATATTAATATTATATTTTTTTAGGTCCGATACGAAATGGACAATATTGGCCCATTCCTTCGAAACCTATTCCATAGAGGGTTTAAAATTTGAATAAAAATTAGAAAAGTCAAAATATATTTAAATAATCGAACATTTACTGGGGGTATACATCTGGCGACAAAACCGACTGATACACTTTGACTTGTTCTATTAAATTATCAGGGGGTCATGATTTTTTTTCTTTCCCCTGAAAATTTTTTCCTAAACGAAAAGGTTATATCTCCTAGGATCACGAAAGGTTTTAAAAAAAATCTTCTAGACTTAGACTATTTTGCTATAGGAACCGTAAAATTCCCTTTGGTTATGAAATTTTTTGCTTTAGAAAAATCCATTCCTCAGGAGGTCTGGAATTTTCCCTACGGAAAAAAATTCATTGCCAATCGAAAAAAATCAACTCTGTTCGGAAAATACATTTTTATATAAAAATCAATCTATTTCTATAGAATTTTCTTTTTTTTTTCTTTTCTCAAAAAATCCATTCCTCTGACAGAACACGATATGTTGTTATATTCGCCTGGCCTGTCAATGTACTGTGCGTGCCTGGCCGATATTATGTACAATGTTAATACCAGGGCTCCTACATTTAATTAGACATCGAAAGATGTGCCAGACGTAACACCCCAGACAGAGCAGAAATGTAAAATGCCAAAGGTCCATAAATATTTACAACAGCCTTTTTCTTCCTCTCCTCCCCCCTCTCCTTCCCTTCTTCTTAATGGTGTTGCAATCTCCTCTCAAGCATGGCAGTGTTAAATGTAAACATAAGTATTAAGATAAATATGAAAATTATAACTTCTACTCCCGGTCAGACAATGGCCATGGCCAGAGCTGTCAAAACACTATAATGAGCTGAGCATACAACAAGAGAAAAACAACAACAAAAAACAAAATTGCAACAACACCCTGCATTAACTTGGCCCATTATTATCGGACAGCCACATCACATTCTGGCATTCATTTGTTTTGTGATCAGAGACAATTAGAAACATTGTTGCCCAGACCCGGAGAAAGAGATATTGTTAATTTTCACGCTGTAATCAGCCGAACATTGTTTCATGGTTTTATTCCCTTTTTAGAGATGAATTATTTTTTAAGGAATTATTTAAAGATATAAGTTTATTTAAAATTCATTATTTTAGCCGGCTAACTTAATTATTTAATTAAAGAAAATCATGTGTAAAACACATTATTATTTTTTGGATGAATTTTAAGCGAATGCAACATTGTATGAATTTTAGACAAGAAAATTGCACTGAAATTTTAAACATAACTAAATTTTTTAATTTCATAGAAAAAAATATAATCCCAGGGGAAAAATTCCTTGACACCATGGGAGAGGATTTTTTCATAGAAAAAAATGCATGACCATCCGGGAATGGATTTTTTTCCATAGAAAAAAAAAATTCATGGCCATCCGGAAATAATTTTTTTTCCATAGAAAAAAATTCAAGACCCCCTCGGGGAATGGATTTTTTTCCATAGAAAAAAATTCCTGACCAGCCGGGTATGGATTTTTTTCCATAGAAAAAAATTCCTGACCAGCCGGGTATGGATTTTTTTCCATAGAAAAAAATTCCTGACCAGCCGGGTATGGATTTTTTTCCATAGAAAAAAATTCCTGACCAGCCGGGTATGGATTTTTTTCCATAGAAAAAAATTCATGACCATACGGGAATGGATTTTTTTCCATAGAAAAAAATGACCATACGGGAATGGATTTTTTTCCATAGAAAAAAATTCCTGATCAGTCGGTTATGGATTTTTTTCCATAGAAAAAGATTCCTGACCAGCCGGGTATGGATTTTTTTCCATAGAAAAAAATTCATGACCAGCCGGGAATGGATTTTTTTCCATAGAAAAAAATTCATGACCAGCTGGCAATGGATTTTTTTCCATAGAAAAAAATTCATGACCAGCCGGGAATGGATTTTTTTCCATAGAAAAAAATTCCTGACCAGCCGGGTATGGATTTTTTTCCATAGAAAAAAATTCATGACCCCCTCGGGGAATGGATTTTTTTTCCATAGAAAAAAATTCATTACCCCCTCGGGGAATGGATTTTTTTTTCCATAGAAAAAAATTCATTACCCCCTCGGGGAATGGATTTTTTTTTCCATAGAAAAAAATTCATTACCCCCTCGAGGAATGGATTTTTTTTCCATAGAAAAAAATTCATTACCCCCTCGGGGAATGGATTTTTTTTCCATAGAAAAAAATTCATTACCCCCTCGGGGAATGGATTTTTTTCCATAGAAAAAAATTCATTACCCCCTCGCGGAATGGATTTTTTTCCATAGAAAAAAATTCATTACCCCCTCGGGGAATGGATTTTTTTCCATAGAAAAAAATTCATTACCCCCTCGGGGAATGGATTTTTTTCCATAGAAAAAAATTCATTACGCCCTCGGGGAATTCATGACCAGCCGGGTATGGATTTTTTTCCATAGAAAAAAATTCATGACCAGCCGGGTATGGATTTTTGTCCATAGAAAAAAATTCATGACCATCCGGGAATGGATTTTTTTTCCATAGAAAAAAATTCATGACCCTCCGGGAATGGATTTTTTTCCATAGAAAAAATTCATGACCATCCGGGAATGGCATTTTTTTCCATAGAAAAAAATTATGACCATCCGGGAATGGATTTTTTCCATAGAAAAAAATTCATGACCATCCGGGAATGGGTTTTTTTCCATAGAAAAAAAAATTCATGACCATCCGGGAATGGTTTTTTTTCCATAGAAAAAAAAAATTCATGACCATCCGGGAATGGGTTTTTTTCCATAGAAAAAAAATTCATGACCATCCGGGAATGGGTTTTTTCCATAAAAAAAAAATTTTTTTTTAATTTTTTTTCTATGGAAAAAAATGACCGCCCCGGGGGATTGGATTTTTTTCCATAGAAAAATATTCATGACCCCCTCGGGGAATGGATTTTTTTCCATAAAAAAAAAATCATGACCCCCTCGGGGAATGGATTTTTTTCCAAAAGAAAAAATTCATGACCCCCTCGGGGAATGGATTTTTTTCCACAGAAAAAAATTCAAGACCCCCTAGGGAAATGGATTTTTTTCCATAGAAAAAAATTCAAGCCCCCTCGGGAAATGGATTTTTTTCCATAGAAAAAAGTTCATGACCCCCCCCCCCCCGGGGAATGGATTTTTTTCCATAGAAAAAAATTCCAGACTCCCTCGGGGAATGGATTTTTTTCCACAGAAAAAAATTCATGACCCCCCCCCGGGGAATGGATTTTTTCCCATAGAAAAAAATTCATGACCCCCTCGGGGAATGATCCATAGAAAAAAATTCATGACCAGCCGGGAATGGATTTTTTTCCATAGAAAAAAATTCATGGCCATCCGGGAATGGATTTTTTTCCATAGAAAAAAATTCATGACCCCCCAGGGGAATGGATTTTTTCCGTAGAAAAAAATTCCAGACTCCTTCGGGGAATGGATTTTTTTTCCATAGAAAAAAATTCATGACCATCCGGGAATGGAATTTTTTTCCATAGAAAAAAATTCATAACCCCCTCGGGAATGGATTTTTTTCCATAGAAAAAATTCATGACCATCCGGCAATGGAGTTTTTTCCATAGAAAAAAATTCATGACCAGCCGGGAATGGATTTTTTTCCATAGAAAAAACTTCATGACCATCCGGGAATGGCATTTTTTTCCATAGAAAAAACTTCATGACCATTTTTTTTTTTGAAAAATGCAATAGCTTCGATTTCAATACCCTTTTCCCACTTTCTAACCACAGCTTCTCTCTTCAAGTGTAATTTATTTGGATCATTCGAATATTTCGTTTTAATTTTTTATTTATTTTTTTCGACTTCCTTTGTTATTTGGCATATTATGCATTTTAATTGAACTGCTCCAAAGAAAGGAGATCAACACTCCGTTATATAATGACATGAATTTAACGGAGACCTGATTCCAAAAACACTCACACACACACGCACTCACAAAATTATTTAAGAAAAGTCGCTAAGCAATAGCTACTTAAAATACATTAGGAAATGTGAAATCACCATTCGATCGGCGATTTCAAAATGGAAAAAATAAAATTAACATAATTTGCCAGCCAGCCAGGCATATGAAATATGCATGAGCGGGGTTAAACGAGACAGAGAAAGAGAAAAAAAAATTGTTTTTGAAATTGGGATGATTTTGAAAGGCAATTACAGTGGATACTCGATAGAAATTTTTTTGAAATTAATTTCCAAAAATTTATACTTCTACAAAAATTGCAATAAATTTGGCATGAGCCTTTCATTATTTTTTTCTTCCCAAGTTTGAATACCCCCAAAAATCCCTTGAAAAAAATATTGAAAACATTTTCAATTTTCTACAAAATTCATTATATTGTAATTACAACAACATCAAACATAATATATAATTATAATTTCATATTACGTGCCTCAATGTCAAAATATGACTGATATTTTTTTGGGTTGCGTTGTTTTTAATTTCCTGACAAAAATGACTTTTTAATGAAGCCCCCACCCTCTCATATGATGACTGACTCGTTGATCATCAAGGACTTAATGACATTAATGCCATCATTTGACTGTCAATATATTTGTGAGGACATGAATGGATGATTATCGTCACAGCAAAAAAAGTGCGTGCTCCCTGCAATTGCGTAAATTACATAGCAAAGCTCTTCGCAAAGGGGTTACTTGTCCACACACCCCGATACAATGTAACGGAAATTAATTTATTTTTTGAAATTAATAAAGTAGTTGCTCACATAATTGTAGTCATACATATACATGCCTTACAATTATAGTTACAATTTATTACATTTTAAATTTAATTAAAACATTTCGATTATAACATTCCACAGCAAGACAGCAAGTTTCACATATTTGGCCTTAAGTTATACACCTGAGATTATTCAATTCGTTAATAATTATTCATTTAAAATTCGTACAAAATTTTAATCTGATATAAAATAACTAGGAACGCCTCTTTTGAGCCTATGCGAAATTAGGCAATTTGTCAATGGAAAATATAAAAAAAATGATTTGGAATGAAGTTGGTCTCTAAATACAACATGAAATTTTTTCGATAATTTTCTGTTTTGGGTTGAGCTTGTAATATTCTAGGGAGATAGTATTAACAATTGGGAAAATTGGAAATCAGGCATATTAAATGCTGTTTCAGGGGCTACAGAAAGAACAATTTTACATCATTAGAAAAACACGAAAAAACAATTCAATCCTCACTGGGGATGCGAAATTTAAAAAAAAAAAAAAAATCCACTACCTTCTGGGGATCGTGGAATATTTTTTTCTTGACAAAAAACCATCCCCTCTCCATTTTTTCTAGACGAAAAAACGTCCACTACCCCAGGTACTGGGGTCGTGAAATTTTTTCTAGACGAAAAACCATCCACTGCCCCCAGAACTGTTGGTCGTGAAATTTTTTTTAGACGAAAAACCATCCTCTCCCCCCAGAACTAGGGGTCGCGAGATTTTTTTCAAGGCGAAGAAAGAACTGCTCTCCCCACGGCACTAATGCCGTGAAATTTTGTCTATAAAAAATTGCAATTTTTTCTAGACGAAAAACCATCCACTACTACTGGGGTCGAGACACTTTTTCTAGACGAAAAAACGTCCACTACCCCCAGCTACTGGGATCGTGCAAATTTTTCTAGACGAAAAACCATCCACTGCCCCCTGAACTGGGGTCGTGAAATTTTTGTAGACGATAAACCGTCCACTCCCCCCAGCTACTGCGGTCGTTTTTTTCTAGACGATACATCATCCACTACCCCAGGTACTGAATCGTGACATTTTTTCTAGACGAAAAACCGTCCACTACCCCCAGGTACTGGGGTCGTGACACTTTTTCTAGACGAAAAACCCAGAATTGAGGGTCGTGAAATTTTTCTAGGCGAAGAAAGAATTGCACTTCCTCCTGGGCTTACAACACTTTTCATAACCCCTTTAAGGCCAGAAGATCGGTCTAGGCCTTTTATGAAGACCATTTTCAAGTTATCCAGGTCCACCAGAACTTGTAGACGTTTTTAATGGCCAAAAGATTTGAAAAGTTTTCCTAGGCCCGGAAGACCTTTTATAGGTCTTCTAACCTGTAAGGCCTTATTTATCCAAATCCACTAGTTTTAGAAGACATTTTTTTATTCGAAAAAATTGAGTCTCCAGGGGTCGCGAAATTTTCCTATAAAAAAAAAACAAAATTGTATGTATGATTTTTTTTTCTATGGAAAATCCTACGTCCCCCCTGGAAAAGGGAATCCAAATTTTCCGTGAAATAATATTTATCTTCTCAGAGCCCTTCGAACATTTTCGAGATTCATTTCTCGCCCAGTTAAGGAACTTCTACCCATTCTTTTTCATTATATCTTCAGTGTTATATCCCAGAACTGGGGTCGTGATTTTCACCTGGGGCTGGTGAAATGTTGATAGATGAGAAAAAAATCCACTCGTCTGGGGTCAGAACATTTTCCATAATCCTTTTGAAGGTCAGGAGACCTTTTCCAGGTATTTTAAGCCCAAAATACCATTTACAAGTTATCCAGGCCCGGCAGAACTTGTAGACGTTTTTAATGGCCAAAAGATTTTTATAATTTTCCTAGGACCGGAACACCATTTCAGAGGTCTTCTTAGCCTGGAAGGCCTTATTTTAGTACCTGGAGACTTTTTCCAAGTCAGAAGATATTTTTCCATGAAACATAAAACATTTTTCCAAGACCTTTCATAGGTCGTTTAATCCCAGAAGACCTTATTTTAGTGCCAAGTCCACCAGGGTCAGAAGACATTTTTCCATGAAACTCTGCCGGGTGGTTTCCTTATAGAAAAAATATTTTTTTATCGCATTTTATCGGATTTATGGACAATTACTCCTTCCCCTGAGAAAAGAAAATTCAATTTTTCCATTGAAAATAATTTTTTTTCCCACAAACCTTTGAACATCTTCGAAATGTATTTCTTGCCCATTTGGGAGACTTTTATTTTTTTTTCTTTATATCTTCGCTGTTATGTCACAGAACTGGGGTTGTGATTTTCACCTGGCAGGTGGTAAAATTTTTCTAGACTACAAAAAAATTCACTCCCCTGGGGCCAGAACACTTTCCATAATCCTTTTGAAGGTCAGGAAGCCTTTTCCGGGTATACCATTTACAAGTTATCCAGGTCCAGCAGAACTTGTAGACGTTTTTAATGGCCAAATGATTTTTATAGTATTCATAGGCCAGGAAGACCTTTTATATGAATCTAAGCCTGAAAGGCCTTATTTAAGTAACTGGAGACTTTTGCCAAGTCCACTAGTCTTAGAAGACATTTTCTTATTCGAAAAAATCACTCTCCTGGGTTCGTGAAATTTTCCAATAAAAATCATAAGTTTTTATTTGATTTCTTTGGAAAAGAAAATCCAGATTTTCCATAAAAAAGTAGTTGCCTTCTCAGATCCCTTTGAACATCTTTGAGATGCAATTCTTGTCTAGTTGGGAGACATTTACTGATTTTTTTACCCCTTCTTTTGGTTGTGATTTTCACCAGGGGGGTTGTGAAATTTTTTCAAGACACGGGAGGTGGAATTTTTCTAGACAAAAAAAATTCACCCCCCTGGGGCCAGAACACTTTCCGTAAGCCTTTTAAGGCCAGGAGACCTTTCACAGGCCCAAATTACCATTTGTAAGTTATCGAGGTCCAGAATAACTTTAAGTATGTTTTTGGTGGTCTAAAGACCTTTCATAGCCCATTTAAGCCCACAAGACCTTATTTTAGTGCCAGGAGACTTTTTCCAAGTCCACCAGGGCCAGAAGACATTTTTCCATACAACTCTCCCTGGTGGTTTCCCTATAGAAAAATTATTTTTTTATTGGATTTTCTTTTCTATGGAAAAAGCCCTGTTCCCTGGGAAAAGAAAATCCACATTTCCATAGAAAAATATTTGTCTTCTCAAAGACCTTTTTTCTTTATATCTTTCCTGTTATATCCCAGAACAAGGGTCGTGATTTTCAACTGGGAGGTGGTGAAATTCCACTCGCCTTGGGCCAGAACACTTTCCATAAGCCTTTTAAGGCCAGGAGACCTTTTCCAGGTATTTTAAGCTCAAAATATCATTTACATTTTATCCAAGTCCACAATAACTTTAAGTATGTTTTTGGTGGCCTAAAGACCTTTTTACAGTTTTTCTAGACCCGGAAGACCTTTCATAGGTCTTCTAAGCCTGGAAAGCTTTTTTAAGTACATGGAGTATCTGGAGAAAAAACCAACTCTCCTGGGGTGGTGAAGGTCACCTGAG
The DNA here is from genome assembly GCF_030504385.1 of Musca domestica. Lineage (NCBI taxonomy): Eukaryota > Metazoa > Arthropoda > Insecta > Diptera > Muscidae > Musca > Musca domestica. The sequence continues at coordinate 744,959 of NW_026712277.1, forward strand.
GTCAGAACACTTTCCATAAGTATTTTTAGGTCAGGAGACCATTTCCAGGAATTTTAAGCCCAAAATACCATTTACATGTTACCCAGGTCCAGATTAACATGAAGTACGTTTTTGGTGGCCTAAAGACCTATTTACAGTTTTTCTAGGCCCGAAAGACCTTTCATAGACCATTTAAGCTCAGAAGACCTTATTATATTACCTGGAGATTTTTTCCAAGTTTACTATGGTCAGAAAAATGTCTTCTGCAACCTTCCTGGAGGTAATTTTCCTATAGAAAAAATAAAAATATTTTTTATAGGATTTTATTTTCTATGGTAGAATACCCCATTTCCCGGGAAAAGAAAATCCAAATTTTCCATAGAAAAATATTTGCCTATGCCTAGACCTTGGAACATCTTCAAGATGCTTTTCTTGTCCAGTTGGGAGACTGTTACCCCTCCTTTTGTCATTCTGCCTCCCCTGACATATGTGTTTGCAGAATTTTCTATATAACTTCCATTTCTTTGTTCTGTATACATACCGAAAAACCTAAGCTGGTTATATATTGGTACATAAACTCTAATTAGAAATTTGCTTCTCCTTCGGATTTCCGTTTTTGAGTGGAAATTATCAGCAAAAATTTCCAGGTACTTTATGTACTTGGCAACTGCAAAGCCTAATGGCTTTTTCTTTATATATATATATAAAATCCAATATATATTTATATTATATACATATGTAAAATCTTATACAGGTATGTGTATATGTATATATTCGGAATTGAGTGTAAATGCATGCGACTTATATGCAGCAGCTTTCATTTAAGATGCTTATGAGCAACATTAAGAAATTGCAGCAGGAGATTTTAAGATATTGGAAATATGCAGTTGATATATTTTGGACAAACATGCATGTGTGCATGCGTGTGTGTGTGTGTGTTTGTAATAATGGCATGTATAACAAGCATCTGGTATATATACATATTATACATATATTACCATTTATGTAGTCGAAGAGTTTAAACATATCATTTGCCTGGTTTGTCCAGCCTAGCTGGCATCTGTCTAATTGCTGCAACAACCAAGAATAAATATTTATATATGTATGTGTAGTGTACACACACATACTCTCTCACACACATGCACGACAGATCTGCCAAGGTACATAATATACATAAATAATTTATCGAAGTATTAGTGGCAAAGAAACAGAGAAAGATATAAAAGGACATGTCAAGACATCCAAAAAATAAATGTATTTTAGAATAAGTACCACAAATGTGTGTATGTGTGTGAGTGTGTGACACACACACACTCTCACATATGTGGCACTTATTCATGTCCGGGGCCTTGTTTCCTTATGCATGCATGCATGCTGCCTTACAAAATGCATTTCTTAATGCAAATGCATTGCAATTTTTGCTCATTTATGCTGGTTGGAGATTTTCTGCCAAGAGGTCATTGAATTGTTGCCAAGCACTTGAAACCATAAGAATAAGGATCTCTTTTGCCTGCCTGCCTGCCCGCCATCCTGAGTTTCTTGTTGTGCCTATGACAACAATATGTCTCAAAAATGTATACGATATTTATTATATGTATGTATGTGTTTTGTGTGAGTGTTTGTGTGTGTGTGTGTTTGAGTATTGCCCAAAAACACTTAAGAAGATTGTCGGTTGATACTTGAAATTTGATTGCTTCGTTGCAATAGACCGAAAATTATCTATCCACTGACAAAAGGCTTAAAAATCCTTTGAAATAAAGGAAAATGCATTTTTCTTCTTCTTTTTGTTGTTCTGAGGCTCTTGAGAAGACGATGATGGAGGGTCAGTGAACAGATATTGATGAAATGGATGTATGACTAAAAGTCCCCAACGTTTGTTTAAAGGCCAGACCTATGGGCTCAAAGGCATTTTCCAGTTTTCCTAACGTCAGGAGACCTTTAACGGATGTTCCTTAAATATCCAGGCTAAGAAAAATGTTTAGGGTTTTCTTTTGGAACAGACGGCTCACAAATATTTTTGATCCACTCTTGTTTATAGGTCTTTCATGGCCAACACCTTTTTTTGTCTGGTATTCTATGGCAAGAAGACATCTGAGAGGTTTTCCAGCCAGAAATTTTTTTATGGAACTATAATGGATAAAAGTGAATTTCAAAGGTCTTCAAGGATCTGAAATCCTTTTTGAAATTGCTTTTGTTCAAAAGACCTTGGCTAGAAGATATAAGTGAGGGTTTCCATAGCCAGAAAATTTTTTATGGAACTTCAATGGATAAAAGCACTTTCGAAGGTCTTCCAGGAGCTGAAATCCTTTTTGAAATTGTTTTGCTCAAAAGACCTTGGCTATAAGATATCTGTGATGGTTTCCATAGCCACAAAATTTTTTACGGGACTTTAATGGATTTATCATTTCAAAGGTCTTCTAGGACCTGAAATCCATTTTGAAATTGCTTTTGTTCAAGAGACCTTGGCTAGAAGATATCTGTGAGGGTTTCCATAGCCAGAAAATTTTTTATGGGACTTTAATGGATTTATCATTTCAAAGGTCTTCCAGGACCTGAAATCCTTTTTTGAAATTGCTTTTGTTCAAAAGACCTTGACTAGAAGATATCTGTGAGAGTTTCCATAGCCAAATTTTTATGGGACTTTAATGGATAAAAGTCCTGCCAAAGACTTCTAGGACCTGAAACCCTATTGAAATTTTTTTGTGATCAGAAGACCTTATACAAGTCTTCCAGGTCCAAAACATCTTTCATAGGTACTTTAAGTCCAAGAGACTTTTGACTGATCTTCTATGGCCAGAAGACCTTTAAGAGATCTTTTTAGATCAGGCGACTTTTCCAGGTTTCCTAGGGGTAAAATTCTTTTCACAGGTTTTCCAGGACCTAAAGCGTTTTTGGAAGTCTTCTGGAAGTCAGAAACAGCTCTTCTAGACAAAAAAACTGATCATTTATGGCTGGAAAAGCATTAAGATCTGCTACTGGTCCGCTGGGGGTCTCCCAAGGCCCAAATACCTTCGACCAGTCTCCTTTGGCTAGGAGACCTTTCAGAGATCTTTTGCTGGTCTTTTTTGACCAAAAGACCTTTTATAGGTCTTATAGGACCAGAACAACTTTCACAGTTTTTCCAGAATCTGAAAAACTTTTTGGTGGTCTTCTGGGGTCCAAAGACCGGCTAGAGGTCTTCTAGAGATCTTCTGAAGAACAAAGACCTTTGGCTGCTCTTTTATGGCTGGAAAACTATTAAGACCTGATACATTTCGGCTAGAGTTCTTCTAAGGCCCAAATACCTTCGACTTATCTCCAATGATTTGAAGTCCTTTGAGAGATCTTTTGCTGGCCTTTTTTGACCTTTTTAACTTTTTGAAAGTCTTCTGGGATCTAATAACCGGCTACAGATTTTCTGGAGATCTTCGGAAGAACAAAGACCTTTGGCTGCTCTTTTATGGCTGGAAAATCATTGAGACCCGCTACAGGTCTACGAGAGGTCTTCTATGGCGAAAATACCTTCGACTTGTCTCCAAAGGCTAGAAGACCTTTGAGAGATCTTTTGCTGGTATAGTAAGACCAGAAGACCGTTTATGGTTCTTGCAGGACCAGAACAACTTTCACAGGTCTTCCTGGACTAAAAAGATATTCAAGGCCTTCTGGGCTCAAAATAAGTCCCAAAGACTTTTGACTGGACTTCTGTGGCCAAAAGACCTTTCGCAAGTCTTCAATGAGTAAAATATCATGGTCTGAAAAGCCTTTGGAAGTCTTCTAAGACCTTCGGCCGAAAAACCTTTGACGGGTCTTCTAGAACCTGAAACCCCTTTGGAAATTTTTTGTTGGGTCAGAAAACCTCTTTTAGAGGTCATCTAGGGTCAGAAGGCTCTTTTAGAATCTAAAGACCTTTCGGAGATTATCTAGGGTTCTAGTAACTTTTGCAGGTCTTCTAAGGATAGAAAATCTCTAACAGATCTTTTTGATCCAAGACACCTTTTATAGGTCTTGTAGGCCCTGAAGCCCTTTTACCAGCTTCCAAGGTCTAATGATTTTTTGTGGGTCTTCCATAGTCTGTTATTGGGGAGTCAAGGGTCTTCTATACATCTCTAAGACCTTTAAACCTTAACGGGCTTTTTGGGCCAAGAAGAAATTTCATAGGTCTCCACAGCCCTTTACCGGTCTTCCATATTTCCAACGACTTTTTAAGTCTTCTAGGACGAAAAGACCTATTATATGCCTCTGGGGACCAGATACCATTTTACAGACCTTCTAAAGCAAAAATACGTGTTATAGGCCTGGTTGGGACAAAGCAATTCAAGAGGCCTTCTTTTGGGCCCAGGAATCCTTCACAAGTATTATTGGGTCAAAGGACCTTTTAAATGCCTCAAAAGCCTTTTACATGCCTTCCAGTGTCTTTGGGCCTTCTTCAGGTTTTCTATGGCCAGATGACCTTTTATGGCTCTTCTACGGCCAGAAGGTGTTCTAGGCCTTTATGACCTCTTATGGATCTTCTAGGACCATTCAAAATTTGACAGACCTTTTTTAACCCAACGCATCATTTACATGTCTTCCATGGCCAGAAAAAAACTTGGGTCAGAGGATTCTTTACAGGTTTTCAACGGCAAAAGAAAAATAATGTTTTTTCAGGGCTTCTGGGGTCTTTTTAGAAGCTCTGTTCAAAGGCCTTAAGGCTTCAAAGGCCTTAAGGCCATCTATGTTTCTTCTAGGACTGTTTATAGATCTTCTATCATCAGAAGACCAATGACTTATTTTTTTACAGCTCTTCTAGCAATAATTCTTCAGATGTCCTTTTTCAGGCTCACCATGGGCTGCAGAAGTCGATCTGCAGACAGAAGGTCCTTTTGCGTGTTATCGCTAACTAAAAGCCCCTTATTAAGTTCTTAGGTCCTTGAATACCTTCGAATGTCTCTCCATTCCTAATATTTTTCTAAACTCTTTCCTCTCTCCCCACTCTTTCCCGTCCTTCTTCCCCTCTTGTATTCAATATTTCCTTGCAATATTTTATTAACCCATCTTTTCCCCAGCAAATGTCTTCATCTTCAGCCTCAGCCTAAGTGTCTAAGGTCTGTTGCTGCTGCATATTTCTCGACCAACTAATGTTGTTAAGTTTGACGTTTTGTTGTTTTAAATCGAAATCTTAAGCCACATGACGCACAATGTGTCATTGGTAATGTTTGCGACAGAGCAACAGCAACAGCAACAAGAACAACAACCACTACGTCATAGATGAAGAAGGCAAGGAGTGATGAGAAACCCCTTTCTTTCAATAATTTTCTACATTTTTGGGGCAAATGGACCTGGCATGGCCCATGTGGATGGATGAATGGTCGTTGCTGGAAGACCAGCATAGTTAACACCACCGCCACTACTACTGCCGTCCAATAACAACGACAACAACAACAACAATGTTTGTTACTAATTTAAATGCAAATGAGATTCATTTGACGATGTTGACGTCGTTTGGACTGACGGACGGACAGACGAACGGACGTCGACTAACTGACTGAGATATTGAAACGACTTGTCATTTTCTCTCTCACTCTGGCGCTCACTCTCTCTCTCTTTCAGTTTCTCTTGGTTAGACTACTTACCTTCTAACATTGAAAGGATTGAATTGCTGGGAATGCTGAGAGATAGAGGGAGAGTGAAGAGAGGAAGTATGGTTGGAGGTAATGTTTGTGCGTAAGTTCTCGTTCTCATAAGTTGGATGGCTTAAAATTTTCAAAATTATTCCTTGTGACCATCGTTGTCATCATCATCATCTCCACCACCATATTGAAGATGTAGTTGCTGCTGCTGCTACTGCCACGTACAGTTTGTGGACTATTAGTCTGTTGGCCATGCCAGAGCAACTGGACGACGGACAATTTGTACATTGTGGCTTACTGCAGCAGGAGCAGCCGGAGCAGCAGAATCAAAAATAACAACAACATCAACAATTGCCAAATTCATACATTTACATATTCAACTAACTAATATTACTAATACAGACACATAAATAAATGAACTATCGTAGCTTAAATGAATTAAGTATGAAAATTATACAGGGACGTTGCAGCGAGGAGGTTTTCGAGGGGGAGGGGGGATGATTAGTCAAAGTTTGGATAAAACCGAGAAATATAAAGAGATGTTTTCAGAGCTGTAGATAATTGGGATAAAATTAGAATCATTGGTGTAAGCCTGCAAAGTTGGGTGCAAACCTGTGGTTTTGGGTGAAAACCCAAAAGACTTGGGTGTAAACCTAGAATATTGGGTGTAAACCCAAAATAATTGGGTGTAAACTTAGAACGTTTTGTATTAACCTTGAATATTTGGGTGTACACTTGGAATATTGGGTGAAGACCTATTATTTTTGGGTGTAAGCCTAGAATGTTGGGTGGAGACCCAAAAAAATTGGGTGTAAATTTAGAATATTGAGTGAAGACCTATAATGTTTGGGTGTAAACCTAGAATGTTGGGTGGAGACCCAAAATACTTGGGTGTAAACTTGGATTATTGGGTGAAGACTTATAATTTTTGGGTGTAAACCTAGAATTTTGGGTGTAAACTACGAATATTGGGTGAAGACCTATAATGTTTGGGTGTAAACTTAGAATGTTAGGTGAAAACCCAAAATACTTGGGTGTAAACTTGGATTATTGGATGTAGACATATAATGTTTGGGTGTAAACCTGGGATGTTGGGTGAAAACCAAAAATACTTGGGTGTAAACTTAGAATATTGGGTGAAGTCCCATAATGTTTGGGTGTAAACCTAGAATGTTGGGTGGAGACCCAAAATACTTGGGTGTAAATTTGGAATATTGGGTGTATACCTGTAATGTTAGGGTGTAAACTTAGGATGTTGGGTGCAAGTCCAAAATACTTGGGTGTAATCTTGGAATATTGGCTGAAGACCAGTAATGTTTGGGTGTAAACCTAGGATGTTGGGTGGAAACCCAAAATACTTGGGTGTAAACTTGGAATATTGGGTGAAGACTTATAATTTTTGGGTGTAAACCTAGAATGTTGGGTGAAAACCCAAAATACTTGGGTGTAAACTTGGAATATTGGGTGAAGACCTATAATTTTTGGGTGTAAACCTAGAATTTTGGGTGAAAACCCAAAATACTTGGGTGTAAACTACGAATATTGGGTGAAGACCTATAATGTTTGGGTGTAAACTAAGAATGTTGGGTGCAAGCCCAAATACTTGGGTGTAAACTTCGAATATTGGGTGTTGACCTATAATGTTTGGGTGTAAACTAAGAATGTTGGGTTCAAGCCCAAATACTTGGGTGTAAACTTCGAATATTGGGTGTTGATCTATAATGTTTTGTGTGAAAACCCAAAATACTTGGGTGTAAACTTGGAATATTGGGTGAAGACCTATAATTTTCGGGTGTAAACCTACAATGTTGGGTGTAAACCCAAAATACTTGGGTGTACACTTGGAATATTGGTTGAAGACCTATAATGTTTGGGTGTAAACCTAGAATGTTGGGTGTAAACCCAAAATACTTGGGTGTAAACTTGGAATATTGGGTGAAGACCTAAAATGTTTGGGTGTAAACCTAGATTGTTGGGTGGAAACCCAAAATACTTGGGTGTAAACTTAGAATATTGGGTGTAGACCTGTATTGTTTGGGTGTAAACTTAGAATGTTGTGTGCCAGCCCAAAAATACTTGGGTGTAAACTTGGAATATTGGGTGTAGACCTTTAATGTTTGGGTGTAAACCTACAATGTTGGGTGTAAACCCAAAATACTTGGGTGTAAACTTGGAATATTGGTTGAAGACCTGTAAAGTTTGGGTGTAAACCTACAATGTTGGGTGCAAACCCAAAATACTTGGGTGTAAACTTGGAATTTTGGGAGAACATCTATAATGTTTGGGTGTAAACCTGGGATGTTGGGTGGAAACCCAAAACACTTGGGTGTAAACTTAGAATATTGGGTGAAGGTCTATAATGTTTGGGTGTAAACCTAGAATGTTGGGTGAAAACCCAAAATACTTGGGTGTAAACTTCGAATATTGGGTGTAGACTTATATTGTTTGGGTAAAAACCAAAAACAGTTGGGTGTAAACTTATAAAGTTGGGTGTAAACATACGACTTTGGGTGTAAACCCTGAAATTTAGGTGCAAACCCAAAAATCCTAAGTGTAAACCTGGATTATTGTGTTTAAACGGTAAAAAGTGGGGTGGAAACTTAGAATGTAGGGTGTAAAAATAAAATACTTGGGTGTAAACTTTGGAAATTGGGTGTAAATTCTGAATATTTGGGTGTGAACCTAGATTATTGGGTTTAGACTTGGAATATTTGCGTGTAAACCTGGAATATCGGATGTAAAGTTACAATATTGGGTGTAAGCCCAAAATATATGGGTGTAAACCTACAATATTAAAATATTTGGGTGTAAACTTTGGAAATTGGGTGTAAACTCAGAATATTTGGGTGTAAACCTTGAATGTTGGGTGTAAACCTAGAATAATTGGGTGTAAACCCAGGATGTTGGGTGTAGACTCAAAATATTTGGATGTAAAGCTAAAATATTAGGAGCAAAATCTAAATATTTGGGTGTAAACTAAGATTATTGGGTGTGAACCCAAAATACTTACGTACAAATCTAGAATTTTGGGTGTAAACTCAGAATACTTGGGTGTAAACCTTGAATGTTGGGTATAAAATCCAAATATTTCGGTGTAAACTTTGGATGTAGGGTGTAAACTTAGAATATTTGGGTGTAAACCCAGGATGTTGGGTGTAGACTGAAAATGTTTGGGTTAAACCTAAAATGTTGGGTGAAAAATCTAAATATTTGGGTGTAAACTTAGATTATTGGGTGTAAACCCACAATACTTGGGTGCAAATCTAGAATTTTGGGTGTAAACTCAAAATATTTGGTTGTAAACCCGGAATGTTGGGTGTAAACCCGTAATATGTGGGTGTAAATATATGGGTTTAAATACAGAATATTGGGTGTAAATTCAAAATATAAGGTGTAAACCCAGAATATGAAGTGTACGCCCGAAATGTTGGCTGTAAACCCAAAATATTGGGTGAAGCCCCTAAATATGTGGGTGTAAATCTTGAAAAGATTTTTTCGGATAGCTTTCTGCAGATTTTCTATATAAAATAGGGTGCAAACTCCGAATTTTTGAGAATATGAGCGCAAATTTCAATAATGAATATCGAAAAAATCTTTGATTGAAAATACCAGAGTCAATTGAATTTTCTCAAGAAAATCTAATCTAATCCTATAGAAATTGTGGATTTTTTTTGGAAATTCCCTTTCCTGAAATTTATTTTTTTTTTTTTTTTTGAAAATTAATTCATTTTAAGAATCCCCCCTCATTTTCTCCTCATTGCCACGGCACTGAATTAATTAAGCTTCTAATGCATATCATTAAAAATCTACACTTAGTTTTCTTTATTTAGCATTACCGGCACACAATACATTTTGCAAATTTACATTTCCACATAACTCATGGCATGTCCTTTGGCCAAAGTCTCCGAGACCAACCACCTCCCATCCCCCACTCCACAGCTTGCCAACCATCTAGACGACCAAACGACTAGCAACGCAACACAGCCGATGGAAAATCAAAACTTCGCATCCACCTCCCCATTACACCCACAAACCCGTGTTCAACTCATTTCGAATTTAATTCATTGACTTACGCAGGATATTCATACATTCTGCATTATTACATGAAAATCTTGTTTTCGGAGTTTGTGCACTTTCTTAATGCAAAGATACAGGCAACTCTTGCCACCACCTCCAATGAATGGCACTCCCCCTTCCTCGCCCTCAGTAGAAGAAGACCCATTGACTAAAGATGCAGAGACACTGTCAACAACTCCGGACCAAGTGGAGGGAGGCAGGGTAGCATTAGAAACGTACATGGCAGAGTTTCTGATTAAAAATGTTCGAAGTCAAAACTAGTGATGCTGCTGCCTGCAATGGCAACGACAACAGAAACGGCAATACAATTAGAAATTTGTCCAGTTCTGTGAAATCCTTTTTCGGCAGCACTAACAAACTTTAGACACACATTTGCATAGCCGGTCTGTCTCTCGGAATGGAGGCTGGCTTCGTCTTCTACTTCTTCTTCTTCTACATGTAGCCAAAGTTACTTGAGCAGTCACACACATACACATATTTTACCGGCAACCACAGGACGACAACTTGAATGGACGCTGAGCAAATGAACGGACCGACAAACGGAGAGACAAACAGACAGACAGACAGACATTAAGTAGAAATAAGTTCTTGGATAATCATGTTTTGGGTGTTTATTGGATGTGTCTGTTGTTCTGTGATTACTTAAGTTTATGTTTGCCGAAAATTTTGGAATTTTATTAGAGCACGAAGGAAGGGGAAGGAGAGAGAGAGAGAGAGATAGAGGCAGGCTGGGGCGGCTATAACCCTTGCGGAAATAGTTTGCGTCACTGACTCTGTAGAGCGTAATTAAATATTAATAAGGCCCAAAGTTTTGGGAAAATATTCAGAGGAAAAGAATTTGCAACAAAAACAGGCAGCAGGATTTTTCAAGGATATTTTGGATGAAATGCAGGTTTTCCCAAAGAAAAAATTTTTTTTTTTTAAAATTTCGGTGTAGATTATCCATTTTACGACAAAGTCGGAAATTAACAGAAAAATTAGAGAAAATTGGTCTACTACGTTTTTTCAAGGGTATTTTGGATAAAATTCAGGTTTCCCAAAGAAGGATGGGGGAAGGGAGCAAGAGGCAGGCAGGGGTGGTATAACCCTTGCGGAAATAGTTTGCATCACTGACTTTGTAGAGCGTAATTAAATATTAATGAGGTCCAAAGTTTTGTGGAAAATATTTAGAGGAAAGTATTTGCAACAAAAACAGGCAGCAGGATTTTTCAAGGATATTTTGGATGAAATTTAGGTTTCCCGAAGAACATTTTATTTTTTCAAAAAATTTCGAAATTTCGAACTTCGTCGGAAATTAACAGAAAAATTAGAGAAAATTGATCTACTAAGTTTTTTCATTGGAAAATTGGGTTATTTAGCAAATTTTCCAAGGAGAACACAGCCATAAGCAGAGCTATTTAAAAAAAAGTTTTTCATGGCCAGCCGGGAATTTTGGCATTTTTTGGATGAAATTCAGGTTTTGCCAAAGAATATTTTATTTTTTTCAAAAAATTTCGATGTAGATATTCCATTTTACGACAAAGTCAGAAATTTGCACAAAAATTAGAAAAAATTAGTCTACCAAGTTTTTTCCTTGGCAGATTGTTTTATTTAGCAAATTTTCCAAGGAGACCAAAGCCATAAGCAGAGCTATTGAAAAAAGTTTTTCATGGCAAACCTGGCATTTTTTGGATGAAATTCAGGTTTCCCAAAGAACATTTTATTTTTTTCAGAAAATTTCGATGTAGATACTCCATTTTACGACCAAGTCGAAAATTAGCAGAAAAATTAGAGAAAATTGGTCTACCAAGTTTTTTCCTTCGAAGATTGGGTTATTTAGGAAATTTTCCAAGGAAAATAGAGCCATAAGCTGAGCTATTTAAGTTTTTCATGGCCAGCCGGGAATTTGGCATTTTTCCAAAGGCAACTCTATTATTCGGAAAATATTCAATAGAAATCGGAATGATAAATTTATGAATGACTAATTTTCCATGGAAAACTAATTTTCTCAGATATTCTCTGAGTGGAAAACAGGTCCTTGCATTATCTTTTGCTTTGAATTCCGTCCAGCAACATGAAAAACAGAGCTTTAAACGGAAATATTCAAAAATGTTTTTCGTGGAATTCTGGACATCTTTCAAGGAGTATTGTATTATTTAGGAAATATTTAATAAAAATGGGTCATACAGAAATTTTCCATGGAAAACTAATTTCCTTAGATATCCCCTGAAACCCGGTCAATCAGCAACTGTTTCATAAAAAACTGGGCTAACCAGCGGTTAATTCGTATGAAACGGGACATTCAAACGTTTTTTTCCTTTTCTCAAGAAAACTGCACTATTCTGTGATTGTTGAGTGGAAAACCGGATTTTCAACAAATTTTCCTGGATAATCGAGCTATTACCGGGAAATGTGATTTTCAACAATTTTTTTTTTTTTCATAGGAAACTGGCAATTCAAAAACTTTTTGTTAGAAAACTTAATTCTCAGAATTTTTTTTTTTTTGTGTAGAAATTCCTCGTGGAAAACTGAACCATTCAGTTATATTTTCACGGGAAATCGAACTATTTTTTGAGCTTTTATATGGAAACCTGAGTTTTTTTCGTGAGCTCTGCGTAGATAAACTGGGTAAAAAGGCGAATTTTCCATAGGAAACGGTACTTTTTTCTGTGAAAAATCGTAACTTTTCAGATTTTTAGCTACTTTTCCACGAAAAATTCAGATATTTAGTTCATTTTCTAGGAAAAACTCAAAATTTTCTTTGAAACTTTTCCACAAAAACTTAGATATTTAATAAATTTTCCAAAAAAAAGTCTAAATTTCAATTGAAAATTCAGATATTTAGAAACTTTTCCACTAAAAAGTCAGATATTCAGCAAATTTTCCACGAAAAGCTGAAATTTTCCATTGAAATTTTCCACGAAATTTCCATAGAAAACTCAGATATAGAGAAATTTTTCCACAAAAACCGCATATATTCAGTAAATATTACACTAAAGACTCAAAATTTCAATTGAAAATTATTTACGAAAATATATTCAATCAATTTTCCGCGAAAAACTCAACATTTCCATTGAAAACTCAGATATTCAGCAACTTTTCCACAAAAAACTTAGATTGCCAGTAAATTTTTCACGAAAAACTCAGCTATTCAGTAAATTTTCCACGAAAAACTCAGAATTTCCATTGAAATTTTCCAGTAAATTTACTCGAAAAACTTAACATTTCCATTGAAAACTCAGATATTAGCAACTTTTCCACAAAAAAACTCAGGTATTCAGTTAATTTTCCATGAAAAACTCAAAATTTCCATTGAAGCTTTTCAACAAAAACTCAGACATTCAGTAAATTTTTCACGAAAAATTGAACATTTTCGTTAAAACTTTTTCACGAAAAACTCAGGTATTCATCATTTTTTCCACGAAAAACTCAACATTTGCATTGAAAACTCAGATATTAAACAATTTTTCCAAGAAAAACACAGATAGTCAATATATTTTCCACAAAAAACTCAACATTTCCTTTGACAACTCAGATATTCAGCAACTTTTCCACGAAAAACTCAGATATTCAATAAGTTTTTCACGAAAAATGGAAAATTTCCATTGAAACTTTTCCACGAAAAGCTCTGATATTCAGTAAATTTTCCACGAAATACTTAAAATTTCCATTGAAGCTTTTCAATGAAAAATTCAGATAATCAGTAAATTGAAAAATTGAAAATTTTCGTTGAAAATTTTCCGCGAAAATCTTAGATATTCAAAACTTTCCTACGCAAAACTCAAAATTTCCATTGAAAACATAGATATTAAACAACTTTTCCACGAAAAACTCAGATAGACAATATATTTTCCACAAAAAAAACACAACATTTCTATTAAAAAATCTGATCATCGGAAACTTTTCCACAATAAAATTGGAAATTCAGTAAATTTTCCACGAAAAACTTAAAATTTCCATTGAAACTTTTCCACCAAAACTCAGATATTCCATACATTTTCCACGAAAAACTCAAAACTTCAATTGAAAACTCAGATATTCAGCTACTTTTCCACCAAAAATTAAGATATTCAGTCAATTTTCCACGAAAAAAATCTGATATTCAGTAAATTTTCCACGAACAAATTAAAGTTTCCATTGAAACCTTTCCACGAAAAATTGTGATACTCAGTAAATTTTCCACGAAAAGCTCAGCTATTCTGCAAAATTTTAATTCGAAAACTCAGCTAATTAAATAAAAATGTTTGTGGAAAATTCAGCTAACCAGCAACTTTTATATGGAAGAGTCATAGTATTCATCAACTTTTTCACGAAAAACTTTACTATTCAGCTGAAAAACTCAGCTAATATGGACAATTTTCTAAAAATTTTCAATTTTCAAACCTTCCTTTATAATTATACACCTCCACATGCACACCTCCCGCACCCCACCAACACATGCAAGCAAATTAATGAGCAAGTTTTAATCTCCTCGACAAAGGGTGGAGACGATGGCAAAATATCCCCACACTCATCCTTGCGCTCGGATTGTAAATATTTTAAGCAACTTATTGCAGAGGTCCTGTACTCTTCCCCCAATTTCAAATTCCTTTCAAGATCCATTTTCGCCTTCTTGCGAATGTGTTATCAATACCCGCACACACACATGCACGCGTATATGTGTGAGTGTGTGTGCCATTGCAAAGCTGTTCATTGTCCTTTTATTTCGATGTCTTGTTTAGTTGTCATTGTGAAAATTTGCATTGTTGCTACTGTTGCTGGTGTGACAGGGGAACAAGTTAATTCAGTTAAAGGACACAGACACACACACACACACACACAAGGAGTTCCTAATGCCAAAGTAGATGTTAGAGGAACAATAGTTGTTTAGGAGGAGGCTGGCATGATTGTGGCAAGGAAGTTGAGATATTTCTATGGAAATAGGGGAATTGATCGGGTTTCCAGAGAAAGGTGGCTGAATGGATCGGGGTATCAATGGAAAATTGATGAAGAGTCCAGTCCAAGAAAAAAAATCTGAGTAACTCGGTTTTTAAAGGAAATTTTTCTGAAAACTTGGATTTCAAGGAAAACGTGCTGAATGGTAAAGTTTTTCATGGAAAAGTTGCTGAATACCTGAAAAGTGGCTAAAATAGGGAAAAGTGGCTAAAAATAGACGAGTTTCCAATAAAAAAGTTGCTGAAAACCTAAGTTTTCGATGGAAAAGTAGCTTAATAGGGGAGTTTTCGATAGCTGGGTAGCCCAGATCACTGAATAGCAAAGTTTTCCTTGGAAAATTTTCCAAATTGCATAGTTTTTTAGAACATTTTTAGAAAATTTTCACGGAAAAGTTTAAGAAAATATTACTTTTGCGTTTCTGTTGAATAGGTAACCTTTCCATGAACAATTTTCCAAAAAAAGTTTCCATAGAAAATTTGCTGAATTTTCCACAATTTTTTTTAATTAGCAGAGTTTTCCATGTATGAGAGGTTGAAAAGCTGAGTTGAGGAAAATGTACTGAATAATGGAGTTTTCCATGGAATACTTGCTAAATTGTTGCATTTTCCATGGAAAAGTGGCTCAATTGCTGAATTTTCCATGAAAAAGTTGCTGAATAGTGGAGTTTTCCAAGGAAAAGTAGCTGAATAGCTGAGTTTTCCACAGAATTGTTGCTGAATAGCTGTGTTTTCCACGGAAAAGTTGCTGAATAGCTGAAAATTTTCAAGGAAAAGTTCCTGAATAGTTGAGTTTTCCATGGAAAAGTCGCTGAATAACTGAGTTTTCCATGGAAAAGTTGCTAAATAGCTGAGTTTTCCATGAAAAGGTTGCAGAATACCCTGGCTTTCCATGAAAATGTTCCAGAAAAACGCCGTTTTTCATGGAAAAGTTGCTGAATACTTGAGTTTTTTTAAGGAAAGGTTGCTGAATACCGGAGTTTTTCATGGAAAAGTTTGCAGAGTACTTGAATTTTCCATGGAAAAGTTCCTAAAAATCTCTCTTATTCATGGAAAAGTAGCTGAGTTTCCATGGAAAAGTTGCTGAATAGCTGCGTTTTTTTTTATGGAAAGTTTGCATAACACCTGAGCTTTTCACGGAAATGTTCCAGAAAAACGGAATTTTCCATGGAAAAGTTGCTGAATACCTGAGTTTTTCAACGAAAGGTTGTTGAATACCGGAGTTTTTCATGGAAATGTTTGCAGAGTACTTGAACTTTCCATGGAAATGTTCCTGAAATTCTCTGTTTGTCATGGAAAAGTAGCTGAGTTTCCATAGAAAAGTTCCTGAATAGCTGAGTTTTTTTTTATGGAAAATGTGCATAATACCTGAGCTTTTCACGGAAATATTCCGGAAAAACTGAGTTTTCCCTGGAAAAGTTGCTGAATAGCTGAGTTTTTCAACGAAAGGTTGCTGAATATCGGAGTTTTCCATGGAAAAGTTGCAGAGTACTTGAACTTTCCATGGAAATGTTCCTGAAAATCTCTGTTTTCACGAAAAGTAGCTGAGTTTCCATGGGAAAGTAACTGAATATTTTTTCCATGGAAAAATAGCTAAATATTGGGTGAATTTCAATAAACTATTCTCAGTTTTTCATGAAAATGTTGCTGAATATCTGAGTTCTCCATGGAAAATGTTGCTGAGTAGTTCGGATTTCCCTGGAAAATTGCTAAAAACTTTGTGTGAAAAGGTTGCGGAGTAACGCATTTTCCCAAAAAAACAAAAAAAAAATTGGCTTCGGGTCTTCCAAAGGAAAATCTGCTAAGTAGCTCATCTTCCCATGGAAAATAATGCGGATTCTCCCCGTTTTTAATGAAAACATGACCAGGTTTTCTAGGAAATTCCCCGATTTTTCTACCCTCCACCATACTATGGAGGGTATATTAACTTTGTCATTCCGTTTGTAACTCCTCGAAATACTCATGTCAGCGTAAAATTCTAAGTCGATTCAAACATGTCCGTCTGTCTGTCTGTCTGTCCGTCTGTCTGTTGTAATCACGCTATCTTTCGAACGAATTGAGATAGAAGGCTAAAATTTTGCACACGTGGTTATTTTTCCAGTAGGGAGGTTAAGTTCGTAAATGGGCCATGTAGGTCCACGTTTTCAAATAGCCCCCATATAGCGATACCTCCTGATGATTTTAGCGACATCACCGGAATTATTTCAACTTTGGTATTTGAAGTTCGAAATGGATACTACTGCATATGACAGAAAATTATCTGGGCAGGTTCACGTCTTCGTATAGCCCCCATATAACGGTACCTCCCCGATATTCGATATTTTGATAATTTAAGCGATATTATTCACCGAAATTGTTTCAAATTTGGTATTTGAAGTTCGTAAAGTATACTACAGCATAAGGCAGAAATTTGTCTGTGCAGGTCCAGGTCTTCGTATAGCCCCCTTATAACGGTACCTCCCGATATTCGGTATTTTGCTGATTTTAGCGACATTATTCACCGGAATTGTTTCAAATTTGGTATTTGAAATTGAAAATGGATGTTACAGCCTAAGACAGAAAATTGTCTGTTCCGGCCCACGTCTTCGTAGAACCCCCATATAATGGTACATCCCGATATTCGGTATTTTCATGATTGTTTTTTATTCACCGGAATTGTTTCAACTTTGGTATTTGAAGTTCGAAATGGATACTACAGCCTATGACAGAGAATTGTCTGTGCAGGTCCACGTCTTCGTATAGGCACCATATATCAGTACCTCCTTATATTCGGTATTTTGGGCGAGTTTAGGTACAATACCTACCGAAATTGTTTGAGATGTCGTATTTGAAGTTCGTAATGGATGCTATAGTCTGTGACAGAAAATTGTCTATGCTGGTCCAGGTCTTCGCACAGCTCCGATATAACGGTACCTCACTATATACGACATTTTGATGATTTTAGCTACATTATTCACCGTTTATTTCAAGTTTCGAATTTGAATATGGTAATAGCTAATGGCGAACAATGCCTATGTAGGTCCACGTCGTATAGACCCCAATATAACGGCTATATATGGTATTTTTAAAATTTTAACAGAATTTTTAACGGATTTTATTTTTTGAAATTTTCCAAATTCGTTCCAAATGGTGGAGAGAGAGAGGACTAAATATGCCGAAGCATTTGTATCATTTGGTGCACAATTAATTTAAAATCGGATAAAAATATATATGGGAGCTATATCCAAATCGGAACCGATCTCCACAAAATTTTGCAAAGATATTTCTGTGCTGTATTTGATATATTTCCCTGAATATCGTTGTTACGGAGTGCATATTACGGCTGTGGGTAACAAATATAACAAATCGGATGAACAGTAGATAAGGGAGCTATTGCTATATCTGAACTGATCTTCACCAAATTTGGCATACTAGCTTCTAGACTCAATTCGGTCGCATGTCCCATTTGGACAAATATTAGACGTTTGGTGCACAATCAAAGGTAAATCGGACGAAGTTATATATGGAAGATATATCCAAATCTGAATCGATCTCCATAAAATTTTGCAAAGATATTTCTGAGCTGTATTTGATATATTTGCCCAAATATTGTTGTTACAAAGTGCATATTACGGCTGTGGGTAACAAAAATTACAATTCGGATGAACAATATTAATGGGAGCTATAGCTATATCTGAACCGATCTTCACCAAATTTGACATACTAGCTTTTAGACCCAATTCGGTCCTAAGTGCCAAATTCCATCCCATTTGGACAAATATTAGACATTTGGTGTACAATAAAAGGTAAATCGGACGAAGTTATATATGGAAGCTATATCCAAATCTGTCCCGATCTCGATAAAATTTGGCAAATGTATTTCTGGGCTGTATTTGATATATTTCCCCAAATATTGTTGTTACAGAGTGCATATTACGGCTGCGGAGGACAAAAATAACAAATCGGATGAACAATATATATGGGAGTTATAGCTATATCTGAACCGATTTCGATCAAATTTGGCATACTAGCTTCTAGACTCAATTCGGTCGCATGTACCAAATTCCATCCCATTTGGACAAATATTTGACGTTTGGTGCACAAAAAAAGGGTAAATCGGACGAAGTTATACATGGGATCCATATCCAAATCTGAACCGATCTCCATTAAATTTGGCAAATGTATTTCTGGGCTGTATTTGATATATTTCCCCAAATATTAGTGTTACAGAGTGCATATTACGGCTGCGGAGGATAAAAAGAACAAATCGGATTAACAATAAATATATGGGAGCTATGGCTATATCTGAACCGATTTCGATCAAATTTGGCATACTTATTTTCAGGCCTAATATGGTTGTATGTGCAAAATTTCATGCTATTCGGGCTGATATTACACGTTTGGTGCACAATATAAGGCAAATCGGACGAATATATATATATATAGATATATATATATATATATATATATATATATATATATATATATATATATATATATATATATATATATATATATATATATATATATATATATATATATATATATATGGGAGCTATATCTAAATTTTGACCGATTATCTCCAATTTCAATAGGGTTCGTCCTTGGGCCAAACAAATGATTTGTACAAAATTTCATCTGGACAGGGCAATAATTGCATTATTATAAATAGACCAGTTTTCCATAGCAAATTTCCTGAATATCCCCTACCTACCCTACTCCTTAACCCTACCCTCCCCCCCCCCCCCCATTTCCAAACTTCACTCTTAATTTCCCCAATAAAAATATCTATATTAGGCATTTGTCCTGACTCCGAGTATATAAACTTGACTGTACGTGTTCATGGCTTAATGTTGCGTACAATTGTGTGCCTGTGTGTGTGTGTTCAGTTTATATAGAAAATCTCTACATAGAAGACGCACAAAATTTTGGTATGTGTTTAAGTTTGTTATTCATAAAATTGTTCGAAACTTTTAAGTAAATGAACAATAATGACAAGTAGTCTAATATATCCATGGCTGCCGGTGGCTTGGCCCCAACTCCATTCCTTCGCTTCCCATCCCTTTGTCATTGTCTAACAACTCACACCAAATTAAGGGAAATTCTGGTCCCTGCGTTCTATTGCATTATTATTAGAAGCCGAAGAAGATGACGACAACGACAATGACGACGACGACGACGCAACGACTGGAGAATGCAATGCAGTTTATGTAGAATAATACAAAATGTATGTATGTGTCTCAAATATGTAAGAGAGTGTTTGTGTATGTGTGTGTGTGTGTGGAGAGACAGATTGCATCTATTAACATGGCAACAAGAAATTATTGTTTTCGTAGCTGTGTAGAGTTGTAGATTTGTGTGTGTGTGAGTGTTTTAGGGAAAATTGTTATTTACTTGTATTGGTATTAGTTGCAGTTGCTTAGCCAAATGATGTCCTGGCTGGCTTTGTTTGCAGCTGCAGTTCGGAAGTTGAAGAAAGCAGCCTCAGAACGCCTTAGAGACATTTCTAACCCGAGTGGTGGGTTGGGAGGTCGTTGCATTTTGTGGGGGTGGAAGGAATTTCTTGGGTGGCAAATTGTCTTGAGGTTCTCCCACCAGGTTGGGAGCCTTGTGGGGGGAGTGGGAGGAGTGATTGGGTGTTGAAGCTAAGTTGGGTCTTGAGTTTCTTTTAGTTCTGCCCGGATGGGTGATGTTGCCCACGTCGTAAGGTTTGGGTATTTATTTTATAATTTTATATTTTGTTTTAATTAAGGAATTTATCGACAGCCAGTCAGTCAGTCATTCAGGCAGGCAGGCAGGCAGGCATGCATGAAAAATGCTTGCCTGAATATTATCAACAAGCAAGCATTTTGCCAGCTCTCTTTGGCAAACAATCAATAAATTTTTAATTTAAACAAATTGTTTGCAGTTGTGATTTGAGGGAGGGGGAAGGGGATGGAAAACTGCATATTTTGTAGAAAAGACAGGTATAAACGACAATGCTCTATAAAGAAGGCCTAGTTTCCCTATAAAAGTAGTGTAAACCCATAGAAAATTAGAGACATGTGTGTATAAATGTATTTTGTCTGGAAGGTGTTGTAAACCTAAAAAAATCTTGGCGCTGTGTAAAAAATTGGTTGTAAACCTATGTGCTATGTAAAAACTTGGGTACAAACCTTTGCTAGGTAGAAAATTGGGTATAGACTCATTTTTTCCTTTAGACATTTTACACCGAATGTCTACAAAAAAAAAAAAAAAAAAAAACAAGTACAAAAGCTGTAAGTTCGGCCGGTCCGAACTTTGAATATCCTCCACCATTTGGAAATTTTCAAAAAATAAAATCCTTAAAAAATTCTGTTAAAATTTTAAAAATACCGAATATAGCCGTTATATTGGGGTCTATACGACGTGGACATACATAGGCATTGTTTGTCATAAGCCATTACCATATTCAAATTCGAAACTCGAAATAAACGGTGAAGAATGTAGCTAAAATCATCAAAATATCGTATATAGGGAGGTACCGTTATATCGGAGCTGTGCGAAGACCTGGACCTGCATAGACAATTTTCTGTCACAGGCTGTAGTTCCCATAACGAACTTTAAATACCAAATTTGAAACAATTCCGGTAAATAATGTCGCTAAAATAATGAAAATACCGAATATCGGGAGGTACCGGTATATGGGGGCTATACGAAGACGTTGGCCGGCATACTAATTTTTTTGCCATAGGTTGTAGTAACCATTAGGATTTTCCATTACGAAATTTGAAACAATTCCGGTGAAAAATGTCTCTAAAATCATCGAAATACCGAATATCGGGAGGTACCGTTATATGGGGGCTATACGAAGACGTGGACCTGGACAGACAATTTTCTGTCTTAGGCTGTAATAGCCATTACGAACTTCAAATACCAAATTTGAAACAATTCTGGTGAATAAAGTCGCTAAAATCATCAAAATACCGAATATTGGGAGGTACGGTTATATGGAGGCTATACAAAGACGTGGACCTACACAGACAATTTTCTGTCTTAGGCTGTAGCATCCATTACGAGCTTCAAATAAAAAATTTGAAACAATTCTGGTGAAAAATGTCCATAAAATCATAAAAATATCGAATATCGGGAGGTACCGTTATATGGGGGTTATACGAAGACGTGAACCTGCATACAAATTTTTTTGTCGTAGGCTGTAGTACCGATTATGAACTTCAAGTACCAAATTTGAAACGATTCCGGTGAATAATGTCCCTAAAATCATTAAAATACAAAATATAGGGAGGTACAGATATATGGGTCCTATACGAAGACCTGGACCTGCACAGACAATTTTCTGTCACAGGCTGTAGTACCTATTACGAACTTCAAATACCAAATTTGAAACAATTCTGGTAAATAATGTCGCTAAAATAATGAAAATACCGAATATCGGGAGGTATCGTTATATGGGGGTTATACGAAGACGTGAACCTGCACAGACAATTTTCTGTCGTAGGCTGTAGTATCCATTACGAACTTCAAATACCAAATTTGAAACAATTCTGGTGAATAAAGTCGCTAAAATCATCAAAATACCGAATATTGGGAGGTACCATTATATGGGGGCTATACGAAGACGTGGACCTGCAAAGACAATTTTCTGTCATGGACTGTAGTATCCACTACGAACTTCAAATACCAAATTTGAAACAATTCCGGTGAAAAATGACGCTGAAATCGTCAAAATAGCGAATATAGGGAGGTACTGATATATGGGGCCTATACGAAGACCTGGACCTGCATAGACAATTTTTTGTCATAGGCTGTAGTACCCATTACCAACTTCAAATACCAAATTTGAACAACTCCGGTAAATAATGTCGCTAAAATAATGAAAATACCGAATATCGGGAGGTACCGTTGTATGGGGGCTCTACGAAGACGTGGACCTGCACAGACAATTTTCTGTCTTAGGCTGTAGTACCGATTATGAACTTCAAATACCAAACTTGAAACAATTCTGGTGAATAATGTCGCTAAAATCATCAAAATACCGAATATCGGGAGGTATCGTTATATGGGGGCTATACGAAGACGTGGACCTGCATACAAAATTTTTTGTCATAAGCTGTAGTACCAATTACGAACTTCAAATACGAAATTCGACATAATTCCGGTAAGTAATGTCGCTAAAATCATCAAAATACCGAATATCGGGAGGTACAGTTATATGGGGGCTATACTTAAATATGGACCTACATGGCCCATTTTCAATACCAAAAGGCCTGCAGACATAACATATATTTGAGTAAAATTTTATCAATGTACTTCAATTCGTTCGGAAGCTAGAGTGATTTCCACAGACGGACTGACGGATAGACGGACAGACATACGGTCATCGCTAAATCGACATAGAATTTTATGCTGATGAAGAATATATATACCTTGTGGGGTCTAAAATGTATATTTCGAGCTGTTACAAAGGGAATGACAAACTCAATATAATCTCCATACTATGGTGGAGGGTATAAAAATGTAGGAAATTCAGTAGATTTTCCGACAAATATTTACCTTTTTCGCTAAATTTGAAATTTTATGAGAAATATTCACAAGAAGTGGACCGATATTCTCAATCTCTAAGCTCGTTTGGTATAAAAATATTACGATGTACTAAGTTCGGACCAAATCGCATAATACTTTCGACCACTAGGCAGCCAGAAAAACATGCAGACGGAAATGGCTACAGTCTAAAATGGCTAGATCAGCTCAAAATATCCTGAAACTAATTTCGTCCACAGAGCTTTCTATCAAATGAGACGTAACCATAAGGCTGAGGATATTAAAATCGGTTGTAATTCTTCATTTGACGCCCTATATTTGCCTTTGGGAGAAAATAAAAATTTTCCTTCGGTTTAAGTCCTTCTAAAGACAAAAATAAGAACCGTTTCCATTCCAAAATCGAAAACATGTGTGAAAAAAAAGTTTTGGACTATAGCCCACCTCTCCCTTCCTGCAGACATCATGGCCACCATAAGTATTCGGACCAAATCGGATAATACCTTCAACCAATAGACAGCCAGAAAGACATACAGACGGAAATGGCTATAGACTGAAATGGCTAGATCGACTCTAAATATCCTGATTTCGTCCAAAGAGGTTTCTATCAAATGAGACGTAACCATAAGGCTGAGGTTATAAAAATGGGATGTAAACCTTCATTTGCCACCCTACATTTGTCTTTGGGAGAAAATAAATTTTTTCAATCGGTTTAAGTCTTTCTAAAGACAAAAATAAGAACCGTTTCCATTTCAAAATCGCACACATGTGAGAAACAAAATTTCGGAACATAACCCCGCCGCCCTTCCTGCAGACATCATGGCCACCATAAGTACACCAAATAAAAATAAAATTAATAAAAATTAAAAAAAAAAAACGAACATTTTTGTTGGCATTTTTAATTTATTATGTCTGTCAATGATTTCTTCGTTTTTTTGGCAATTGCCAAAAATTCGCGTATGAAAGAAGGAGCGAACGTTAAGAGTAACTGACCAGTAACCAGTGAGGTGGTCGTTATGGCATTGCTGACCATTTGATGGTGTTGTGGCACCCCAACACCCACAGCATCTTTTACAGAACATGCTCGTGAAAGCAAGTCCTTTGCAAAGAGCAACTAAAGGGCTGGCGAAGGAAAATAGAAAAAAATAACTAAAGCTTGGCTACAATTTTCATAGAAATTCGACAATTTTTATGTTTTGATTTCGTTTTTGTTCTATTTTTAGTCAATTCCATTTTGGTGGCAGAAATTGAACAAAATACAAATTGTACACAAATCAAAAGCAAAACAAAAAATAGTACCAAACACGTGAGGATTTATTTTAGCCATACCCCTCTCCCCTCAAAACAATAGAAACAATCCATATTCACTATGGCATCACAGCACCATCAACGGCAAAAGCAGTAGAAGTAGAAACTGAACTGTTCCTCTTGACCAGTGAGAGAGAGAGAGAGAGAGCACCCCCAAGTGTTTGCACAAATTCCCGTTATTGTACAGTTGTGCCATTGTTGGTAGCATTGTTTCCCTTAATTAATGTTTAATCAGCAGAGCAGTCATTTCGATGTTTTGTTTCATTTTTTTTGCCAAAAAACGAAATCGTTGGCTTCATATCATTTGCTGAACTCCCCTCCACCCCTTCCGCCTTTTTTTCCTGGATGGTCAAAGAAATTAAAAATCCAAAAAAAGCGCGAAAATCATTCAACTGTTCAAAATGAGGGAGATTGCATATTATCTTCAACTCTCTCTCGCCCTCTCCCCCACTCGTCTCTCTCACACTCTTCGTTGACCATTGCCATTGCTAGTGCAATTTAGCCATGTACCAAGGCCACGAAAGGGGGCAAGTGTTGCAGAGTTTGGCGTAAAAAAAGTTGCCATACTTATGTGCAGATACAAATGAGATGATGAGACCTTGTGAAATATTCAATAAAATTATACGCTCGAAGAAATGTTTGAGTAAAACATTAGGTGTAGCATATGTACACATATACGGGGTAGTAAATTTGGTGTAAATCAGATTTTCGGCAGGGGATTAGGTATAAAGCCGGATTTTATGATAAAACATCGGAATAATGGATGCAAACAATGAAAATGAAGGTGTAAATCCAGAAAATGCTGGGTGAAAACCCAGAAGTAGATGAGTAAAACGAGGATATTTGGGTGTAAACTAAAAGTGTGGGTGTAAACCTATAGAATGTGGGTGTAAACCGAGGAAATGTGGGTGAAAACCCAGAAATCTAAGGTGGAAACCCAGGAACGAGGGTGTAAAATGAGGATATGTGGGTGTAAACTAAAAATGTGGGTGTAAACCCAGCAAATGTGGGTGAAAACCCAGAAATCTAAGGTGGAAACCCAGGAACGAGGGTGTAAAATGAGGATATGTGGGTGTAAACTAAAAATGTGGGTGTAAACCCAGGAAATGAGGGTGAAACCCCAGAAATATAAGGTGGAAACCAAGAGATGATGGTGCTAAACGAGGATATGTGGGTGTAAGCCTAAAATGTGGGTGTTAACACAGAAAATCAAGGTGTAAACCTGGAAAATGTGGGTGTAAACCCGTACAATGAAGGTGTAAACCTAGAACCGAGGGTGTTAAACGAGAATATGTGGGTGTAAACTAAAAATGTGGGTGTAAACTCAGGAAATGTGGGTGAAAACCCAGAAATCTAAGGTGGAAACCCAGGAACGAGGGTGTAAAATTAGAATATGTGGTTGTAAACTAAAAATGTGGGTGTAAACCTAGAGAATGTGGGTGAAAACCCAGAAAATTAGGGTGTAAACCCAGAAGTGGGGGTTTTAAACGAGGATATGTGGGTGTAAACTTAAAATATGGGTGTTAACACAGAAAATCAAGGTGTAAACCTGAAAAATGTGGGTGAAAACCGAGAAAATTAGGTTGTAAACCCAGAACCGAGGGTGAAAAATTAGGGTATGGGGGTGTAAACCAAAAATGTTGGTGTAAACCGAGAAAATGTGGGTGAAAACCCAGAAATATAAGGTGGAAACCCAGAAGTGATGGTGCTCAACGAGGATATGTGGGTGTAAACTAAAAATGTGGGTATAAACCCAAAAAAATTGGGTGTAAACCTACAGAATGTGGGTGTAAACCCGAAAAATGAAGGTGCAAACCCAGAAGCGAGGGTGTTGAACGAGAATATGTGGGTGTAAACTATGAATGTGTGTGTAAACCTAGAGAATGTGGTTGAAAACCCAGAAATCTAAGTTAGAAACCCAGAAGTCAGGGTGTTAAACGAGGATATGTGGGTGTAAACCTACAAAATGTGGGTGCAAACCCGGATAAAAAAGGTGTAAACCCAGAAGTGAGGGTGTTAAACGTGTATATAATGGTGTAAACTAAAAACGTGGGTGTAAACCTAGAGAATGTGGTTGTTAACTCAGGAAATGTGGGTGAAAACCTAGAAGTCAGGGTGTTAAACGAGGATATGTGGGTGTAACCAAAAAATGGAGGTGTAAACACTGAAAATCGAGATGTAAACCTGGAAAATGTGGGTGTAAACCCCAAAAATGGGGTGTAAACCCAGAAGCGAGGGTGCTTAATGAGGATATATGGGTGTAAACTATAAATGAGGGTGTAAACTTAGGAAATGTGGGTGAGAACCCAGAAATATAAGGCGGAAATCCATAATTGAGGGTGTAGAACGAGGATACGTGGGTGCAAACAAAAAACGTGGTTATAAACTTGGAAAATGTGGGTGTAAACTCCAAAAAACGACGATGGAAACCCAAAAGCAATGTGTAAAACGAGAATACGTGGGTGTAAACTAAAAATGTTGGCATAAACTTGAAAAATTTGATTGTAAACCTGGAAAAACCTAGAAGTGAGGGTGTACAACGAGGATATGTGGGTGTAAACCAAAAATTTGGATGTAAACCTACAAAATGAGGGTGCAAACTGGAAAAATAAGGGTGTAAACCCAGAAGGCGAGTGTTTAAACCCAAAACCGAGGTTGTTGAAAGTGGATATGTAGGTGTAAACTAAAAATGTTGGTGTAAACACAGAAAATCAAGGTGTAAACTTAGAAAATATGGGTGTAAACCTGGAAAATTTGTTATAAACCCAAAAAAAAAAAGGTGTTGGTGTAAACCCTGACAAAGAAGGTGTAAGCCCAGAAATGAGGACGTAAAATGAATATATGTGGGTGTCAAAACAGGAAATGTGGGTGAACCCCAGAAATCTAAGGTGCAAACCCAGAAGTGAGGGTGTAAAACGAGAATATTTGTATGTAAACCAAAAATGTGATTGTAAACAAAGAAACTAAAGGTGAAAACCAGGAAAATGTGGGTGTAAACCTGGAAAATTTGGAAAAATAGGTTGGAAACCCAGAGGCGAGGGTGCAAAGCTAGGATATGTGGGTGTAAACCTAGATAATGTGGGTGTAAACCCTGACAATGAAGGTGTAAGCCCAGAAATGAGGACGTAAAATGAATATATGTGGATGTAAACCCAGGAAATGTGTGTTGAAGCCCAGAAATCTAAGGTGCAAACCCAGAAGTGAGGGTGTAAAACGAGAATATTTGGATGTAAACCAAAAAAAATGTGGTTGTAAACAGAGAAACCGAAGGTTAAAACCTGGAAAATTTGTTGTAAACCCAAAAAATAGGTTGGAAACCCAGAGGCGAGGGTACAAAGCAAGGATATGTGGGTGTGAACCTAAATAATGTGGGTGTAAACTTGGAAAATGTGGGTGTAAATTCAAAAATGTGGGTGTAAACCCAGAAAATGTAGATTTTAACCAAAAATGTGGGTGTAAACCCTGATATTGAGGGTGTTAACTCTATAAATATGGTTGCAAACCCCGAAATTGGGATGAAAACCAAGAAAATGTGGGTGTAAACCCAGAAAAGTTTATTATTAGCCTAGAAATTTAGGTGTTAACCCTAATATTGAGGGTGTTGAGTCTAAAAATATGGGTGCAAAACTCCGAAATGAGGGTATCAACCTAGAAAATGTAGTTGTAAATCCTGAGAAGTGGATACTTAGCCAAGAAATTAGGGTATAAATCCTGAAAATGCTGACATAAGCCTAGAAATTGTAGGTTAGCCCAGTTTGTCCAGAAATTTAAATATTAGTCTCTCCGTCCGTCGGTCCATGTTAATTTATAATTATGGTACGATCCTCATGAAACTATGTATGGAATAAGGGGTTAGGATCAGAAAAAAAGCCCATTGTTGTGGGAGATGATCGTAAAATATTTAGGATTTGATTTTTGCAGTCACTCTGCAGGTCAGAATGAAAGACCAAGCGAGATGATCGCAAAATATTTAAAATTTACCAAAAAAAGGATTAAACACCAATCCACGCGGAATTTCGCATGAGGTTAGAATTTAGAACGGGACAGAAGTATAGCATTTTGGTTGGCTTTCGGATAATGGCCATTGCCACGGGTCAAAAAACAATGGTAAAATTTTTGCAGGACTTTATGGCACTTTTTCAAAAAATCGACTAAAATGGGTTTGGACTTAATGGGTTCTCCAATACTGACTGTCGTTTTAGCTTACCTGTTTTTTATTTTATTTTTATAAATTTTATTATTTATTTATTTATTTATTTATTTATTTTTTTTTTTTTTTGAGGGAAATGTTTATACTCCATTCTGATATTATTATCGAAGAAAATTATGTTACTGCCGCTGTGCCAGTATGGGCCTAAAATTTGAAAAGAGCGCTGAAAGGGTGCATGGGTTATGAAAACTTTGCCAAATTTCGATAGGTATGAGTATGCGTTGGATTTTTTTCTTCTTATTCTTGCTCGAAAAAATTCGGCAAACGCATGCAGTCAAGTAGTGCCCCCCCCTCAAAAAAAGAAAGTCACAAACAAGTGGCAGTGTTCAGCGATGCCGGCGTGCTGCTACCTTGTGCCAAAGTGTATGCGATTCACCAAAGACATGGGGTGATGGTGGCTACGATGGGCAATTGGTCACTGGTGATGGTCATTTTTAAGAACCAGAGTTATTTTTTGTAGAAATTTTCGGGGGGCTGCATTGCTTTTGCTGTCATGTAAGGTGTGTGTGTGTGTGTGGTGGGCAGGGTGGTTATAAAGTCCTGTGGTGCAAGTGTTCCCCTTTGCTCACGACTGAGTGAGTTGAGTTGTGTTGGGTATGAGAGAGAGGTTTTTTGTTGCCACATACTCCTGGACCTTGATGTGTGTTTGTGTTGTGTTACTGTTTTTGTTACACTTTTTTTGCCACACTGTTCCTCTTCTTCTTATATTTAACGCGATTGTCAAAAAATGGAACAAAACAAAATATAGAATGAAAATATGTAAATGTTTTCGAACGGTGAGTGTTTTTTGGATGTTGTTTTGACCCAATATAACAAAAAGGACAATATGGGTGATTCCATGAGAAATAAAATATGTAAAAAGGACTGCGATCTGTAAGTTATCAGAGGATACAATTAATTTAAACGTGGATTTTTTAAAGAATTGTTGGAATTGTGAATTTTTCAACGAATTTTTGGAGATACCTCACAAATCAAGGATTTTTTTTATAGAATTTGTAGAGATTAGATTAAATCCGGATTTCATGATAAAACTTCGGAGTAAACTTAGATATACCATATAAAGTGTGGTTGTAAACCATGAAAATGAAGGTGTAAACCCAATGAATGTGGGTGAAAACCTACGGAATGTGGGTGAAAACCTACGGAATGTGGGTGTAAACCTAGAGATGGATTTAAATCCAGGACTTGTGGGTGTAAACCTAGAAAATGTGGGTGTAAACCGAGAAAATGTGGGTGTAAACTCAGAAAATGAAGGTGTGAACACAGAAACGAGGGTGTAAACTAAAAATGTGGTTGTAAACATAGCAAATGAGGGTGTAAACCTGGAAAATGTTGGTGAAAATCTGGAAAATGTGGGTGTAAACCTGGAAAATGTGGGTGTATACCCAAGAGTGAAGTTGTAAAATAGGGATATGCCGGTGCAAACCAAAATTGACGGTGTAAACCTACAAAATCAGGGTGTAAACCTGGAAAATAAGGGTGTAAACCCAAAATATGTAGGTGTAAACCCAGAAAATGAGGGTGTAAACCAAGAGAATGTGGGTGTAAATCCAGAAGTGATGTTGTAAAACGTGCATATGTGGGTGTAAACCTGGAAAATGTGGGTGTAAATTTATAAAATGAAGCTGTGAACCCAGAAACCAGGGTGTTAAACTAGAATATATGGGTGTAAACTAAAAATGTGGTTGTAAACCTAGAAAACGAGGGTGTAAACCCGGAAATTGTGGGTGTAAACTCAGATAAGTGATGTTGTAAAATGAGGATATGTGGGTGTAAACCAAAAATGTGGGTTCAAACCTACAAAATGTGGGTGTAAACCTTGAAAATGGGGGTGTAAACCCAGAATATATAGGTGTAAACCTAGAAAATGAGGGTGTAAACCAAGAGAATGCGGGTGTAAACGTAGGTGTGATGTGCTAAAACGTGCATATGTGGGTGTAAACCAAAAATGTGGGTGTAAACCTAGAGAATGTGGGTGTAAACTCAGAAAATTAAGATGTAAACCCAGAAACGAGGTTGTTAAACTAGGATATGTGGGTGTAAACTAAAAATGTGGTTGTAAACCTAGAAAAAGAGGGTGTAAACCAGGAAAATGTGGGTGTAAACCCAGATAATGAGGGTGGAAACTCAGAAGTGAGGGTGTAAAATGAGGATATGTGAGTGTAAACCAAAAATGTGGGTTTAAACCTACAAAATGTGGGTGTAAACCTGGAAAATGGGGGTGTAAACCCTGAAAATGTAGGTGTAAACCCAGAAAATGAAGGTGTAAACCAAGAGAATGCGGGTGTAAACGCGGGTGTGATGTGGTAAAACGTGCATATGTGGGTGTAAACCAAAAATGTGGGTGTAAACCAAAAATGTGGGTGTAAATTCAGAAAATGAAGGTGTAAACTAGGATATATGGGTGTAAACTAAAAATGTGGTGTAAACCTAGAGAATGCGGGAGTAAACCAAGAAGTGATGGTGTAAAACGTGCATATGTGGGTGTAAACCCAAAAATCGTGGATCTTGTAAAGCATTTTTGGAGACCTTTTAAAGCCCAATAAATGTGGGTTTTTTTAACAATTTTTTGACGGTTTTAAAGACCTTAAAAGTGGATTTTTTAAAGAAGTTTTAAGAATTCGCTGGAAGCCCTGAAACGTGGATTTTTTTTAAAAAAATTTTAGAGGCCTCCTAAAGCCCTAGAAACGTGTTTTTTTAAGGAATTATTAGAGAATAGTTAGATTTTTCTAAAGATTTTTTGGGACCCCCTAAAGTCCTAAAACCGTGTATTTTTTATAGAATTTTTAGGGACCCCCTAAGCCGAAAAAACAATATTTTTTTAAAGAATTTTTTGAGATTAGCCGGAGGCCTTCAAACTTGGATTTTTTAAGGATTTTTAAAGATTAGTGGGAGGCTCTCAAATGTCAATTTTTTAAAGAATTTTTAAAGGTTAGTAGGAGGCCCTTCAACATGGATTTGTTAAAGAATTTTTAAAAATTATTTGGAGGCCCCAAACTTGATTTTTTTTAAGAATTTCTAGGGACACCCTGAAGCCCAAAAAAACGTGAATTTATTAAAGAATTTTTAGAGATAAGTTGGAGGCCCTCAAACGCGGATTTTTAAAGAATTTTTTGAGATTAGTCAAACTAGGATTTTTTTAAGGATTTTTAAAGATTAGTGGGAGGTTTTCAAATGTGATTTTTTTAAAGAATTTTTAAAAAATTTTTAAAGATTAGTTGGAGGCCCTCAAACGCGGATTTTTAAAGAATTTTTAAAGGTTAGTAGGAGGCCCTCCAACATGGATTTGTTAAAGAATTTTTAAAGATTAGTTGGAGGTCATCAAACGCGCTTTTGTTAAAGAATTTTTAAAAATTAGATGGAGGCCCTCCAATGCGGATTTTTTTAAGAATTTTTAGGGACCCCTGAAGCCCAACAAACTGTATTTTTTAAAGAATTTTTAGGGAGCCCCTAAAGCCCAAAAAAGTGAATTTTTTAAAGAATTTTTAAAGGTTAGTTGGATGCCCTCAAAAGTGAATTTTTTAAAGAATTTTTAGAGATAAGTTGGAGATCCTCAAACGTGGATTTTTCATAGAATTTTTGGAGATTAGTTGGAGGCCTTCAAACGTGGATTTTTTAAAGAATTTTTAGAGATTAATTGAAGATCCTCAAACGTGGATTTTTTAAAGAATTTTTAGAGATTAGTTGGAGATCCTCAAACGTGGATTTTTTTTAATGAATTTTTGGAGATTAGTTGGAGATCCTCAAACGTGGATTTTTTAAAGAATTTTTATAGATTAGTTGGAGATCCTCAAGCGTGGATTTTTTAAAGAATTTTTAGAGATTATTTGGATTCCCTCAAACGTAGATTTTTTAAAGAATTTTTGGAGATTAGTTGGAGGCCCTCAAACGTGGATTTTTTAAAGAATTTTTGGAGATTAGTTGGAGGCCCTCAAACGTGGATTTTTTTTAATGAATTTTTATAGATTAGTTGGAGGCCCTCAAACGTGGATTTTTTAAAGAATTTTTGGAGATTAGTTGGAGGCCCTCAAACGTGAATTTTTTTTAATGAATTTTTGGAGATTAGTTGGAGGCCCTCAAACGTGGATTTTTTAAAGAATTTTTGGAGATTAGTTGGAGGCCCACAAACGTGGATTTTTTTAAAGAATTTTTAGAGATTAGCTGAAAGCCCTCAAGATTTCTATAATGAAGAAGTTCCTAAGAGAGTTGGTCATTAAAAGGTCTACAAATGATTTTTTTTTCTATAAAAAATCAATGAAAGTCCCTCAAAAAATGTTTCCAAGGATTTACTACGTAGTCCCCATGTACCCACCCATATGTGAGTGACTCCTTTCAGTTTTCTATTTTCCCCCAGCGTTGACGTCGTCGCTCAGCTGGCACCAGCGAAAAAGGAATGGGCACAAAAAATCATCAATTCTTCTTTAATCCTTCTTCTTTTTTGTTATTTTTGCTTTTTGGAGCACGTCTCGCTCTCTCACTTAACGTTGCTCGGTCTTCTTGTTGTGGTGTGGCTGTTGCTGTTTTTTGGCGCATTTCCTATGGCTCAGACGGGCGAATGGCGGCAGTGATCGTGGTTTATTTCTATTTTGGTCAACATCGAACCAAAAAAGACGAATAAAACGGACAAAGAATAACAACAAAAGTCGGAAATGCAAGCAAAATGAAAATTCGCAAACGAGTTGATGTGTCTCATTGTAGTCGAGAAGCGGCGACGATGACGACAACGGAATCGACTATGAAGTCCAGTCAAAATGAGTTTGACCAATACCAAACAAGACCGAGGAGTGGGGGAGGAGATGAAGGTGAATTTTGTAATGTTTTTGTTTTGGAGGAAATTATGGGCAAACAACATTCTCATCCTTGGCAAGGGTGGTGTTGATGGTGATGATGGGGAGGTGGGCCAACATTTGTGCCGTAGTGGCACAAATAAAATACATGCCAACAAAATAAATTCGTGGCCATCTAAAAAACAACAGCAGCCAAATTAAAACAAAATCGCCATAAGAATTAAACATTAACGGCATTGGTGTTGCTTGTCTTTTGTTTTTGTTGATGTTCTTGTACAAATGGCAGCAACGCATTTGCTGGCCTCCACATGGATCGTAAGGGAATCAAATGTAGTTGTGCAAAAAAAGGTTTGGCTGGATGGAGGGAGGGAGGGGTTGTTGGTGCACCCTCCCACCGCGCCTCGTCCTGTCATCATTATGAGCATCATTGGTATTCAACGTCAACACCATTATTTAGTCGTTGTGCAATTTAAGATAAGGATTGATGAGCAGGAAAAAATAGGTGTTGATTTTGAAAGGATGGGTGACATGGTAATTTTTGGGAAGAAAAGAAGGGAAAGAGTCCATCAATGAAAGATTTTTGGGGAGTTCTTAAGCCTTCAATCATGGATTTTTTTAAGAATTTGTAGTCTCCTTCAAACGAGGATATTTATAGAAATTTTGGAGTCTGCTAAAAGGCATTTAAACATGGAGTTCTTTAAAAAAATTTTAGAGACTCATTCAGGGCCGTCAAACATGATTTAAAAAAATTTAGGTTACCTCAAGAGAAATTTTAGAGACTCTTCAAACGTGGATTTTTTAAGGAATTTTTGGGGAATCTTTCAAGGCCTTCAAATGTGGATTTTTTAAAGAAATTTTGGAGATTCTTTGAATGCCTTTAAGCGTGGATTTTTTAAAGATTTTTAGAGACCCTTTTAAGGCCTTCAAACGTGGATTTTTTAAAGATTTTTAGAGACCCTTTGAAGGCTCTCAAACGTGGATTTCTTAAAGAATTTTTAGAGAATTTTTCAAGGCCTACAAACGTGGATTTTTAAGCGTGGATTTTTTAAAGATTTTTTAAAGAAAAGAGAATTTTTAGGGAATCTTTCGAGGCCTTCAAATGTGGATTTTTTAAAGAATTCTAGGGAATTTTTCAAGAACTTCAAATGTGGATTTTTTAAAGAATTTTTGGAGGCTATCTAAAGACCTTTTAGCGCAGATTTGTTAAAGAATTTTTGGAGGCTACCTCAAGGCGTTTAAACGTGGTTTTTTTAAAGAATTTTTGGAGGCTACTTAAAGGCCTTCAAACGTGGATTTTTTAAAGAATTTTTGGAGGCTATCTAAAGACCTTTTAGCGCAGATTTGTTAAAGAATTTTTGAAGGCTACCTCAAGGCCTTTAAACTTGGATTTTTAAAGAATTTTTTGGAAGCTACCTCAAGGTCTTTAAACGTGGATTTTTTAAAGAATTTTTGGAGGATACCTCAAGGCCTTTAAAGGTGGATTTTTTAAAGAATTTTTGGAGGATACCTCAAGGCCTTTAAAGAATTTTTGGAGGATACCTCAAGGCCTTTAAACGTGGATTTTTTAAAGAATTTTTGGAGGATACCTCAAGGCCTTTAAACGTCAAAGAATTTTTGGAGGATACCTCAAGGCCTTTAAACGTGGATTTGTCAAAGAATTTTTGGAGGCTGCCTCAAGGCCTTTAAACGCTAATTTTTTTAAGGAATTTTTAGAGGCTACATCAATGCCTTCTAACGTGAATTTTTTAAAAATTTTTAGAGGCTACCTCAAGGCCTCTAAAAGTGGATTTTTTAAAGAATTTTTGGAAGCTAACTCAAGGTCTTTAAACGTTAATTTTTTAAAGAATTTTTGAAAGCTAACTCAAGGTCTTTAAACGTTAATTTTTTAAAGAATTTTTGAAAGCTACCTCAAGGTCTTTAAGCGTGGGTTTTTTATATAATTTGGAGGCTATCTCAATGCCTTCAAACGTGGGTTTTTATATAATTTTTGGAGGCTACCTAAAAACATTTAGGCTTAGTAGATTTTTTAACGAAGTTTTAGGAGCTATCTCAAGGTCTTCAAATGGAAACGTGGATTTTTTAAAGGATTTTTGGAGACTACCTCAAGGCCTTCAAACGTGGATTTCTTAAAGGATTTTTGGAGACTACCTTAAGCCTTCAAACGTGGATTTTTTTAAAGAATTTTTGGAGATATCTGAAAGGCCTTCAAACGTGGATTTTTTTAAAACAAAATTGGAGATATCTGGAAGGCCTTTAAACGTGGATTTTTAATGAATTTTTGGAGATATCTGAAAGGCCTTCAAATGTGGATTTAAAAAAAAAAAATGGAAATATCTGAAAGGCCATTAAACGTGGATTTTTAAAGAATTTTTGGAGGATACCTTAAGGCCTTCAAACGTGGATTTTTTAAAGAATTTTTCGAGACTCTTTGAAGACCTTCAAACGTGGATTTTTTTAAGCATTTTCAAGGACTCTTTGAAGACCTTCAAACGTGGATTTTTAAAGAATTTTAAGGACTCTTTAGAGGATTTCAAACGTGGATTTTTTAAAGAAGTTTTAAGGACTCTTTAGAGGACTTCAAACGTAGATTTTTTTAAGAATTTTTAAGGACTCTTTGGAGGACTTTAAACGTGGACTTTTTAAAGAATTTTTAAGGACTCTTTAGAGGACTTCAAACGTGGATTTTTTAAAGAATTTTGAAAACACTCTTTGACGGCCTTCTAAAGTAGATTTTTAAAGAATTTTTATGGACTCTTTGAAGACCTGGATTTTTTAAAGAATTTTTAGAGACTCTGTGAAGACAAAGAATTTTTAAGGACTCTTTAGAGGACTTCAAACGTGGATTTTTTAAAGAATTTTGAAAACACTCTTTGAAGGCCTTCTAAAGTAGAGTTTTAAAGAATTTTTATGGACTCTGTAGAGGACTTCAAACGTGGATTTTTTAAAGAATTTTTAAGGAATCTTTAGAGAATTTCAAACGTGGATTTTTTAAAGAATTCTTAGAGACTCTTTGAAGACCTTCAAACGTGGATTTTTTAAAGAATTTTTAAAAACTCTTTGAAGACCTTCAAACGTTGATTTTTTAAAGAATTTTCAGAGACTCTTTGAATGCCTTCAAGCGTGGATTTTTTAAAGATTTTTTAGAGGCTTTCAAACGTAGATTTTTTAAAGAATTTTTAGGGAATCTTTCAAGGCCTTCAAATGTGGATTTTTCAAAGAATTCTAGGGAATTTTTCAAGATCTTCAAATGTGGATTTTTTAAAGAATTTTTGGAGGCTACCTCAAGGCCTTTTAACGTGATTTTTTTAAAGAATTTTTGGAAGCTACCTCAAGGTCTTTAAACGTGGATTTTTTAAAGAATTTTTGGAAGCTACCTCAAGGTCTTTAAACGTGGATTTTTTAAAGAATTTTTAGGAGCTATCTCAAGGCCTTCAAATGTGGATTTTTTATGGGATTTTTGGAGACTAACTCAAGACTTTCAAACGTGGATTTTTTAAAGAATTTTTGGAGATATCTGAAAGGCTTTTAAACGTGGATTTTTTAAAGAATTTTTGGAGATATCTGAAAGGCCTTCAAATGTGGATTTTTTAAAAAAATTTGGGAGGATACCTCAATGCCTTCAAACGTGGATTTTTTAAAGAATTTTTGGAGATATCTGAAAGGCCTTCAAATGTGGATTTTTTAAAAAAATTTGGGAGGATACCTCAATGCCTTCAAACGTGGATTTTTTAAAGAATTTTTAAGGACTCTTTAGAGGACTTCAAACGTGGATTTTTTAAAGAATTTTTAAGGACTCTTTAGAGGACTTCAAACGTGGATTTTTTAAAGAATTTTTAAGGACTCTTTAGAGGACTTCAAACGTGGATTTTTTAAAGAATTTTTAAGGACTCTTTAGAGGACTTCAAACGTGGATTTTTTAAAGAATTTTTAAGGACTATTTTAAAGAATTCTTAAGGTTTAAGGATCTTTTTCATTTTTTCTCCCTTCTAGAGTCACACCTTTCTTCCTTCCCCCCTTTATCTCCACTTTCAAAAGACTTATTTTTTGTTTTCTATTTTATTATACTTCCACGAAATATTCAGCAAATAAACGGCGAAAAAAAATAATATAGCTTTTAATGTTCTATTTTTTCAGGGAGAAAACTTCGTACGGCCCAAGTGTACGGCAAACAGACAAACAAACAACGACGCAAAACAGGACAAGTGGAGAGAAAAAAGATAGATACGTTCTATAGCTCTTGCGTTGTCATTCTTTATCTGCCAGGGGTATGGGTGGGGTACAATGTACCCCTGTGAATGTACCAAATTTTGTCATTATTTTTTTTGAACTTTTTTTCGCAAAAAAAAAAAAAAAATATATTCTACAACAGTCTTTTTTACTGAAAATCCTACCTCTAGAATTACCAAAGTTCGAATATACTTTTCGTTGGCTGGTTTTCTGTTGCGTTGTATCTTTGTGAGTTGGAGTGTGTTTTCGGGGGCTCTTATTTACTTCTCCATTTTTTTTTGGCAACTCACATTCCATTTGGGACCTGGACAATGGTCAATTGCTTTGGCTTCTGCATGGCATTATTGATGGAATGGCAGGAGTTTGTTTTTTTTTTTTGATATTTCGCTGGTTGACTGATGCTGGTGTAGGTGGTCAATACCTGGCAGAGCGGCTGGATGAATGGCTGGATGATATTTGCAAGTTTGTGTTTTTCATGAGTACAGGTTGTCATATCTCCGGGCCAAACGTTTGGTTTTTTCCCAAACATAGCTCTTTATGACAAGAGCCCAACAACAAAATACTTACATAATACATTTTTGTTGGTGTTTTTTTTTTATTTAGTGGTAACAAGCCAAAGGACGAGCACCAAAAAAATGAAAAAAAAAAGAAATGCAAATGTGAAATTTTCGGCCATCCAAAAAATAAAAACAAGTTCGGCAAGTCTATTGTAATAAAAGTCATGTCAAATGCGTGTTGAAATGACAGAAACAGGAATACCAAATGTATTATTGCATTGAATATTCGGAAATACTTTGAGGGAGGCATCGCAAAAAAGCCCCAAACAATTGAACACAAGCCTAAAGGTAGGCAATACTTTTGATGATAAATTAAAAATCAAAAAAACGAGTTACCTAAAAGTATGCTTCATAATCACATAAAAATTATAAAAAAATCTAAACTGAGCATAAATGTCTTCCACAGAGACGAAAAAGAAAATAAGTGCCTGAAAGTATGCATCAAATTTATGAAATAAGAAAAATACCATTTAGAATGATTGCGGTTTTTGGTAGATGATTCCTGGCAAAACACATTTAACGCATTTCAACAAAGTGGACAGACAGGTGGTAGTCTTCAAAGTTGTCCAGAACAGAAGGAAGGTAGGGATATAACGTGAAATAAAAAAATGAGGGGTGAGATAAGAAAAAAACTGTAAGAAAGTCAAATGTTATAATTTTTACTTTTCTTTTTTAAATGTTATTGAATAAAAGCAAAAAATGTCGGAAATAGCATCAAATTTTAGAATGAGTTTCGATTTGTTCGAATTGGTCACCTTTGGCATGAATTATGGCCTTCAAACGGCCAATGAAACCGTCACACGCTACCCGAATTTTGCTGTGCGATATTTTTTCCCATTCCCGGCGAAGCGCTTGCTTGAAGTAATCGACACGTTGGTATTTTTAAGTGCCAACCTTGCTATCCAAAATACTCCTGACACAATAGTCCAACGGATTGGTATCCGGAGATTTTGAGGGCCATTCTGTGCTGGAAAAGAAGAGAGGAATCTTATTTTGTAATCATTCTTGGGTGGCGTGGCGTGCTGAATGCGATGGTGCTGAGTCCTGTCTGCGTCCTGAATGTCCAAGGTCTGCGGCCAAAATGATTGCGTGCCCAAGGCTTTAATACACCCTCCAGAATATTTTCACGATAATATTCGGCATTTATTCTGATTATTCTAGATTAATACGAGCGGAGAATGACCATCGGCTGTTATGGCGGCCATCACCACACACCATCACCATGGCCGGCGCTTGAGTTCTGGTGGCCAACCGAAGGTGCACATCCGCGTTTAAAAGCCTTCAAAAATTATTTAAAAATCCACGTTTAAAGGCCTTTAAATAGCCTCCATAATTTTTTTAAAAAATCCACATTTGTTGGTTTTCAGGTAGCCTCCAATTTTTTTTAAATTCCACGTTTAAAGGCCTCCAAAAATTCTTTAAAAAATCCACGTTTGGAGGCCTTAAAGTAGCCTCCAAAAATTCTTTAAAAAATCCACGTTTGGAGGCCTTAAAGTAGCCTCCGAAGATTTTTTAAAAATCCACGTTTGGAGGCCTTAAAGTAGCCTCCGAAAATTTTTTAAAAATCCACGTTTGTTGGTGTTTAGGTAGCCTCCAAAAATTCTTTAAAAAATCCGCGTTTTCTGGGCTTATGTAGCCTTCAAAATTTCTTTAAAAAATCCGCGTTTTCTGGG
The DNA here is from genome assembly GCF_030504385.1 of Musca domestica. NCBI lineage: Eukaryota > Metazoa > Arthropoda > Insecta > Diptera > Muscidae > Musca > Musca domestica. The sequence continues at coordinate 784,771 of NW_026712277.1, forward strand.
CTTATGTAGCCTCCAAAAATCTTTAAAAATCCACGCTCTCTGGGCTTTAGGAAGCCTTCAAAAATTCTTTAAAAAATCCACGTTGTCTTGGCTTTAGGTAGCCTTCAAAAATTCTTTAAAAAATCCACGTTGTCTTGGATTTAGGTAACCTCCAAAAATTCTTTAAAAATCCACTTTAAAGGCCTCCAAAATTTCTTTAAAAATCCTCGTTTAAAGACCTCCAAAAATTCTTTAAAAATCCACGTTTAAAGGCCTTTAGATAGCCTCCAAAAATTCTTTAAAAAATCCACGTTTGAAGGCCTTTAGGTAGTCCCCAAAAATTCTTTTAAAAATCCAAGTTTAAAGGCCTCTAAGTAACCTCCAAAAATTCTTTAAAAAATCCACGTTTGGAGGCTTTAAAGTAGCCTCCAAAAATTCTTTAAAAAATCCACGTTTGGAGGCCTTAAAGTAGCCTCCAAAAATTCTTTAAAAAATCCACGTTTGGAGGCCTTAAAGTAGCCTCCGAAGATTTTTTAAAAATCCACGTTTGGAGGCCTTAAAGTAGCCTCCGAAAATTTTTTAAAAATCCACGTTTGTTGGTGTTTAGGTAGCCTCCAAAAATTCTTTAAAAATCCGCGTTTTCTGGGCTTATGTAGCCTTCAAAATTTCTTTAAAAAATCCGCGTTTTCTGGGCTTATGTAGCCTCCAAAAAATCTTTAAAAATCCACGCTCTCTGGGCTTTAGGAAGCCTTCAAAAATTCTTTAAAAAATCCACGTTGTCTTGGCTTTAGGTAGCCTTCAAAAATTCTTTAAAAAATCCACGTTGTCTTGGATTTAGGTAACCTCCAAAAATTCTTTAAAAATCCACTTTAAAGGCCTCCAAAATTTCTTTAAAAATCCACGTTTAAAGACCTCCAAAAATTCTTTAAAAATCCACGTTTAAAGGCCTTTAGATAGCCTCCAAAAATTCTTTAAAAATCCACGTTTAAAGGCCTTTAGATAGCCTCCAAAAATTCTTTAAAAAATCCACGTTTGAAGGCCTTTAGGTAGTCCCCAAAAATTCTTTTAAAAATCCAAGTTTAAAGGCCTCTAAGTAACCTCCAAAAATTCTTTAAAAAATCCACATTTGAAGGCCTTTAGGTAGTCCCCAAAAATTCTTTAAAAATCCACGTTTAAGGGCCTCTAGGTAACCTCCAAAAATTCTTTAAAAATCCACGTTTAAAGGCCTCTAGGTAACCTCCAAAAATTCTTTAAAAAATCCACGTTTTAAGGCCTCTAGGTAACCTCCAAAAATTCTTTAAAAATCCACGTTCAAGGGCCCTTAGGTAGCCTTCAAAAATTCTTTAAAAATCCACGTCTCTTGGGCCTTAGGTAGCCTTCAAAAATTCTTTAAAAAATCCGCGTTTGAAAGCCTTGAAGTAGCCTTCAAAAATTCTTAAAAAATCCACGTTGTCTGGGCTTTAGGTAGCCTTAAAAAATTTTAAATTCTCACCACAATGCTTTGGTACGCTTGTAAACAATATAATGAGTTTGCACTGGAATAATTTTAACTGCTGTCGGGCGAGTGGCTTAGAAATGACAGCAGTCTCAAGTTGGTTGCAGATTTTTCATCTCACCCTGTATAATGTGAATAAATAATAAATGATTTATGTGAAGTCTATTTAAAGGTGATTTTCTTGAACAACAATTGAGTTCGAAGGTCAGCCCAAAGACCAGAAATCTTTAATTTTGATTTTTGCAAATTTCTCATGCAACACAAGTTATAACACAAATTGAAGTATACTTTAGGGATGATGTAGCATTTTCATTTATATTGCATATTTCATGACATAGCGCTGGAAATCAATATTGGATTTTTTCAAACCCCTTTTAAAATTTATTTTTAGTTTAATATATTTTTTGTATAGAATACCACTATATACCCATTCACATAATGTTAGGTATGTATAAGACATTTTTATAGCATACGTATAGGCTAAATTGCACATTGTCAATTATTTAAAAAATATTTCGAGCAAAAATAGTTATAAAAAATCACCTATAATTGCATTAACCCATACTTTTCATTTCAAAATAAAACTAAAAAAAAAGAAAAACATAATCTCCATCCACATCGTAACATAAAAAAAAACAATAGAAGAGTACATCTACGTTTCCTTTGAGCAAGAAAAGGATACTAAATATGTTGTTGCTTTTTATGTAAATCTCCATGTATGTACATCAAAGTATTTACCTATTCATAGGCCATAGATGGTTGTCAGGGATTAATTTAAATATATTTCTACAAGATTTTCTACAGGACATTGCAAATTTTCGGAATGAGGTGTGGTGGAAACAAACAACTTCATGGTTGGGATGGGAGATGGGAGAATTTTCTCTTTTTGATGCCATTCAATCTTTGTTGTCTGACCATAACTGACTTTATTTGAAAATAATATTGAATGGGATTATGTCACCCGAAATATTTATGTGTCAGTCACTCAATTTTGTGCTCAAAATGTAGAAATTAAAAAAAGAACAACAAGAACAGCAAAAAATATGCAAACTCATTTATGTTATTTGAACTCAAAAACTTACCACTGGAATGGAAGAAAATAGAGGGAGTTACAAATTATAAAAAAATTCCAGAAATGATTAAACCCAAGGAAGAGAAGAAGGAACATTTTCTTTAGAGCGTCTTCCGCATTTATTGGTATTTGGGGGTTCTCTAGAAACTCTTTAAAAATTTTACGTTTAAAGGCCTTAGGTAGTCTCCAATAAAAATCCACGTTTAAAGGGCTTTAGATAGTCTCTAATATTTCTTTAAAAAATCTAAGTTTTGAGGCACTTGAGTAGCCCCCAAAAATTCTTTAAAAAATCCAAGCTTTAAGGCATTTGAATAACCTCCGAAAATTCTTTAAAAAATACACGTTTAAAGACCTTTAGATAGAATCCAACATTTCTGAAAAATCTACGATTGAAGGCCTGTAACTAGCCCTCTAAAAATCCCAATTTTTCTGGTCTTTAGGTAGCCTCAAAAAATTCTTTAAAATATCCAAGTTTTAAGGCATTTGAGTTGCCTCTAAAAATTCTGAAAAATATACACGTTTTCTTGGCTTTAGTTAGCCTCAAAAAATTCTTTAAAAATCCACGTTTTCCGGGCGTTGGGTAGCATCCAAAAATTCTTTAAAAAAAACATGTTTTCTGGGCTTTAGGTAGCCTCCAAAAATGCTTTGAAAAGTCACGTTTTCTGGGCTTTAGGTGGCCTAAAAAAAATTCTTTAAAAAATTCACGTTTTCTGGGCTTTAGATAGCCTCCAAAAATTCTTTAAAAAATCCATGTTTTCTGGGCTTTAGCTAGCCTCCAAAAATTCACGTTTTCTGGGCTTTAGGAAGCCTCAAAAAATTCTTGAAAAAATTCACGTTTTCTGGGCTTTAGTTAGCTTCCAAAAATTCTTTAAAAATCCACGTTTAAAGGCCTTTAGATTGCCTCCAAAATTTTTTTTAAAAATCCACGTTAACTGGGCTTTCGGTAGCCTCCAAAAATTCTTTAAAAAATCCACGTTTACTGGGCTTTGGGTACCCTCCAAAAATTCTTTAAAAAATCCAAGTTTAAGGGCCTCTAGGTAGCCTTCAAAAATTCTTTAAAAAATCCACGTTAACTGGGCTTTCGGTAGCCTCCAAAAATTCTTTAAAAAATCCACGTTTACTGGGCTTTAGGTACCCTCCAAAAATTCTTTAAAAAATCCATGTTTTCTGGGCTTTAGCTAGCCTCCAAAAATTCACGTTTTCTGGGCTTTAGGAAGCCTCTAAAAATTCTTTAAAAAATTCACGTTTTCTGGGCCTTAGGTAGCCTCTAAAAATTCTTTAAAAAATTCACGTTTTCTGGGCTTTAGGTAGCCTTCAGAAAATCTTAAAAAATCTACGTTTTCATGGCCTTAGGTAGCCTCCAAAAAATCTTAAAAAAATTTACGTTTAAAGGCCTTTAGGTAGCCTCCAAAAATTCTTTAAAAATACACGTTTGAGACCCTTTCCGTGTCCTCCATTTTTTTTTTAAATTCACTTTTCAGTCCCTTTTCGTGTCCTCCAAAAATTCTTTAAAAATACACGTTTGAGACCCTTTCCGTGTCCTCCAAATTTTTGTTTTTAAAATTCACTTTTCAGTCCCTTTTCGTGTCCTCCAAAAATTCTTTAAAAAATCCACGTTTCAGACCCTTTCTGTGTCCTCCAAAAAATCTTTAAAAAATCCACATTCGAAGGTTTCCAAAAATTCTTTAAAAAATACTCTTTTTAAATTCTCCAAAAATTCTTTAAAAAATCCACGTTCAAGGGCCTGTAAAAATTTTGTAAAAAATCCACGTTTGAAGGCCTTTTAAAATTCTTTGAAAAAAATCCACTTTTGTTGGCCTCCAAAAATTTTTTTAAAAAATCCTCGTTTGAGGCCTTTTAAAATTCTTTAAAAAATCCACGTGTGAGGCCTTTTAAAATTCTTTAAAAAATCCACGTTTGAAGTCCTCCAACAATTCTTTAAAAAATCCACGTCTGAAGGCCTCCAAAAATTCTTTAAAAAATCCTCGTTTGAGGCCTTTTAAAATTCTTTAAAAATCCATTTTCGAAGGCCTCCAAAAATTCCTCCATGTTAGAAAACTTCCGAAAATTTTTAAAAAATCCACGTGACTTCCAAAAAATTTAAAAAATTCAAGTTTGAAAGCATTTAAAAATTCATTAAAATTTTCACTTTTGAAGGCCTTGAGGTATCCTTTGAAAAATATTTAAGATATCCACTTTTGAAGGCCTAGATAGCCTTAGAAAATTATTTAATTATTTAAAAAGTCCACGTTTGGAGACGATATAAAAACCATGTTTCAAGGCCTTTAGATAGACTCCAAAAACTCTTAAAAAAATCCGCATTTGAAAGACTTTAGGTAGAATTCAAAAATTCCAGATTTAAAAGCCTTTAAATAGCTTCCGAAAACTCTTTAAAAATTGCGTTTGGGGCCTCCGAAAATATAAAAATAATCCTCATTTGTAGGCCTTAACGTAGCCTTCAAAAATTCTTTAAAAATTTAAGTTTGGAAGCCGCTAAAAGTTCTTTTCAGAATCCACGATTAAAGGCCTTTACATAGCCTCCAAAATCTTTAAAAAAAAACCACGTTGGAAGGCCTTTTTGTGCCTCCGAAAATTCATTTAAATGTTTGAAAGCCTTCAACAGTTCTAAAAAATAATTAATCTCTTTTTTGCCTAATTGTATACAACAAAATTTAAATTTCCTCATATCCTTCCACCAAGAGCCGTTATTTGTCTCAGAAATCATGTTCAACAAGACATAAATAACATGCAACTCAAAAATATGTTGTCATTGTTGCCATTCCTCCGATCCCTCCTCCCCTTACCCTCCTGTAGCGGGTCACTAAGAGTTGGAAAACCTTTTAAGTGGCCCTTTCCAACTGCCTACCTGGAGGCCACTTCTTCTTCTTCATCTTGACATATAATATAAAAATAATATTTACTGTTTAGTAGAATTTGTCAACGACATAACTTAAGTATGTTAAGTATGGCACAAACGACGAAACGGATGGAAATAAAATAACACACACACACGAAACAACGCGGTGTAGCATACTTTAAGGCCCACTTCCTATTTGTCATTTAATCTGGTATGGCACGTAGATGTTGTGACGTTTGAAAAAGGCATGATGACATGAGAGCACAAAAAAGCAAATCTTAATTACATAAATACTAACAAGATCTAGAAAAGCAGCGAGCACACACAGTTCGGTTGGGGAAAGGAACAAAAAAAAAAAGACAATGCTTTTATGTACATGTGCTTGGATGCAACTAAGTGGGCACAACATAAAGCCGCAGGTAATTTGTCTTCATTAGTTGAAGAGAGGGCGAATGAAAACATACACACATACAAAGTTGCACATACACACTCATCAAGTTTTGAGAATTATTTCCATCTTGCAACAAGAGCCTGATATGTCAAAAACAAGCTACTCTAAGGAAGCCGGATAAGCAAAGTATCGTTGATCGAGAATAACAACAACAGAGGCAACAGCAGCAGCAGCAGCAGCTCAGAAATGAAAAAGCATATCCTTCTAATTAAAGGCATGTAAATAGTTAAGAAAACATCGCATTAAATGCATTTGGCTGAGAGCCGTACAACAAAGGCCTATTGCTGTTGTAGTGCCACCAGAGAAATGTGATGTGAACAATAGTTTTGTAAACACAAGTGCCTGAAAGTAGGCTTCACTTGATGTTGTGACGGAAATATAATTTTTCATTATTATAGAAAAAATGAGATTTTTTAGATTTGCCTGGAAGTATGCAATATAAAAAGGGTTTAAAAAGAAGTTATGTAATATATGAGTGAGCTAACAAATTTATTTAGAATTTTAGGATTTATTTGTAGAAGCCTATAAGTTTTTATGGCTTGTCATTAGGATCTATACAATGCCTGTCCCTTCGCCTACGCGGCGTCCTTAAAAATTCATACAAAAATCCACATCTACTGGACTTTATTTCAATTTCAGAAAACTATTTAGCATCTACGCTCTTCTCCTTGGGAATTTTGAAAAAACAACAGCTTTTCGGGCGGTGGAAAATATTCCACCATATTTTGTTTTAAAAAAAATCCAGGTCTTAAACATTTTTTGTGGTCAAAAAAAAATCTCAAAATTCAAAGCTCCTCTAGGGAGCTTAAAAAACTCATTGGGCACTGTTTTTAATGTGTTAATAACTTAAAAAATTCCTTTTGGAAATTCAAGTTAAGACACCTGGGAAAGACTTCAACAATGACTTTGAAAATCAACACTTTTTCTGCCTTAGGCCTTTAAATCGATATTATTGGGTCCTGAAAATTATTTGGAAATGTCTTCAAATTTCCAAGACTTTTGGGACTGCGAGGAACATAAAACATATCGTCCATTTCGGACTCGTAATGGCTTCAAAAGTGCCCAAAAATCCTTTTTTACTCTGGAATATGGCTAAAAATCTTTAAAAAATCCACATCTAGCAGGCCTTACGGTAGCTTCAAAATGTTATTCAAGGCCGACATTCAGTGAAATTTATTTGGCTTAAAAAATTCGCTGAAATTGACGTTAACTGGCACTCAGATTCTGTCTTCATAAATTCGTTAAGAATTAACCTTTTCTAAACTATAGGATTGTTTTTAAATCTACCTATAAGACTTTTCAGAGAGGCCTCAGAGATTCTTCAAAAAAATCTAACTTTACCGGCCACATTTATGGCCATCATTGAAGTTTCAAAATTTCTTTAAGAAATCTACGTTTTGTGGGCTACATGCAGACTCAAGAAATTCGATAATAATCCACATTTACTGACCTTTAGGAATTCTTTAAAAATCTCACGTTTCCTGATCTCAAGGAAGGCTACAAAAATTCCATCATGGAGGCTTTTAAAATATTTTTATATATTTTTTTGACTCTTAGAAAGGCTTTAAAATCCTTTAAAAACTTCTCTTAATAAAAATCCAGGAAATTTTGCCTTCAGGTAGGCTTTCAATTCTTTAAAATAAAGTCTTCAGAAATTCTCTAAAAAATCCAATAAAGATTCTTGGAATAACACGTTCTGCCGTCATAAGGTGCCTTTATAGATTCTTAAATGAAATCCAGGTTTACAGACCTTCAGGTAGGATTCTGAAATACGCTTCGAACATCTAAGAAAAGATATGCAATTTTTACCCTTGGGGGGGGCTTCGAAATTCTTTAAAAAAAAACTAAGGTGGAAGGCTTAAGGAACTGTTGAAAAAATCCATGATAATTAACCTTCAGGAAGACCCTACATTTTTCAAATAAAATTAACCACTCTGTGTAACCTTTAAGGAGGCTTTAGAAAATCTCTATGAAACTAAAATTTACAGGTTTCAGGGAAGCTTCAGAAATTCGTAAAACGGTCTAGAAATTCTTTTAAAATCGGCATTAGTTCGCCTTTACAGAGGCTGCAGAAATTTGTTAAATAATACATTTACTGGTCTTCGAAGAGGCTTCAGAAATTCTTAAAAAAAATATTGGTTATTGGGCTTTAGTCAGGCTGCAGAAATTCTTTAAAAATTTTCATCTTCGAGCCTTCAGAGAGGCTCCAGAAGTTCGTTAAAAGAGTTCACATTTTAAAGGCTTTTGGGTGACTTAAAAAAAATCATCTATAACTTAAAAAAATCACGTTTCTTGTCCTCTACGGAGGCGTCGGCATTTAGAAAATCTCAGAGCTCCTTTTAAAAATATTTAAATAATTATTGCATAGTTTTAGGCCCTTGTAACATTAGAAGACACTTGTAGTCCGCATGGCTTTTAAATCCATTCTGAAAAATTGAAGATATAGCCCTGCTTCGAAGTCTGCATTCGTTATTATATGATAATGTCTTATATAGTCCTTGATGTTTAAAAAATACAGAAATGTTCCGATGATATATTTTGAAAAATTATTCTCCAAAGTTTAGAACTTTTGACATAGAAATATTCGAATAAAAAATATTAGGTTCCTGAAACTTGACTAAACGAACTTAAAAAAAAAATACTTTTAAAATCGATATTTATAAATCTGAATAAACGTTCATTATTGATTGTAACCTTAATTAACTATATCCTTGATAGAGCATTTCAAAATAGATAATAGCTCTGATTGCAGGTCCGATTGCTTTTTAAAAGGCATATTCAACAAATCCTCAACAATTGTTGCATACTTCTAGGCTTTGTTAATAATTAATTGAGAAACAAAAATTTCGTTAAAATACCTGAATTAATGTCCTGATAGTCTTTTGAAACGGTTGTAAAAAATTCGAAACTCTAGCATATAATTCGGCTTGAAAGTATTAAAAATCGAGGCTTATGCCTCTCATAGGCTTTATAAAGGACAAAAATAGCATTTTCACCTAAATTGACCTAAAAATTCTTTTTAAAAATTTTGCATACCTTTAGGTTTAATATCAATAGAAAAAAATACGAATATTATTAAAAAATATATATTTTAAGAGATATTAACATAACGATATTTTCAGTGTTTATTCGTTTAAATTTCCGAACTTCTTAAAATTGTTTAATAAAAAATCTGAATTTTAGGTCTAAAAATCATTTAAAAATTGTTCTAGTACTTTAAAAGAAAACAGTGTTCAAAGATTGTTCCGGCAAAAAATATTTACAAAAAATGTTGCATATCTTTAGGCTCGTTTAACATTACCATGAAATTAAATGATATTGACTTTCTACCATATTACATTTTTAGTTAATTGTATTCCTGGGCATTTCTTGATTTTACATTAATCTAGTGCATACTTTTAGGCATCGATCCTAAATTACCCAACATTAGCATAATTTCATTACGCCTATTTTTGACTTGACTTGAAAACGTATTAAAGGAAATAATAAGTCAATATACTTGGGCATTAGTTAAGGAAATCCTTTTCCTTTTTCCCATTAGCAATGCAAATTTGTGTATTAATAAGTTGAATTTTGTAGAAGGGTAAATAAAATCTTAAGAAAACACTTTTGAGCGACAAATTATGTTGAGAAAATATGCAAGAATCTTTGCAAGAATTGAGCTATAATTAAAGAAAAATATATAATTGATTATTATGGGCAAATAGGTATCGGAAATCCATTTTTTCTGTTTTGAGAGGAAAAAAATATTTTCATGCTAAGGTCCCAAGATGATCCCAATTCCTACAGGCTGGATTGAAAGTTAACCACCATTTTTCAGGGATAATTATCTTTGAAATTTTTTTATTATTTATTTTTTTTATAATAAAATTTTTTCTCCCCCTGTTGCTATGGAATAATCATCCAAATTATTGATAAGTACTATGTCCGCCTTATTTTTTTTCTCTCAGAAAATTTTATGCTAATTTTTTTTCATCTTCAAGAAACCAGCCAAAGAAGACATTGACAGCCATTAATTTCTTAAAGAAATCCATGCTGTCTTTTGCCCAAGACATTTCAATCATTGTGGTCTTGTTATATTCCAGAGAAAAGGGATTTTCATCAATTGATTTGCATTTCTAAATATTTGTTAAAGATACCTACGAACAGGCAGACTGGCAGACCACAACAAATTTCTGGATGCCCACGGAGAAAGGCAACAAAAGAGTTGTATGTAAATCTTATGCGTAGGACATTATAATTAAAGGATGTTAAGGGACAGACACTCCAAAAGGAAACCACAAAAAACAATTTCTCCCGTCTCCCACCCTTACTCTCTTCCTCTCTCTGTGTGTGTTTGGAAATATTTCTACTTTACTATTATAATTATGCATTTTAATTAATTCAGACGTGGTCTCCCAAACCAGAACATTGGACTTTTGTTGTTGTTAAATATTTGTAAATGTCTTATAACTACCTTTCCTCCCACCCCCCCCAAAAAATTTCCAGGGTGGCTGTAGTGATGAATGACATTTTCCAAATTAGATGGACTTGGGTGCCACATCATCATCATCATAATGATGTAAATGATTTTCCAATTGCTTTATGTCTAAGTGGATTTATGGCAGACATCCTTTGGGTGTGTGTTTGTGTGTGTGTTGCCTTAAAAAGGGTTAATTTTTGTAGTTATGCTAATACATTATTACATCAAATGGAAAATTGTATGAAATTTATGCTAATTCCATGAAATATGTTTTTTTTTTTCTGTCAGCCATCCTCCATTCTCCGTTCAAATTTTATTTTGAATTCTTGATTTCTCATTCGGGATTGAGGACAACAGCTTGTTGTCTGGTTTTAAATAAACATTAATTAAGAAAAATATAATTGCAAAAAAAAAATTGTTTTGTTGGATATAAATTAAAAATTGTAAAATTAAATATTTAGAAATGTGGAGGCAATGAAGAAGTCATAAAAAATGCCCCAATATAAGCAAAAAAAAATCAAAGAAAGTCTTAAAGTCGGGCGGGGCCGACTTTATGATACCCTACACCACTTTGCTAATTTAGCAGAACTCCGCATAACAATTAAAAGTTTTTATGGGAGAATTCCATCATACACGCTATGATTATAATTATAATTTAGAGTTCAAAGGACTAAATATGCCGAAACATTTGTATCTTTTAAATTCGGATTTGTATTGGCCATTTGGTGCACAATTATTTTGAAATCGGATAAATGTATATATGGGAGCTATATCCAAATCGGAACCGATCTTGATAAAATTTGGCAAAGATATTTCTGAGCTGTATTTCATATATTTCCCTGAATATCGTTGTTACGGAGTGCATATTCCGGCTGTGGGTAACAAATACAACAAATCGGATGAACAGTATATATGGGAGCTATAGCTATATCTGAACCGATCTTCACCAAATTTGACATACTAGCTTCTAGACTCAATTCGGTCGTAAGTGCCAAATTCCATCCCATTTGGATAAATATTAGACATTTGGTGCACAATAAAAGGTAAATCGGACGAAGTTATATATGGGAGCTATATCCAAATCTGAACCGATCTTTATAAAATTTAGCAAAGGTATTTTTGAGCTGTATTTGATATATTTCCCCAAGTATTGTTGTTACAAAGTGCATATTACGGCTGCAGAGGACAAAAATAATAAATCGGATGAAAAATATATATGGGAGCTATATCTATATCTGAACCGATTTCAGTCAAATTTGACATACTTATTTTCAGGCCTAATTTGGTTGTATGTGCAAAATTCCATACTATTCGGACTGATATTACACGTTTGGTGCACAATAAAAGGCAAATCGGACGAAGATATATATGGGAGCTATATCTAAATTTTTACCGTTTATCTCCAATTTCAATAGGTTTCGTCCTTGGGCCAAACAAATGATTTGTGCAAAATTTCATCTGGATAGGGCAATAAATGCGAACTGTACTTTGTTTACAAAAATACATGGACAAACGGACGGACAGACGGACGGAAGGACGGACGGACATAAATCGACTCAGAATGTGATTCTATGCAGATCATCAAAAGGAACTATGGGTCTATCTCGTTTCCTTTTGCCTGTTACAAACAATTGCACAAAGACATAATACCCTGACCACCTTGTGGTGTAGGGTATAAAAATATAATTACAAAAATTAATTTTTTGTTTGATATAAATTAAATATTGAAAATGTTAAGTAATTAAAAATGTGGAGACAATAGAGAAGTCATAAAAATGCCCCAAAATAAGGAAAAAACAACCGGCCTAAAATTATGCAACACAATTCATAGAAAGGCCTTCTATTTAAAATATGTCTCGGAACTACTAAAAACTAAAGGCTAGTTTCCACATTATATTAGAGTCATATGTAGTATGACTTTTTCTCATCTATTTTTAGCATTTTTATAGCATACTTTCAGGCGCTACCAATGATTTTTAAACTAAAAAAACACTATATTATTATACTAATACTACTATACAACAAAAATAGTATATGATATGCGTATATTTTCCTTTTGCTACTTTTTAATTTTTGCAAAAAAAATGGAGATCGCCTAAAAGTATGCTTTAAAGTTTCTGCAAAAAAATGTGATTGTAACATGATATTACATTAACTGCTATTAATTTTCGACCTACAGAATACCTCTTCTGGTTACACAAATTAATGTTATATCGCCAATTGCTCTAATAAATAAAATTAATTTAAAAAATATGTAAAAAAACTAGAGTTTAGCTACGACTTCTTTCAAAAACGCATACCAATAGACCGATATTTTTCAAAAATGTTTACAATTTCTTTGGAAATTTTTAAATTTTGTGGGGGAGATACCGGAAGAAGTGGGCCTATATTGACCATTTCCGAACTGAATCTATTTTTAACAATAATATTACAATATTACCAAGTTTGGATCAAATCTGGTACTCCCTTCGAGAATTATCGTGCGCATCATCCAGCCGATTTTGCTTCGGCTTAGCAAATCCTAATATTTGCATAAGAGCTGGGTCAGGTGAGAAAACGGACAATATCGGCCTACTCCATCAAGTACCTCCCCCACAAAGGGTCAACATTTTGAATAATTATAACTCCCATGAAATGTGATGCAAGGGTCCGATTGTCTTCAAATTACACACATCACAATATTTTTATTAACTCATGGTCTGGTGTAAAAATGGAGAGGAATGGTGCCGGTCCACTCCTTTTAATACCTCCTCTAATACCTCCTCTAATACCTCCTTGAAAAACCAAAACGATTATAAAATATGAAATAAGCATCCCGATCTCTTCATATTTCACACATCTCTTTACTTCTACTAACACAAGATCTGCTGTGAAGAAGATTATATGTCGGTCTACTCCTTCTGGTACCTCCCCCACAAAGGGTCAAAATTTTGAATAATAAAAATTAATATCCGATTCCATTCAGACTTGGTACATCTTAATATTTTCATCAACACAATATCTGTTGTGAAGACGATAGAGATCGGACAATTCCTTCTGGTACCTCCCCGACAAGGGGTCAATGTTTTGAATAACCAAAACGATTATAAAATCCGAAATAAACATCATGTTCTCTTCATACTTCACACCAGAAAAATCTGCTGTGAAGATGGAATATATCGGTCCACTTCTTCTAATACCTCCCCCTCAAAAGAGTCAAAATTATCAATATCTTTGAAGCTCATAGAACGCAAAATTAATATCTAATTCCATTCAGACTCGGCACAACTCAATATTTCTATCAACACAAGAGATGTTATGAAGATGGTAGAGATCGGAACATTTCTTCTGGTACCTCCCTCACGAAGGGTTAACATTTTGAATAACCCAAACACGTTTCACACATCTCCTTATTTCTAACAACACAAGATCTGCTATGAAGATGAGATATATCGGTCCACTGCTTGTGGTACCTCCCCTACAAGGCGTCAAAATTTTGAATATCCATGAAACCCATGAAACACGAAATTATTCATTCAGACTTGGTACATCTCAATATTGCCATCAACACAAGATCTGTTATAAAGAATGTAGAGATCTAACAATTCCTTCTGGTACCTCCCCCACATAGTCGGTCAATATGTCGGTCTACTACAAAATACCGAATATCGGCAGTTATCGTTTTATGGGGACTGTATGAAGACATTGACCTTTTGTCATAGGCTGTAGTACCTATTACAAAATATAAATACAAAATTTAAAACAATTCCGGTGAAAATATCTCTAAAATCTCAAATATACCCAATATTTGGAGGTATCGTTATAGGGGGCTATTGCAAATGTGGACCGAACCATGTGGACCCAATTTACGGACGTGTACAGAAGTGTTGAAAATTTTAGCCTTCTACCTCAATTCGGGGAGTTACTAACGGAATGAGAAAGTTAATATGCCCTCCATAGAATGGTGGAGGGTATAAAAATAAGTATACTGCCTAAAAATATGCAACAAAATTCTTTTGAAAGATGTTTTAATAAATAAAATGTCTCTGAACTATCATACCTCTAAACTCGAAGTTCTGTAAAACTTTTCCTTCCTCGCTATAAAGCTCAAGTGGGCCTTCTTTCCCCGCTAATTATTCCAAGCCCGTTCCCTTGGCTGTGGTTTCGCTAGCTATTCGATTGGGACTATAGGAATCTCGTTAATCCATTCTCTCTTTCTAAGTTCTGATATCACCTACCAGAGATATATTCTGTTTATTCACAATCTTTTTTTATAAGAGCTTCAAAATCTTCCCAGAGCTTCTCATCTTCCTGAAGTCTTTTGAAAAGAAGATGAAGAATCATTTCTTTAGTTCCTTAAATAACCGCAGCTGAACCGAATAAATTATTTTACGATTAATAAGATGTTTTCCATTTTACTTGGAGCTTTATCGATTTCAAACTTCTCGAGAAAACAACAAAAGGCAGAACTGAAGAACGGCGGAGACGGACGGATTACATTTTAAATTTTTAATGAAATCTCGACAGCGATTCCTGGACGAAATGTTGGCTGTGGCAGACATTATAAAGCTAAATGAAAATGAAATGTAAGTTTAAATGCATGATGATGATGAGCAAGCGGGAGGAGGAGATGTGCACATACAACACACAAATGACTACATACATATGTATGTATGAACATACATACACATGTAGGTTTGCATATGTCCACATCGCAGCTAAAAATTCAAATGAGTTCAATTTTTCTGTGATCTGCCTGGTTGGCTGTCTGTTATTCTGACTGTCGATACATTCCATCAGTTGAATTAGGGATATATGCAGCCAGGCTGCCTTGGATAATGTTGTTGCTGCAGAGGTTACTGTCTCATCTCATCCTGCACCGAAGCAACGAAGACGGAGAAGAAGTAGTGCAGCCCCACTCGATTTAGTTTCAACATTACGGAATTATTTCGATTTGAATGTTTAGCTGTTGACGTTTTGTGTTTTGAATAATTTTCATTGTTGTTATTTTTGTTTTTGGTGTTGTCTTAAAACATTAATGTTGTTCGACATCTGTTTCTCTGCTGTCGTCATCAACGTTGTCGTTGAAGATGCTAAAGCTGCTTGCCCTCAAACATCAACGATTGTGTCAGCAGGCAATGATGGCATGAATGTTCCAAAATTCAAGGGATGGCCTATGGGGGAATGGTTTTTATGGGGTATTAGTTAAGAAATTCTCTGAGAAGTTCTAAAATACCTTTACCAAGACTTCTATAAAAGGAAATCCCGCTATTCCTTTATAGAAGACCTATAAAAGTCCTACAAGAGATTTTCTGTCGAAAGAAGACCTGCAAATAGACTTGTGTCTATAGAAGAAGTCTAAAATGTCTTATAGCTATTGAAGCCCTATGATAGGTGCTCTCTCCATTACAAGTCCATAAATGGTCTCATGCATAGAAGAACTGTAAAAAATTTCTTCTTCTAAGGATTTGCAATTAAGGATTTTAGACTTCTGTCTATAGAATGATCTTATAAATGATCTACAATAAATCTCTGTCTTTGAAGATTACCAGGGAGTCCTTTGACCTAAAAACGTCTTATAAGAATTATCTATCCATAGAAGACGCTTGAGGGACCTTCGGTTTATAGAGGTAATGATATCCGGAAGCCTTCCTTCTATATGAGACCTATAAAATGTCTTATGTACCGGGAAGCTATAAATCTCTTATGGCTACAGAAGACCTCTAAAATGTCTTATTTTTATGGGAAACCTATAAATGATCTTGTGTTTATAGAACACCCACAGCGATCTTTTATTCTCTTCCATAATAAAATAAATAAAAAAAAAGTTAAAAAACAATAAGTTCGGCCGGGCCAAACTTTGAATACCCTCCACCATTTGGAACAAAATTGGAAATTTTCAAAAAATAAAATCCTTAAAAAATTCTGTTTAATTTTTAAAAATACCGAATATAGCCGTTTTATTGGAGTCCATACGATGTGCATTGTTTGTCATAAGCCATTAACATATTCAAATTCGAAAACTTGAAATAAACGGTGAATAATGTAGCTAAAATCATTAAAATATAGTATATAGGGATGTACCGTCACATCGGAGCTGTGCGAAGACCTGGACCAGCATAGAAAATTTTCTGTCATAGGCTGTAGCATCCATTACGAAGTTCAAATACGACATCTCAAACAATTGCGGTGGGCATTGTAGCTAAACTCGTCAAAATACCAAATATAGGGAGGTACTGATATATGGGACCTGGACCTGCATAGACAATTTTCTGACACAGGCTGTAGTATCCATTACTAACTTCAACTACCAAATTTGAAACAATTCCGGTGAACAATGACGATAAAATCATCAAAATACCGAATATGGAAGGTACCGTTATAAGGGGGCTATACGAAGACATGGACCAGCATAGACAATTTTCTGTCACAGGCTGTAGTATCCATCACGAACTTCAAATACCAAATTTGAAACAATTCCGGGGAGTAATGTCGCTAAAATCATCAAAATACCGAATATCGGGAGGTACTGTTATATGGAGGCTATACGAAGACGTGGACCTACATCGCTCATTTACGAACTTAACCTACCTACCGGAAAAATAAACATGTGTGCAAAATTTTAGCCTACTATCTCAATTCGTTCGAAAGATAGCGTGGTTACAACAGACAGACGATCAGACTGGCAGACGGACAGACAGAGAGACGGACATCGCTAAATCGACTTAGAATTTTACGCTGATCAAGAGTATATACACTTTGTTGGGTCTGACATGAGTATTTCGAGGAGTTACAAACGGAATGACAAAGTAAATATACCCTCCATAGTATGGTGGAGGGTATAAAAATAGAATCTCTCCATAGAAGGCTTATAAAACGACTTCTGACTGCAGAAAACCTACAACATAGAGGCCGTACAGAAAGTCGTCTCTCTATTGAAGTCTCTCAAAATTTCTACTTGAAAAGGTCCTCTATAAAAGGAATTCCTTCAAGCGATCATCTCGCTATACGTTATTTTTAACAGGTATTCTGGCTATGTAGGAGGTTTTTTTATAGAAGGTCTTATAAAATTGTTCTAAATGTAATGACAAGGAAGGTATAATCGGCGTTTGTAGAGAGAGAGAGAGAGATAGAACCTATAAATCTCTAACGACTATTAAAGATTCTACAAAATTTCTGCTTTAGAAGTTCTTTTATACCTACAATTTTGTCAAGCGATCTTCTCCCTATAGAATTATTTTCGAAGGTCTTACGGAAGTGCTTATAGAGGTCTTGTCTCAACAGGCCATCGATCTTCAACCTGCTATAGGAGCCCCTCAAAATTGTCTCCCTCAAGGTTTGATTTGGTTTAAGGATGCTGCACGGGAGTCGACAACTGCTTCACTCGGGGATCTTTTTGATAGAAGAGAGATAGGAAAATGAGAAGGAGGGATTTATAGGGAGAGAGAGAGAGGTAGGGGTAAAGAGTAAAAATTCTAGCTAATGTCTCTTCTTGAATAACAGTGTAAGTGTTCAATTGCCTCTATCACTTCTTCATCGTCACACATTCTACAATTGTGAGGGACACAGTTATTCCACCTTATGGTCAGATATCTGAAATGGCAGTGGCCAGTCAGTATACCTATCGCCATTCTTAGATCAGACCTACTAAGTGATAGAAGGAAGCTTGTTCTTCTTCTCGAGATTACCGGTCAGATAGTTTATATATCCTACAACCGATCTCTACGTGCAATATACTTCTGGCTTCTTCTGCAGCGGACATAATACCTTATTGTTGGTTTAACAGTCCGTATACCAATTAATTGGGAACCTCCTCGAGCTAATTCATCAGCCAACGTACTCCCCACTTTATTGCTATGTCTTGGAACTTAACAAAGTCTAATACAATCTAGTATCTCAATGAGGGATGTCTTGCAGTCTAGTCTAGTTGCTCTCAATTTAAAGGCATCGGCTTTAAGGTCTGCTTGACTATCGACATATATTTCATCCTATAATAGCCAACCTATAAAGGAATTTTCTCTATAAATGTTTTTTTTTTTTTTTTGGCTATATAAGGTCCTTGAGAGGAGACATTTACCAGATTTTCTGTCGATGAAAGGCCTTTGAAAGGCCTCTTCCTATAGGAGACCTACTGAAGTTTTTCCAGCAATATAAGAATCCCGAATAGCGTTCCATTTGGGTCTTCTGTGAGTTAATTTCTTTATAAACACAGCCTACAGAGGATATATACCATTTGATACTACCAAAATGTGCCTAATGGAAATAACAGCTGAAGACCCTGTGAACGGAACCAGTTTCAAAAATTCTCCGCTTTAAATTTATTGCCAATCTTGGATCCAGCGCAAATATATCCTTTTGGATATAAGCTATACTATACTATGCTATGATGTGCTATGCTATGCAATACTATACTATAATATAATATACTATGCTATATTATACTATACTATACTATGCTATACTATACTATGCTATACTATACTATACTATACTATACTATACTATACTATACTATACTATACTATACTATACTATACTATACTATACTATACTATACTATACTATACTATACTATACTATACTATACTATACTATACTATAGTAATACTATACTATACTATAATACACTATGCTGTATTATTCAATGATATCCTTTATTATTCTTTACAAACATTCTAAGGGGCGCCTAAAAGTATGCTCTGATGAAAATGTAGAAAAAGTCACTTTACATATGAATCTTACATGATGTGTAAACTAATCTTCACCTAATGTCACACAGGTTTACTTTTTTAGCTAATCTTCCCCCTTTTTGTCCTCATAACCCATTCGGTCTTCCCTATAGATCAAAAACATTTTCTGCTTCATTGAAAACAGCAGAGATCTGGAAAAAAACAGAATATAATGAATTAATCCTAAATAAATCCCCCCCCCCAAAAAAAACAACTAAAACAAAAACCAGAGAAAATGAAACCAAACCCATAAGTAATGAATCGATTTAAATGTGAAATGAAAAAAAAAAAAAAAAAAAAAAAACACATTCATACATTATTCCATAAGGTAAAGAGATGCACATTTAAACCAGCAAAACCCTTTTTCAGAGACAAATCACCTTCTTTTGGTGGTTGGATGGAGAGGATGATGACGATGATGGCTTCATGATGCAAATCAGTCAAAATACGCTCCACCAGCCGGCAAAGACCATCATTATTTCTTCCATCGCCCTCTCTTTCTACAGCATTAAAAAGTTAAGCAGAAGTTTTTGTTCTTCGAAACGTAGCTGGCATTCAAGTTGTCGAATGCCTTCAATTTCGTGTCATGTGATGAGCCTTGCAATGCAACAAGTAATGACAAAAATGCAAATTATTTTTGGTAAATTGATTAAATATTTATGTGAGCATGTGTGTGGATGTCGTTTTTGTGTCAGTTTGGTTTGATTCGGTTCGGTTTGATTTTGATTGTGTTCCCCGGAATTAAGACATCATTAAACGTCAATGAATTCGGATTTAAAATATTGGCTGATATTGACGTCTTTTTTTTAAGTAGAAGGGATATTTTTTTTGTATTGCAAAATTGTAAAAAATGGATTTATTGCATACTTTTAGGTTATTATTTTTGCAATATTTCCTATTTAGACAGGGATCGACAGCAAAGTTATCCGATGTTGTAAATTTGTACATATCACATATAGTCATATTATATAGATACCAAGATATAGTCATATTATATAGATATACAAGATACCATTTCACTTGAGAGTATTTTGAACGATACTCTCACACTTACCGGATCTTTGAGAGTGAGTACGATTTGGGTCATTCATTTCTATGGATTGTCATGACTAAACTTTCGAGTTTATAGGTACATGTGCAATGCCTTTGAGAAAAAAAATTTGCTGCATAACTTTAGGCCGTGTATTTTTATACCCTCCACCATATCATGGAGGGTATATTAAGTTTGTCATTCCGTTCGTAACACCTTGAAATACACATTTTAGGCCCGACAAAGTATATATATTTTTGATCAGCATAAAGTTCTATGTCGATGTCCGTCCGTCTATCCGTCTGGGGAAATCACTCTAGCTTCCGAACAAATTGAAGTAGATCGATAAAATTTTGCTCAAATGTTTGTTATGTCTGCAGGACTGGTATTGAAAATGTGCCATGTAGGTCCACGTTTTCATATAGCCCTCATATAACGGTACCTCCCTATATTCGGTATTTTGATTATTTTAGCGACATTATTCACCGGAATTGTTTCAAATTTGGTATTTGAAGTTCGTAATGGATACTACAGCCTGTGACTGAAAATTGTCTGTACAAGTCCACATCTTCGTATAGCCCTCATATAACGGTACCTCCTGATATTCGATATTTTGATGATTTTAGCGATATTATTAACCGAAATGGTTTAAAATTTGGTATTTGAAGTTCGAATAGGATACTACAGCCAGATCCACGTCTTCGTATAGCCACCATATAACGATTCCTCCCGATTTTTTGGTATTTTTATGATTTAATGGAAATTATTCATCGAAACTGTTTCAAATTTCGTATTCGAAGTTCGAAATGGGAACTACAGTCTATGACAAAAAAAAAAAAAAAAAAACTTATGCAGACCCACGTCTGCGTACAGCTCCTATATAACGGTATTTCCCGATATTCGGAATTTTGATGACTTTAGCAACATAATTCACTGGAATTGTTTCAAATATCGTATTTGAAGTTCGAAATTGGTACCACAGCCTATGATAAAAAATCGAACAGGCAGGTCCGAGGCTTCGTATAGCCACCATATAACGATACCTCCCGATATTCGGTGCTTTGATGATTTTAGCAATATATTTCACCGGAATTGACTCAAATTTCGTATTTGAAGTTCGACATTGGTACCACAGCCTATGACAAAAATTTGCGCAGTTTGAAATCGATGCTACAGTCTATGACAAAAAAATACTTGTCCAGACCCACGTCTGCGTGTAGCTCCTATATAACGGTATTTTCCGATATTCGGAATTTTGATGATTTTAGCGACATTATTCACCCAAATTGTTTCCAATTTCGCATTTGAAGTTTGGAATTGGTGCGATCGGGCCCGATCGGAATCTTCTCGATATTCGGTATTTTGATGATTTTAACGACATTAATTGAAGTTCGGAATCGGCCAATGACAAATAAAAAATCGACTTTTTTTAATTTTAAAATTTTGTTCTAAATGGTGGAATGTATTCGAAATTCGGACCGGCAGAACTAACCTGTTTTTACTTTTTTTTTGGATAATCCTAAGCAAAGTCTAAGGTAGAATGCTTGATGGAATGGATTTCCCCAAATGGATTGCATACTTTTAGGCTTTGGCCAAAGTTTCCCCTCTCTCCCAATTCCCTTATCACATTTCATTTTTCAGACTCAATATTTTTTATTCTTTAATTACCTTCAATATATTGCATATTTTTAGGCTCTAACATTAAAATAGCCCAAAATTTACATAATTTCTTTACGATTTTTATTTTTCTTTAAGATTTAATAAGTCAATAGCTTTAAACCCTACCCCTTCCCTCATTATAAATGTAAATTTGGTGTATTAATAATTGGAGATTGTGATGGGCTAGTCCATACCTTCGGCTGTTTGGATACAGAGGAAAGTTTCCATTTGCATCAGCATCAATAGATATAATTTTAAGTACCTTTTAGTACTTTTAGTACACGTATAGTTCTAAAAACCGAAACCCAGTCTTGTCTCATCCCCAAACACACCAACATTGACCCATATACATAATTTCAGGGCTCTAGATTTTTGGTTTAACAAATTGTGGAGGGCGCCTAAAAGCATGCTATAAAATTTTTATCTAAACAGCCACTTCTTGAAGATAAGTCACCTCTATAAAATACCATCTTCCATAGCGATTTATCACTGAAAATCCTGCATCATTACTACTGTGTGGAGTAACAATTACTCACGATGGGTTTTCAGATTTATTTTGACCCTCCCTCCCTCCTAAACACAGTAGAATGCATTTGCCATCATCACGCTCCGGTGTGTACATAATTGAAGGAATTTCATTTACAAAAATTAACAACAATTAGTTGTTGAGTTCTAATGGACAAGGTTATTACTGACTTCATGAGATCGTTATCAGAAATTTACGAGGGGTCTGCACCAGGGATGAACCGACGAGTGACGTATGTGACGGAAAGGTAAAAAAAGGACAAATGTATTGATTTTTGAATTCTATGACTCAAAAATGCCCTCCTGAATATTTTTTGCATACCCAACCAATTCTGGTCCCAATCATTCTTTAAATTTTTATAAGTCACCCCTTGGAAAACTTCCCCTGGTCCTGACCTACTACACAATTTGTAAACTAAATTTCCTTTTGTGCTGCGCTGTGCAACAGCGTAAAGTTTTGTAGAACACAAAATAATATCAACATCCTCTGGGTTCGGTGAAAAGTCGCTGCTTTCATTTCCTTTTATAATCACCTTCCGTCATTACCTTGCAACCATAGAATGCCGGTGAAGAAGAAGGCGAAGCTGTAAGATACGACGACTAAATGAAACAATTAGATGCTTTCACCTAAATGCATGCCAAACACACAGTGGCAAAAGAACACCTAAAACTATGCCATGCTAGTTGGGAACAAAATTCCGTTACGTGTTTACCTCCCGCTACTCCTCCTTCTTTTCCCCTACATCCTGATCATTACGATATGAGGTCATAGTGCAATTAGCAGCCACTTCCTGTGCAACGTCTTTTTCGCAGGCAATTTTTCATGGCTTCCGTGGCAGGACAACATCACCTCCACCACCCTCTCCCTTCCAATCTCATCTCAGAATTTATAGAGTTTCTTCCGCGGCATGGTGCTAGGCAAATTAAAACGTAAATTTAATAAGACCTCTTTGCATTTTGCAAGGCGCTTTAATTACGCCAAGATGTTTGGTGGCTTCCCAGCCCCCCTTTGGCGCTTAAGGACTCAGCGGACGTTGATAGTTTTCCTCGCCGCCAACTCTGAGAAACATTTCAAGGTTTGAAAGTGCATTAGTATTTGGGTTACCTAAAAGTATGCACTGAATATGCGTTGTATACTTAATATCATCATCATCATCAGCAGCAGTAGCAGTAGCACCAACCACCAGCCACCATCATGATTGGGGTTACCTAAAAGTATGCACTGGAAAATCTAAAATAATTTGTAAGTAAATGCATAAACATGTTTAACCTGTTTTGTTGGTCGGTCGGTCGGGTTGGTTGAAAGCTTGGTTAGTTGGACGACATGAAATATATGTCTGCACTTTTTGTTGTTGCTGTTGTTGTTGTTGTTAGCCTTATTATTACAACTAACGTGCTTAGAATATAAATTAGTTTGTGAAGAAGACCATCATCTAAGCTGAGGGGAAAGTTCTCTTAAAGATTTATGGCGGAATGAATGGAGGTAATAATTCTTAAAAAATTGCTATGCTATATAAAAGACCTGGAGGTGTTCTATGCCATATAGAAGATTTGGAGGTCTTCTATGCCATATTGAAGACCTGGAGGTCTTCTATGCCATATAGAAGATTTCGAGGTCTTCTATGCCATATAGAAGATTTGGAGGTCTTCTATGCCATATTGAAGACCTGGAGGTCTTCTATGCCATATAGAAGACCTGGAGGTCTTCTATGCCAAATAGAAGACCTGGAGGTCTTCTATGCCACATAGAAGACCTGGAGGTCTTCTATGCCATATAGAAGACCTGGAGGTCTTCTATGCCATATAGAACACCTGGAGGTCTTCTAGGCCATTTAGAAGACCTGGAGATCTTCTATGCCATATAGAAGACCTGGAGGTCTTCTATGCCATATATAGGAGCTGGAGGTCTCCTATGCCATATAGAAGACTTGGAGGTCTTCTATGCCGTATAGAAGACCTGGAGGTCTTCTATGCCATATATAGGAGCTGGAGGTCTTGTATGTCATAAAGAAGACCTGGAGGTCCTGTACATCATATAGAAGACCTGGAGGTCCTCTATTATACTATAAAGAAGAGCTGGATGCCTTCTATGCCATATATAAGACCTGGAGGTCCTCTATGCCATATAGAAGACATGGAGGTCTTCTATGCCATATAGAAGACCTGGAGGCCTTCTATGCCATATAGAAGACCTGGAGGCCTTCTATTCCATAGAGAAGAAATGAAGGTCTTCTATGCCATAGAGAAGAAATGAAGGTCTTCTACGCCATATGGAAGACTTGGAGGTCATCTATGCCATATAGAAGACCTTCAGATCTTCCCTATGGTATTGACGATTTCTATACCATATTGAAAACCAAGAGGTCTTCAATGCCATATAGAAGAACTGCAGCTCTTCTATGCCATACAGAAGACCTGCAGCTCTTCTATGCCATATAGAAGACCTGCAGCTCTTCTATGCCATATAGAAGACCTGCAGCTCTTCTATGCCATATAGAAGACCTGCAGCTCTTCTATGCCATATAGAAGACCTGCAGCTCTTCTATGCCATATAGAAGACCTGCAGCTCTTCTATGCCATATAGAAGACCTGCAGCTCTTCAATGCCATATAGAAGACCTGCAGCTCTTCAATGCCATATAGAAGACCTGCAGCTCTTCAATGCCATATAGAAGACCTGCAGCTCTTCAATGCCATATAGAAGACCTGCAGCTCTTCTATGCCATATAGAAGACCTGCAGCTCTTCTATGCCATATAGAAGACCTGCAGCTCTTCTATGCCATATAGAAGACCTGGAGGTCTTCTATGCCATATAGAAGACCTGGAGGTCTTCTATGCCATATAGGAGACCTGGAGGTCTTCTATGCCATATAGAAGACCTGGAGGTCTTCTATGCCATATAGAAGACCTGGAGGTCTTCTATGCCATATAGAAGACCTGGAGGTCTTCTATGCCATATAGAAGACCTGGAGGTCTTCTATGCCATATAGAAGACCTGCAGCTCTTCTATGCCCTATAGAAGACCTGCAGCTCTTCTATGCCATATAGAGACCTGCGACTTTTCTATGCCATACAGAAGACCTGCAGCTCTTCTATGCCCTATAAAAAAAACCTGGAGGTCTTCTATGCCTGCAGCTCTTCAATGCCACATAGAAGAACTGTCCTATAATTTTAATTGTATTACCAATATTATATCCTCTTTCATATTTAAATAAAAATTACTGCATACTTTTAGGTTTACATTTGCAATAAAAATTAACAAAAAATACAGCATACATTTAGGCAACAATAAATACAATTTATTTCAGCTTTTTAAGCAAAACAACAACAACAGCAGCAGTAGCAACAACCACATTACCAAAAATATAAAAACCGCAATTTTTATTTGGCTTTTGATGTCATTGCTGCTGCTGCTGCCGCTTGCAGGCTGACTGCACTGTCGCCCAAGTGTCCAAACACGACAACCACCTTTTCACATTTTTGCTATCTTTTTTTTTTGGGAGTTTTGAATTTTTATTTGCTCGATTTTGTTTTTGCTCCGTTCTGTTTATTTCTGCTGGTGATAAATAATTTTTCCTAGCATTCGCTGTTTGCTGTGGCATTGCGTTGTAAGCCTTTTTGGAGCACCCAAAAAAAAAAAAAACGTCATCATCAACAACATTCTACCCCACCCCAATCCAAAGCATCAACTGAAAAAAAATCGACAAAAAATTGTGATTTTCGGTTTGTTTGTAAAAAAATGTAGTTGTTGATTAAAAAATAATACAACAACAAATTGTATATGTTGTACACATTTCTGGATAGCCGGTGCTGTTGTTGTTGTTTCGCGAAAACAATTGAACAACAAAAAAATCGCCCAATATAGCACCCAATATGGAGTCGCTGCACTCTTCTACACAGATACTGTATGTGGGCGGAGCTTTTTTAGCCAGCCAGAAAAATTAATGTTGTTCTTTTTGTTTTGATATCGGCGTGATGAAGAGGGAGCTAAAATCCTCACATCTCCCTAGCAAATGCATGCACATACATAGCTATGTGAGTGTGTGTGTGAATATACATGTCGTCGCAAGTGTACATGTGTTTATTTTATATGAATTTTGTTCTCGACAGAGAGTGAGTTTTCTGGCAAGCGTTTGAGGAGCACGCAAAAAATCCACTTCATTTTTATAAGAGTTAAGAGGCGCCTAAATGTAGGCTTTTAATAGAAAAATACAATTATTAAATGTTGCAGATGGAACAACGAGCATTGGCGTCAAAGGGAATATAAAATGAGGGTAAGGAAGGCATCAGGAATGAAATATTCTACAAAAAAACTCTTTGCAGGAAGGCTATGGGCTTCAGTTAGATAGTGAACTCAAGTTATTCATGAAAAACCGT
Organism: Musca domestica; assembly: GCF_030504385.1. Lineage (NCBI taxonomy): Eukaryota > Metazoa > Arthropoda > Insecta > Diptera > Muscidae > Musca > Musca domestica. The sequence continues at coordinate 811,386 of NW_026712277.1, forward strand.
ATTTAGACAACCTAAGTAGAAGTTCTGCCCTAGAAAGCCCTATTCTTCTAGGTTGAATATAAGTTTTCCTGGATAAAAAGTGTTTCCAACAGCAGACTTTAATGCGATATGGCTTTAGTTCTTCTATACAGAGCGGTTTTCTTTACAGAATACCCGACCAGATCTGCTATATCAAACTGAAAACATATAGGTTTTCGGAGTGACATAGAAGACTTTCAGGTTTTCTATAGAGAAGAGGTACCTCCAGGTCTTCTATATGAAATTGAGGACTTCGGGTTTTCTATAGAGAATAGAGGACCTCCATGTCCTTTATATGCCATAAAAGACTTCGATGACTTCTATATGAAATAAATGACCTCTCTAGGTCTTTTAATCGGAATGGAGGAACTCCAGGTGCTTGTACGGAATAGAGGATCTCCAATAGGGAATAGACGACATCCAGGTCTTCTTTAAAGAACTAAGAACCTTAAGGTCTTCTATAAGGGATAGAGTGCTTCTAGGCCTTTTATATGGAAAAGGAGGCATCCAGGTCCCATAAGGAATATATATCGCCTCCAGGTCTTCTATACGGAATAGAGCCCCTTCAGGTTTTCTATATGAAGTAGAGGACATCCAGGTTATCTGTATAGGTCATCCAGGTCTTCTGTGCTACATAAAAGTCCTCCAGGCCTTCTGTGCGACACACGACTATACGCCAGAGAAGACTTCCAGGTCTTCTATAGGCCAGAGAAGACCTCCAGATCGTCTATACGACACAGAATACCTCCAGGTCTTCTATACGACATAGAATACCTCCAGGTCTTCTATATGACATAGAAGACCTCTAGGTCTTCTATACGCCAGAGAAGACCTCCACGTCTTCTATAGAAGACATAGAAGAACTCTTATACGACATAGAAGACCTCCAGGTCTTCTATGCGACATAGAAGACCGCCAGGTCTTCTATATGACATGGAAGACCGCCAGGTCTTCTATATGACATAGTATACCTCCTATACGACATAGAAGACCTCCAGGTCCTCTATACGACATAGAAGAACTCAAGGTCTTTTATACGACATAGATGGCCTCTAGGTCTTCTATACGACATAGAAGACCTCCAGGTCTTCTATACGACATAGAAGGCCTCCAGGTCTTCTATACGACATAGAAGGCCTCCAGGTCTCCTATACGACATAGAAGACCCTCAGGTCTTCTATACGACATAGAAGACCCTCAGGTCTTCTATACGACATAGAAGACCTCCAGGTTTTCTATACGACATAGAAGACCTTCAGGCCTTCTATACGACTTAGAAGACCTTCAGGTCTTCTATACGACATAGAAGACCTTCAGGTCTTCTATACGACATAGAAGACCTTCAGGTCTTCTATACGACATAGAAGACCTTCAGGTCTTCTATACGACATAGAAGACCTTCAGGTCTTCTATACGACATAGAAGACCTTCAGGTCTTCTATACGACATAGAAGACCTCCAAGTCTTCTATACCTCCAGGTCTTCTATACGGAATAAAGTATCTTCAGGTCTTCTATACGGAATGGAGTACCTTCGGGTCTTCTATATGGAATAGAGGACCTTCAAGGTCTTCTATAGGGAATAGAGGACCTTCAGGTCTTCTGTACGGAATAGAGGAAATTTATTTCTTCTATATGGAATAAATGACCTTCAGGTCTTCCATAGGGCATAGAGCGCTTTCAGGACTTTTAAATGGCATAGAGCGCTTTCAGGACTTTTAAATGGCATAGAAGTCCTCCAGATTTTCTATACGGCATAGACCTCCAGGACTTCTGTAAGGAATAGAGGACCTCCAACAGACTTCCAAACATATATCTGGTCTGAATGAGATTTTCCATAGGAAAACCTCCCTTCCGACTTGCCCAATTAGGTTTTCCAATGGAGACAGTATTCATCCTGGCTGAATCGAAATTTTCCTCTTATGTATATTTCCTTAAATTGTTGTTTGCCATTTTAGGCGGAGCATATAACAAATTTTCTGTCACATTTCAAATTTTAATGAATTCTAAAGCATACTTTTAGGCTATCAAACAAATTTCTGATTATATCTGCCATGGAATTTTTTTCGTTTGACTTTATTTTCCATTCCGATTGCCCTGCTCATTTGTAATTGATGGCTTCGATGTTGACTTTTAACAATTTATGGTCAAACAATACGTTTAACACTTGTACGCCTTTAAATATGCAATGAATTTTATTTTATCACTTATCAACGTCATTACCAAATGCAAAGAACCAAAGAAGATCGGAATGTGTGTATTGTGGACAATGTGATTGATGCTGGGCAAACGTGGTGTGGCGTGGCGTGGCATGGATTGGAAAATGGAAAACTTGGAAGTGGAAAAGTCGTGATCGAAGTCTTCAAAATTGAAAAAAAAAAAAATGGAAAATTTTAAAGTGAAAACTGATGATATAACTCTCCAAAATTTAAAAAAAAATCTGCCTATTTCCGAGACATATTTTGAAGCTGAAGATTTTTTTAGTTGTTGTAAGGTTCCATTTAAATTTCCCCCCCTCCCCAATGTAGATAATAATAACATTTATATTTAAGTTGAAATATTCCCATATATTTCCTCCACTCGCACACAGCTTTCCATATTTCCATGTAGGCCTGCTGCCGGTTGGCTGTGGTTGCACTTACGAAAAGTAGCCATGTATAACAACCAACGTTTTGTGGCCGCCGTGTAAGACCGCATTATCGAAATTGCACTCATCATCAGAGTAGATCTGGTTTTGGCACTGCTAGATAGGTAGGTAAGTCGGTAGGAAGGTAGGTAAGTACAGGCCATAGGGTTATGGTAATACATCCTGCTATTTTTTGGCCTGCAATAATGGAAGTCATACACATACACACCCACATGTGTCAGGCAATCAGGCGGCCAGTATTTTGTATCCATTCGACCATTTCCAATGGCTGGACGGTGGGGTAGGGTAGGAACCTGATAGGAAATACTATTGTGGCATAAAATATTGAATTTTCATTGCATTATTTGTCTTTTCAATTAATAAAGATTGTTTTTTTTTTTCGAATTTTTTGGTTTATTTCGTAACGGCAGACCTCTCGCCACCAGTGTCGCTCCGGTCCGTCCATCCGCGCTCATCATAATTTTAAAAATATTATTAAATAATACAAAATGATAGCCAATATGCAATCGAATACCCAATGCAACCGCAACAGCATATGCGGTGGGTTGTTCGCAAAAGTTCTGTGGCCATTTGGCATGACCGGCCATGCAGATATTTAACAGATGTTAACCACATTTATTAAATGTGGAAATTTTTGCTTTGTTCCAGCCATGGCGTAGGGCTGATGGAAATTAATTATAGAACAGAAATCATTACAACATTAACAACAACTGTGTTAAGATTTGTGACAATTTTAATAACAATGCCATGCTAAGGGATTTTCAAATAATTAAAGCCTAAAAGTATGCAGCACCTTTTGCATATTCAACATTCAGAAGACAAATCGATTAATTCATTGAATTTTTATACCCTACACCACAAGGTGGTCAGGGTATTATGTCTTTGTGCATTTGTTTGTAACAGGCAAAAGGAAACGAGATAGACCCATAGTTCCTTTTGATGATCTGCATAGAATCCCTTTCTGAGTGGATTTGTGCATGTCCGTGCGTCCGTCCATATATTTTTGTAAACAAAGCACAGTTCGCATTTATTATCCGATTAAGATGAAATTTTGCACAAATCATTTGTTTGGCCCAAGGACGAACCCTATTGAAATTGGAGATAATCGGTCAAAATTTAGATATAGCTCCCATAAACGTCTTCGTCCGATTTGCCTTTTATTGTGCACCAAACGTGTAATATCAGTCCCAATAGTATGGAATTTTACATGTACGATTAAATTAGGCCTGAAAATAAGTATGCCAAATTTGATCGAAATCGGTTCAGATATAGCTATAGCTCCCATATATATATTGTTCATCCGATTTGTTATTTTTGTCCTCCGCAGCCGTAATATGCACTCTGTAACAACAATATTTGGGGAAATATATCAAATGCAGCTGAGAAATATATTTGCCAAATTTTAACGAGATCGGCTCAGATTTGGATATAGCTCCCACATATATCACTTCGTCCGATTTATCTTTGATTGTGCACCAAACGTCTAATAATTGTCCAAATGGGATGAAATTTGGCACTTACGAGTGAATTGAGTCTAGAAGCTAGTATGTAAAATTTGGTGAAGATCGGTTCAGATATAGCTATAGCTCCCATATATATTGTTCATCCGATTTGTTATTTTTGTCCTCCGCAGACGTAATATGCACTCCGTAACAATAATATTTGGGGAAATATATCAAATACAGCTCAGAAATACATTTGCCAAATTTTAGCGAGATCGGCTCAGATTTGGATATAGCTCCCATATATATCTTTAACCGATTTCAAATTAATTGTGTACCAAATGGGCAATACAAGTCCGAATTTAAAAGATACAAATGCTTCGGCATATTTAGTCCTTTGAACTTTAAATTATAATTATTATCATAGCGTGTATGATTGAATTCTCCCATAAAAACTTTTAATTGTTATGCGGAGCTCTACTAAATTAGCAAAGTGGTGTAGGGTATCATAAAGTCGGCCCCGCCCGACTTTAAGGCTTTCTTTACTGGTTTTTAATAATTATTTTTTTAAACAATCGGAATATATATTTTCCCGTTGGGATCTCAATGGAAAGCCCTATCAAGGTAGCTAGAAATGAAGAATCTATATTGAAAACCCTACTCAAAAAAGCTCAATTGTAGCTACTTCGGATTTAAATATTTAAATTCAACAAAGGGTAAGATTTCTCTATTTCCAGAAATGAGATCGATTTAAAAACAAAAAACCTGATAAATTTATTCTACCCCATATTCAAGTTCAATAAAATCCCACGATAAAAAAGAATAGAGGAACCAATGATTAAAGCCTAAAAGTATGCAGCACCATATGCATATTTAACATTTAGAAGACAAATCAATTAATTCATTGAATTTTTTTGATAAATTTATTTAAAAAACCAATCGGAATCTATATTTTCCATTCGAAATCTCTATGGAAAGCCCTATCCAGGTAGCTGGAGATGAAGTATCTCTATGGAAAACCCTACCCAATAAACCTCAATTTAAGCTATTCCAAATTTAAACATATAAATTTAACAATTAATAAAAGTACTCTATTTCCAGACATCAGATCGATTTAAAAAACAAAACCTGATGAATTTATTCAACCCCATATTCAAGTTCAAAGGATTCCCGCGATACAAAAAAAAAAAAAAAAAAAAAATAGAGGAACCAATGTTTTTTTATAAACGCATATTTTCACACTAGCCGATTTACTACTATCACAACTACTCTCCTATCCAATCTACTTCTGCCATCGGTTCTCTTTTTTTTTTTTTTTTTTTGCTTTTGCCTATAAAAATAAACTTTCGATTTCATTTCCCACGGCTTTTAACAATATCGCATTTGTTTGCTTGTGTGTGTGTGTGTGAAAATATAAAAATCACTATTTAAATGGTCCTAACAAAAAGCGCCTAGGACGTGGATGAGAACCAACACCAAAAAATTGCATTTTTGAATGAATGTCAACAAATTCGTTTTATTTGTTTTTGTGGGATTTTCTGAGGCCCTCTATTGCAGTGCATTGCATTGCACTCTCTCGCCCGTTGCACAAAAACGCATATTTCAAACGCATAGAAAAATGCATTGCTGCAGTTCGGGTCTCTGTTGCAAAAAAAAAAAAAAAAACCAAAAAAAAACAGAGGGTTCAGATATTTTTTATATTTAATATTTTGGCTTGAAATTTACATAAATGGGAACAGATGAAAATATATGGGTCAAAATGACCCTAAATTAAGCTAAAATTTCCTCAGGAACTGAGGAGACTTTGTTCGTTAGAAAAAAATTTCCTCAGGAACTGAGGAGACTTTTTTCGTATAGAAAAAATTCTGCCTCAGGAACTGAGGAGACTTTTTTCGTTAGAAAAAAATTTCCCCAGGAACTGAGGAGACTTTTTTCGTTAGAAAAAAATTTCCCCAGGAACTGAGGAGACTTTTTTCGTTAGAAAAAAATTCCCTCAGGAACTGAGGAGACTTTTTTCGTTAGAAAAAAATTCCCTCAGGAACTAACGAAAAAAGTCTCCTCAGTTCCTGAGGGAATTTTTTTCTAACGAAAAAAGTCTCCTCAGTTCCTGAGGGAATTTTTTTCTAACGAAAAAAGTCTCCTCAGTTCCTGAGGGAAATTTTTTTCTAACGAAAAAAGTCTCCTCAGTTCCTGAGGGAAATTTTTTTCTAACGAAAAAAGTCTCCTCAGTTCCTGAGGGAAATTTTTTTCTAACGAAAAAAGTCTCCTCAGTTCCTGAGGGAAATTTTTTTCTAACGAAAAAAGTCTCCTCAGTTCCTGAGGAAATTTTTTTCTAACGAAAAAAGTCTCCTCAGTTCCTGAGGAAATTTTTTTCTAACGAAACAAGTTTCCTCAGTTCCTGAGGAAATTTTTTTCTAACGAAAAAAGTCTCCTCAGTTCCTGAGGAAATTTTTTTCTAACGAAAAAAGTCTCCTCAGTTCCTGAGGAAATTTTTTTCTAACGAAAAAGTCTCCTCAGTTCCTGAGGAAATTTTTTTCTAACGAAAAAAGTCTCCTCAGTTCCTGAGGAAATTTTTTTCTAACGAAAAAAGTCTCCTCAGTTCCTGAGGAAATTTTTTTCTAACGAAAAAAGTCTCCTCAGTTCCTGAGGAAATTTTTTTCTAACGAAAAAAGTCTCCTCAGTTCCTGAGGAAATTTTTTTCTAACGAAAAAAGTCTCCTCAGTTCCTGAGGAAATTTTTTTCTAACGAAAAAAGTCTCCTCAGTTCCTGAGGAAATTTTTTTCTAACGAAAAAAGTCTCCTCAGTTCCTGAGGAAATTTTTTTCTAACGAAAAAAGTCTCCTCAGTTCCTGAGGAAATTTTTTTCTAACGAAAAAAGTCTCCTCAGTTCCTGAGGAAATTTTTTTCTAACGAAAAAAGTCTCCTCAGTTCCTGAGGAAATTTTTTTCTAACGAAAAAAGTCTCCTCAGTTCCTGAGGAAATTTTTTTCTAACGAAAAAAGTCTCCTCAGTTCCTGAGGAAATTTTTTTCTAACGAAAAAAGTCTCCTCAGTTCCTGAGGAAATTTTTTTCTAACGAAAAAAGTCTCCTCAGTTCCTGAGTCTCCTCAGTTCCTGAGGAAATTTTTTTCTAACGAAAAAAGTCTCTTCAGTTCCTGAGGAAATTTTTTTCTAACGAAAAAAGTCTCTTCAGTTCCTGAGGAAACTGAGAAGACTTTTTTCGTCTGATTCCAGTCTGATTTGATGATTTCCTCAGGAACTGAGGAGACTTTTTTCGTATAGAAAAAATTCTGCCTCAGGAACTGAGGAGACTTTTTTCGTTAGAAAAAAATTTCCCCAGGAACTGAGGAGACTTTTTTCGTTAGAAAAAAATTTCCCCAGGAACTGAGGAGACTTTTTTCGTTAGAAAAAAATTCCCTCAGGAACTGAGGAGACTTTTTTCGTTAGAAAAAAATTCCCTCAGGAACTAACGAAAAAAGTCTCCTCAGTTCCTGAGGGAATTTTTTTCTAACGAAAAAAGTCTCCTCAGTTCCTGAGGGAATTTTTTTCTAACGAAAAAAGTCTCCTCAGTTCCTGAGGGAATTTTTTTCTAACGAAAAAAGTCTCCTCAGTTCCTGAGGGAAATTTTTTTCTAACGAAAAAAGTCTCCTCAGTTCCTGAGGAAATTTTTTTCTAACGAAAAAAGTCTCCTCAGTTCCTGAGGAAATTTTTTTCTAACGAAAAAAGTCTCCTCAGTTCCTGAGGAAATTTTTTTCTAACGAAAAAAGTCTCCTCAGTTCCTGAGGAAATTTTTTTCTAACGAAAAAAGTCTCCTCAGTTCCTGAGGAAATTTTTTTCTAACGAAAAAGTCTCCTCAGTTCCTGAGGAAATTTTTTTCTAACGAAAAAAGTCTCCTCAGTTCCTGAGGAAATTTTTTTCTAACGAAAAAAGTCTCCTCAGTTCCTGAGGAAATTTTTTTCTAACGAAAAAAGTCTCCTCAGTTCCTGAGGAAATTTTTTTCTAACGAAAAAAGTCTCCTCAGTTCCTGAGGAAATTTTTTTCTAACGAAAAAAGTCTCCTCAGTTCCTGAGGAAATTTTTTTCTAACGAAAAAAGTCTCCTCAGTTCCTGAGGAAATTTTTTTCTAACGAAAAAAGTCTCCTCAGTTCCTGAGGAAATTTTTTTCTAACGAAAAAAGTCTCCTCAGTTCCTGAGGAAATTTTTTTCTAACGAAAAAAGTCTCCTCAGTTCCTGAGGAAATTTTTTTCTAACGAAAAAAGTCTCCTCAGTTCCTGAGGAAATTTTTTTCTAACGAAAAAGTCTCCTCAGTTCCTGAGGAAATTTTTTTCTAACGAAAAAAGTCTCTTCAGTTCCTGAGGAAATTTTTTTCTAACGAAAAAAGTCTCTTCAGTTCCTGAGGAAATTTTTTTCTAACGAAAAAGTCTCCTCAGTTCCTGAGGAAATTTTTTTCTAACGAAAAAAGTCTCCTCAGTTCCTGAGGAATTTTTTTTCTAACGAAAAAAGTCTCCTCAGTTCCTGAGGAAAATTTTTTCTAACGAAAAAAGTCTCCTCAGTTCCTGAGGAAATTTTTTTCTAACGAAAAAAGTCTCCTCAGTTCTTGAGGAAATTTTTTTCTAACCTCAGGAAACTGAGAAGACTTTTTTCGTCTGATTCCAGTCTGATTTGATGATTTCCTAAGATTCATAACTAGCCTTCTAATATTTGAAATCTTTGAAAAAACCACCTGTGGATCTTGTGTGTTGTTTTTTAAAGACAGCTGTGCCGCCTAGGAAGGACAAGCCATAAAACATTTAAATGGACAATGGTTTTGCCACTTGGCTTGTGATGACAAAAGGTCCCCCAATTGTACACCAACACACGCACACATGCCGTGCTCTCTGTTTGGCTAGAACGAAAGGAAGCCATCAACGATGTTATGGCCAAAATAAAAAAAACTGGGAACCTTCAAACAACTTTTGCCATGTTAAAGATGTTTCACTTTTTGAATGTTTTGGCCACACTCACTCACACACACACCCATCCAAACTTGTATTGACACCCTTAACACAGGACGTTCCACCACACCCCCACACACACACATTTGGATTTCTGTTTTGATTGTTGCAAAATCTTTCCCTTTTTACGTTGGCTTTTTCCAACTGACTGTTGCTTTTTTGCCTTGGCTCTTTAGGTCTGAACTTTTTTTGGGAGAAGAAGGGGCCAGCTGGCCAACAAAGACAAGCCACATTTCTTCTTACTCGGCCATGGAGTGTGAAATATTTTCCTTTTTGGCCAGCCAGACTGTGCTCTTTCCATCTTCGTTTTGGTTACGTTCCATGTGCTGTTTTTTTTGTTGTTGTTGCTTTCTTCTGGTGTGTTGTTTGCCCAGTCATTCAAAGATTTTTTCCGGCTGGGATTCTTTTTGAATGAGTGTCGGTCGGTCGTTCGGATGGTTGACTGGTTGGACTCTGTTTGGGTTTTCGGTATTTGTGTTAGAATTGGCTTAGATACCGGCACTCTTTGGCACACACACTCACTCACACACACACGCTCGTGTGCAACACCCTTATACGGCCAGCAGACATATTGGCTACCAACATTTACATACACACACATGTCGACGACGGTCCTTTGCCGACATCCTGACAAACATAAGATTTGCTACTTGGGGATATGCCGAGACGACTGTGACGTCTACCCTCCTGAATACCAAAAAGGATAGACCATCTGAAATTGTTGGAGTTGTTGTTTTATTTTCGTCTTCTTTGTGTTACGGTCTGGTCTTTTTTTCGATTTTTCCAGAGCCAAGGACATTGCCTGACATTGGCTGCGGACACGATGTTATTGCTTTTTTTGGTTGCCTTTGAGAAGTTGGGGAGCATTTGAAAAATTCTTGTCTGTTTTTTTTTCATCCTCCTGTGTTAAGGGGGGCCAAAGCTGTCGTCACATTTGAAAAACGTTTGTTTTTCGGATTTGGGTCAAATGTAAAAGGTCAAGGACTAACGTCTCCCATTAAACCTTTGTTTCTTTTATGTTTGGTTTTTTTGGGAAGTAAAATATTTTCTTGGCTCACTACCTAAATGGAAAGATATTTTTCAGGAAATGTGAAGGAGGTAGAGAGAGAGATTTAGATGGCCTTTTAGTTGTTTTATAAAAGCTAAAAAGAAAAACAACCTGTTGATATGAGGCACTGATGTAAACAGGGTATGAACTTTAGGAAACTTTAAACTCAGCTAAATAATCTCCTCAGTTCCTAAGGACATTTTTCTATACGAAAAAATCTCCTTAAAGTCTGATGTCGATTTTTTTTCTATGCAAAAAAAGCATCCTCAGTTCCAGAGGCAAATTTTTTCTATGCGAAAAATGTCTGCTCATTTCCTGAGGCAGAATTTTTCTATACGAAAAAAGTCTACTCTGTTCCTGACGTTTGAAGGTCGATATGTGACCTCCAAAAATTATTTAAAAAATCAACGTTTGAAGGTCGATATGTGACCTCCAAAAATTATTTAAAAAATCCACGTTTGAAGGTCGATATGTGACCTCCAAAAATTATTTAAAAAATCCACGTTTGAAGGTCGATATGTGACCTCCAAAAATTATTTAAAAAATCCACGTTTGAAGGTCGACATGTGGCCTCCAAAAATTATTTAAAAAATCCACGTTTGAAGGGCGATATGTGGCCTCCAAAAATTATTTAAAAAATCCACGTTTGAAGGTCGATATGTGGCCTCCAAAAATTATTTAAAAAATCCACGTTTGAAGGTCGATATGTGGCCTCCAAAAATTATTTAAAAAATCCACGTTTGAAGGTCGATATGTGGCCTCCAAAAATTATTTAAAAAATCCACGTTTGAAGGTCGACATGTGGCCTCCAAAAATTATTTAAAAGATCCACGTTTGAAGGTCAAAATGTGGCCTCCAAAAATTATTTAAAAAATCCACATTTGAAGGTCGATATGTGGCCTCCAAAAATTATTTAAAAAATTCACGTTTGAAGGTCGATGATATGTGGCCTCCAAAAAGTATTTAAAAAATCCACGTTTGAAGGTTGATATGTGATATTTTTTAAAAAATCCACGTTTGAAGGTCGATATGTGGGCTCCAAAAATTCTTAAAAAAAATCCACTTTTGAAGGCCTTGGAGAGTCTCCAAAAATTATGTAAAAAATCCACGTTTGAAGGTCGATATGTGGGCTCCAAATTTTTTTTAAAAAATCCACGTTTGAAGGTCGATATGTGACCTCCAAAAATTCTTAAAAGAAATCCACTTTTGAAGGCCTTGGAGAGTCTCCAAAAATTATTTAAAAAATCCACGTTTGAAGGTCGATATGTGGGCTCCAATTTTTTTTTAAAAAATCCACGTTTGAAGGTCGATTTGTGACCTCCAAAAATTATTTAAAAAATCCACGTTTGAAGGTCGAATGTGACCTCCAAAAATTATTTAAGCAATCCACGTTTGAAGGCCTTTAAGCAGCCTCCAAAAATTATTTAAAAAATTCACGTTTGAAGGTCGATATGTGGCCTCCAAAAATTATTTAAAAAATCCACGTTTGAAGGTCGATATGTGGCCTCCAAAAATTATTTAAAAATTCCACGTTTGAAGGTCGATATGTGGCCTCCAAAAATTAAAATTTTGTTAAGAGAAATCATCCTCGCTTCCAGAAAATGTTTTTTCTATGGAAAAATTGTCCTCATTTCATGGAGATTTTTTTAAAATAAATTCTCCCCCCTCTCTCTCTCTCTCTTTTCCTCTGAAAATCAATGTCATGCCATTGTGAAACTATTTTAACTTTGTTTGTTGATGTGACCTTGAGTCACTGGTCAGTATTACAAACTGCCAAAAGGTCTACCCCCCGCCAACAACCATATGGTCATATGTGTCGGCTGGAAAAGCCCTCCCACCCCATTTTAACCATAAATAACCCACGCAATGGAAAACCGTTACGCACTTGTTTGTTATACCCCGACTGGCACACGCAAACAGCGCCCACAACAGATGATGCGTGTCACAGGATTACAAGGATATGCAACAGACAATGTAAGCGAGTGGTGGAATGTGCGTGAGTGTGTGCATGGAGTCACTGTTGCTGTGTGTGTGTATGTGGTCAAAATATTATTGCAGTTTTCTGCATTTTTAACTCCGTCATATTTCCCATCCATGACCCGGAAATGTGTGTGTGTGTGTGTGTGGAGTTCATAAAATGCGGTTTAACGCAATGACTTTACGCCCTCGAAAAAGTGCGTGAGTCTGTTGAAGTGGATCCGCCACATATTCGAATGTTGATTAAGTGCTTCTGATACAGTTGTCGATATGTGGTGGTGGCGATTGTGGGTTTTTGGCCATGAGATGCTGTGCGATACTGTGTCAACATGTTGTGGCTGCAATAGGGAGGTGGTGAAAAATCGGAGAGGAGAAATTTAAAGTTTAATTGGAGTTTTTTTTATGGAATTATCTTAAATTTTACAAGAGAGGATCAAATTTTCCAAAGGAGAAACCCTATCTAAATCAGGCTGATTAGAAGTTTTCCGAATTTGAATTTGAATTTTTGTAATGGGGGGCCCTAATGAATGTGGATTTTTTAAATAATTTTTGGAGGCCACATTTTTTAAATAATTTCTGGAGGCCACATATCGAACTTCAAACGTGGATTTTTTAATAATAATTTTTGGAGGCCAAATATCGACCTTCAAACGTGGATTTTTTAAATAATTTTTGGAGGCCACATATCGACCTTCAAACGTGGATTTTTTAAATAATTTTTGGAGGCCACATATCGACCTTCAAACGTGGATTTTTTAAATAATTTTTGGAGGTCACATATCGACCTTCAAACGTGGATTTTTTAAATAATTGTTGGATGCCACATATCGACCTTCAAACGTGGATTTTTTAAATAATTTTTGGAGGCCACATATCGACCTTCAAACGTGGATTTTTGAAATAATTTTTGGAGGCCACATATCGACCTTCAAACGTGGATTTTTGAAATAATTTTTGGAGGCCACATATCGTGGATATTTTAAACAATTTTTGGAGGCCACATATCGTGGATTTTTTAAATAATTTTTGGAGGCCACATATCGACCTTCAAACGTGAATTTTTTAAATAATTTTTGGAGGCCACATATCGTGGATTTTTTAAATAATTTTTGGAGGCCACATATCGACCTTCAAACGTGGATTTTTTAAATAATTTTTGGAGGCCACATATCGACCTTCAAACGTGGATTTTTTAAATAATTTTTGGAGGCCACATATCGACCTTCAAACGAGGATTTTTTAAATAATTTTTGGAGGCCACATATCGACCTTCAAACGTGGATTTTTTAAATAATTTTTGGAGGCCACATATCGACCTTCAAACGAGGATTTTTTAAATAATTTTTGGAGGCCACATATCGACCTTCAAACGAGGATTTTTTAAATAATTTTTGGAGGCCACATATCGACCTTCAAAGTGGATTTTTTAAATAATTTTGAAAACTACTTAAACCCCTCCTATCGTGGATTGTTGAAATAATTTTTGGAGGCCACATATCGACCTTCAAACGTGGATTTTTTAAATAATTTTTGGGAGGCCACATATCGACCTTCAAACGTGGATTTTTTAAATAATTTTTGAAGGCCACATATCGACCTTCAAACGTGGATTTTTTAAATAATTTTTGAAGGCCACATATCGACCTTCAAACGTGGATTTTTTAAATAATTTTTGAAGGCCACATATCGACCTTCAAACGTGGATTTTTTAAATAATTTTTGAAGGCCACATATCGACCTTCAAACGTGGATTTTTTAAATAATTTTTGAAGGCCACATATCGACCTTCAAACGTGGATTTTTTAAATAATTTTTGAAGGCCACATATCGACCTTCAAACGTGGATTTTTTAAATAATTTTTGAAGGCCACATATCGACCTTCAAACGTGGATTTTTTAAATAATTTTGAAGGCCACATATCGACCTTCAAACGTGGATTTTTTAAATAATTTTTGAAGGCCACATATCGACCTTCAAACGTGGATTTTTTAAATAATTTTTGGAGGCCACATATCGACCTTCAAATGTGGATTTTTAAAATAATTTTTGGAGCCCACATATCGACCTTCAAACGTGGATTTTTAAATAATTTTTGGAGGCCACATATCGCCCTTCAAACGTGGATTTTTTAAATAATTTTTGGAGGCTGCCCAAGGCTAAAGTTTAATTGAAGTTTTTTTTATGGAATAATCCTTAATTTTACAAGAGAGGATCAAATTTTCCATAGGAGAATCCCTTTAAATCAGGATGATTTGAAGTTTTCCGAATTTGAATTGAATTTTTTTAATGGGGGACCCTAATGAAGTAAATCTTCATTTCAGCTTGGCTGAATTACAATTTTTTCAAAGAAACATTTTTTTATTTCGAATCTAATTTAAAAATTATTGTTTTATTAAATCGCTCAGCCATCCTCATCAGCCATCATCATCATCTCCCCCATTGTTTTGCATAAAAATCCAATTAATTGTTAACAATTTTTGCAAATCCAACTTGCAACTCATTACCTCCGATATGTGATTGATTTCGAATTCAAAACTTGAATTCACACCTTCAAACAGCATCAGCCAACCTACCAACCAACAACAACTACAAACAAAGTCATTTATCGCTTGACATGATATTCTAATGGATAATAATTTCCTCTTACACGGAGCTTTATGGGCGATTTATTAAAGCAAAAATGCTGCTGCGGTCGCTGCCACTGTCATCATTCGAAAACGTTTTATGTTGCAGCAGACAAACACGACGAAGAAGAAAAAGCAGGAGAAGAAGAAAAAGTGGAATTCTTGAAATTACAATAAGAATTTAATTTGCATTTTGTGAGGTTGGCTGTGCTGCCTGTTTGCGTTGTTATCAATACAATTTGCCAATTTTGCCAAGAAATGAAGTCAAATCCAAATTGTAGCAACATCGAACCGACAGACATCCAGCTTGGAGGTGCATGCTGCATGCATGCACTCATTCGCTCACTATTCACAATCATTAATAGCTAGCTGGCTATAAAAGCTGTTGCAACAACAATAAATACAACAATGGCAACAACAATAATAACCGCAGCATCAATATTATCATCATCTGACAAATGCATAATACGAGAGTACCAACCGGGCCAAAATGTAACTCCTTCATTCTCCCTCTCTCCCTTCTCCTCCTCCATCGGCTATTAATGGGGAAAAGCCTATAAAGCAATGGCACCACCTTCGGTTAAAATATTTATCGCGGATTGGTAACAGTGTGCGGAAATAAAAAAAGCTTTAGATTATTTAAACAGATTTTGGAGACCTCCAAACGTAGATTTTTGATATAGATGGAGACTTCCCAATGCCCTTCAAACCTGGATTTTTTAAAACAATTGGAGACTTCCTAAAAGACTTCATATACGGATTTATATAGACAAATTTAGAGGCTACCTAAAGACCTTATAACGCCGATTTTGCAGAAGCTACTTGAAGGCCAAAAAATTTGGATTTTTTTTAAATTTTGGAGACTTCCCCAAACCTTCAACAAATGCATTTTTTAGGAATTTTTAGAATTTTTAAAAAAATTGGAGGTTTTCCTTTAAACTTGTTTTTTAAGATTTTTTGGAGACTTCCTAAAGAAATTTAAGTACGGATTTTTTAAAGAATTTTTAATTTTAAGGCTCCCTAAAGACCTTTACAAACTCCACGCTTAGAACTCTTTAGGAAGTATCCACAAATTCTTTAAAATTCTACGTTTAAAGGGCTTTAGGAAGTGTCCAAAATTTCCTTCAAATTCCACGTTTGAAGGTATTTATGAAGTCTCCCAAAAATTTTTTAATACATCCACTATTAAAGGACTTTAGGAAGTCTGCAAAAATTCTTAAAAAAATCCACGTCTTTAAAAAATCTACGTTTAGATGTCTTTAAGAAGTCTCCAAAAAATATTTAAAAAATCTACGTTTAGATGTCTTTAAGAAGTCTCCAAAAATTATTTAAAAATTCTACGTTTAGATATCTTTAAGACGTCTCCAAAATTTTTTTAAATAATCCACGTTTAAAAGCCTTAAAAAGTCTCCGAGAATTCTTCAAATAATCCACGATTAAAGGTCTTAAAGAGTCTCCCAAAATTCTATAATAAATCCACATTTAAGGAAACTTTCCAAAATTCTACAGTAAAAAGTCACGTCTTCAAAAATTCTTAAAGAATCAAGGTTTTAGTAGCTTCATGTAACCCCCAAAAAATCCTCAAAAATTCTTTAAAAAATTCACGTTTGAAGACCTTTAGGGGATCCTCAAAAATTCTTTAAAAAATTCACGTTTGAAGACCTTTAAGGGATCCTCAAAAAATCTTTAAAAAATCGACGTTTGAAGACCTTTAGGGGAGCCTCAAAAATTCTTTAAAAAATCCACGTTTGAAGACCTTTAGGGGATCCTCGAAAATTTTTTTAAAAATCCACGTTTGAAGACCTTTAGGGGATCCTCGAAAATTTTTTAAAAAATCCACGTTTGAAGACCTTTAGGGGATCCTCGAAAATTCTTTAAAAAATCCACGTTTGAGGACCTTTAGGGGATCCTCAAAAATTCTTTAAAAAATCCACGTTTGAAGACCTTTAAGGGATCCTCAAAAAGTCTTTAAAAAAATCCACGTTGGAAGACCTTTAGGGGATCCTCAAAAATTCTTTAAAAAATCCACGTTTGAAGACCTTTAGGGAATCCTAAAAAATTCTTTAAAAAATCCACGTTTGAAGACCTTTAGGGAATCCTAAAAAAATTCTTTAAAAAATCCACTTTTGAAGACCTTTAGGGGAGCCTCAAAAATTCTTTAAAAAATCCACGTTTGAAGACCTTTAGGGGAGCCTCAAATATTCTTTAAAAAATCCACGTTTGAAGACCTTTAGGGGAGCCTCAAAAATTCTTTAAAAAATCCATGTTTGAAGACCTTTAGGGGATCCTCGAAAATTCTTTAAAAAATCCACGTTTGAGGACCTTTAGGGGATCCTCAAAAATTCTTTAAAAAATCCACGTTTGAAGACCTTTAGGGGAGCCTCAAAAATTCTTTAAAAAATCCACGTTTGAAGACCTTTAGGGGATCCTCGAAAATTTTTTAAAAAATCCACTTTTGAAGACCTTTAGGGGAGCCTCAAAAATTCTTTAAAAAATCCACGTTTGAAGACCTTTAGGGGAGCCTCAAAAATTCTTTAAAAAATCCACGTTTGAAGACCTTTAAGGGATCCTCAAAAAGTCTTTAAAAAAATCCACGTTGGAAGACCTTTGGGGGATCCTCAAAAATTCTTTAAAAAATCCACGTTTGAAGACCTTTAGGGAATCCTAAAAAATTCTTTAAAAAATCCACGTTTGAAGACCTTTAGGGAATCCTAAAAAAATTCTTTAAAAAATCCACTTTTGAAGACCTTTAGGGGAGCCTCAAAAATTCTTTAAAAAATCCACGTTTGAAGACCTTTAGGGGAGCCTCAAAAATTCTTTAAAAAATCCACGTTTGAAGACCTTTAGGGGATCCTCGAAAATTCTTTAAAAAATCCACGTTTGAGGACCTTTAGGGGATCCTCAAAAATTCTTTAAAAAATCCACGTTTGAAGACCTTTAGGGGAGCCTCAAAAATTCTTTAAAAAATCCACGTTTGAAGACCTTTAGGGGAGCCTCAAAAAATCTTTAAAAAATCCACGTTTGAAGACCTTTAGGGGAGCCTCAAAAATTCTTTAAAAAATCCACGTTTGAAGACCTTTAGGGGAGCCTCAAAAATTCTTTAAAATATCCACGTTTGAAGACCTTTAGGGGATCCTCAAAAATTCTTTAAAAAATCCACGTTTGAAGACCTTTAGGGGATCCTCGAAAATTCTCTAAAAAATCCACGTTTGAAAACCTTTAGGGGATTCTCAAAAATTCTTTAAAAAATCCAAGTTTGGAGATCTTTAGGGGATCCTCAAAAATTCTTTAAAAAATCCACATTTGAAGGCCTTTAGAAGGTCCAAAATTCGTTAATGGTTTTTAGGAGGTCTCCAAAACTTCTTAAAAAATCCACGTCTGAGGAGGTCTTCAAAGAATTCTTTAAAAAATCCACGTTTAAAGATTTTTTGGAGGTCTCCAAAAAAAGTCCTAAATCAACCTCTTTAAAGGACCTTAGAAAGTCTCCACAATTTTTTTAGAGCATCCACATTTAAAGGTCTTTAAAGAATTCTCTAAAAAATCACGTTCAAGGGAAGTCTCCAAAATTCTTTAAAAAATCCATGTGTAAAGGAAGTCTCCAAAAATTCTTTAAAACATCCACGTTTAAAGAAAGTCTCCAAAAATTCTTTAAAAAATCCAAATAATTCTTTGGAGACTTCCCAATGTTTTTTAAAATTATTTTTGGAGACTTCATTTTTATTGAAATTTTTTATAAAAATGCTATTTTTCAAAGAATTTTTAAAGACTTCCCTTTGAACGTGGATTCTTAAAAAAAATTGGAGACTTCCCTTTTATATAATTTTTAATTTAAAAGACACTTTTGGAAGCCTCCCAAAGGCATAATCCCGAGTACTGTGCCATATTTATGCTCCCAAATGAGAATAGTGTCGCTGTTAATGGCTCGGATGCCGATGACGTTGGTGGTGGTGGCGATGGCAGAGCGCCGTCTTAAACTGGGTGTTGGGTGTTGTTGCGACTCGTTGGTGGTTCGATCGCGAGGTGAATGTATGTTTGCCAATGTTGCACGCAAAAGCACGTAAATGTGCATGTAATTAAAAATGGAATTTTAATCGTTACTTTAACTAAGCATACGTTGCGAACGACAGCACCAACAACAACGCGAATGAGTGAGTGAGGCCTCCTCCAAAGAATACTTGCAAAGCATTTATGCTAAACAGGCCACAGCCTCAGCTTGAAAACCCGCACCACCGGCATTACAAATCAGCCAGAAATATCAAACACAAATACGCAAATCGGGCCAAATTGAAAACAAGCAGAAGACAAAGACGAAGAATAAGAGGAAGGAGGCGAACTGAAAGGTGAAGAATTTTTAAAATCGAGTTCAAAGAAGCTACCAGTCAGACAAAGGCAAAGAAAACGAAAAAATAGAAACACGCGCCAATATCCAATTCATTAACGATTTCACCCAACAAAAAAGAAACACATGAAGCCGCCTTCCCTGATGTTGTGGAAATGTGGCCGTTTCATGGCCCATTGTGCAGCCAAATGTGGTCTACATTTTTAAGCCGAGCCCCAACCTGTGTGAGGCAGAGAGAAGAGCCAGCGGAGACTTTGGTGGTCAATGTTGCCCATAGTGGATGACGATGATGATAATGATGTTGTCTGCTGATCAGGCTTCATTAGTTGACCGTGCGAGCTATGGGCCTCAGCGGCATTGGGTGCTAATACGCCAATCTATTTTGAACGCCTGCCACTTTTTCTCTTTCTGCCTATCACCCCCTTGCATCTTTTCACCTACCAACTAAAATCTTAAATCTTTGTTGGTCCTAGTTTCTTTGTCTTCCAGTTGGTTGCTGGAGCTGTTCTATTCCTCGTCTTCCTTTTGCCAACTGCTTATAAAAATGAATTGCAAATTACGTGTTTTCAAATTGAAGTTTTACGATGTGAGATACTTTCCAAGCTAAGCCATGCCATGCTGTATACGGCAAGCGGCAGCCATATGTGTAAGCGTATCTTTATTGTCTTTTCTAGCACTTAATGTGGAGCATTGGCTGGCTGGCTGACATCAAATGAGACCTAAAATCTTTACGTTCTTTAAATCGGCATTATAATATCAGTCGTATTTTTTCCGTAGAATATATTTCTTCCTTAGATTCTTGCAACATTTTTTGGGATAACGTTACTGGTTTTGCAAACCGAACGAGGGAGAGTGAGAAAGAAAGAAGGAAGGAGTTCTGCTTAGACAAATGCCATTCATGTTAGTCAAAGATATACATAAGTAGAACTTTTTCCTTGCCAATGAATCTCATTTGAATTAATCTCAAGTTATTAGGAATTTTCTTTATGAGAGCTGAAGTAAATATACACGGGAGAAAAAAATGTTATGGAGAGATTTTGAGAAATATGAAAAAAGGTTTATAAAGAAAACTTAAAAAAAATAATTAAAAAATTAACGATTTTTTATAGATCCTTTAAAGGTTTTCAAATGACATTTTTAACAGAATTTTTAGTCATCGTTTGAAGATAGTGTGAAGGCCTACAGATGTGATTTTTTCAAGACCCTCAAAAGGCCCTTAGCTGTGAATTTTTGAAATAATTTTTAAAGACCCTCGAAAAGTCTTTATTAAAGTGTTTTTAAAAGAATTCTTAGAGATCCGTTTCATGCCTTCCAATGTGATTTTTTTATATTTTTTGAAAACGACTTTTTATAGACCTTCAAACTTGAGTTTGCACAGAATATTTAGAGACTTCCCAATGTTTTTCAACAGTTATTTTTTAACAAAATTTCAGGGCATCCTAAAGGCTTTTAAGTGTGAATATTTCAAAGAATTTCCAAGGACTTTTTTGAATGTCCTCAAATTCAATTTTTAAATTAGATTTTCGAAGATTATCTTTGAAACCACAAAAAGGTCTTCAACTGTGGATTTCTTTAGGAATTTTTTAGAGTCCTTCTTAAGACCTTGGACGTGAATTTTATAAGGGCCTTTAAGGACGATTTTTTCATAGAATTTTCGGAGACCATCTGAAGGTATTTCTTCTTAAAATGCTTTAAACGTGGATTTTTTAAAAGATTTTTTGAGACTTCTCTTTTAGCGTGGATTTTTAGAGTCTTTCAAACGTGAATTTTCTAAATAATTTTTGGAGTCCTTCAAACGTGGATTTTTTTAAAGAATTTTTGGAAACCTTTAAACTTGGATTTTTTAAGTACAATTTTTTCATAGAAATTTTGGAGACCATCTGAAGGTATTCAAATGTTGATTTTTAAATCAATTTTAAGGGCCTTCAAACTTGATTTTTTATACACTTTGAAGAAGCTTTTCAAAGACATACAAACCGGAATTTAAAAAGATCCACTTTGGTTATAATTTTAAGACCTACAAATGTGTTTTTTTTTTTTAAATTTTGGAACTCAAAGAGGTTTTCAAGTTTGGATGTTTTAGTGTATTTTTTTAAGTATTTTGAGGCCTCTAAAAGTGATTTATAACTCCACTTTATTGAATTTTAAAAGAATCGTTGAAAATTTTTAATCGCGGATTTTAGAAATACATTTTTACAGAAACCCAATGCCCTTTAAAGTAGATTTTTAAGAAAATTTTTAGAGGTCTTTCAAACGTCGTCTGAAGAAGATATTAAGTATCTAAAGGGGTTTAGAAAGAACTCCAGGAGATCCTCAAAAGTCACTCAAACGCGTATTTTTTATAATCTGTAGATGTTGTCCAAAAGCTGTCAGGATTGGACTCTTAAACGACATTTTGAGATTCTTAAAGATTGACTTTTGGAAGACTCCAGAAGTTCTTTCAATGCTTCAATGCCTTCTGGTCTTCAAAGATTTTTTTAATTTTCTTGTCTAACATTTTTTAAATCACTGGTCTGTTAATAAGAATTAAGGGAGTCTCCAATAGAACTTTAAAATTTCACGTTTTCTGAGGCTTAGGGCGTCTGCAATATTTCTTTAAAAAAATCAATTTTTAAGTTTTAGAGAATTTCGAAATATTTTTTAAAAACCACGTATCCGTTCCACAAAATTCTGCAAAAAATCCACCTTTTATTTATTTGAAAGCCCATGTTTTCTGGTCTCTATGGAGTCTCCCAAAAATCCAAATTTTCTAGTTTTAAAAAAGTCTCCAAAAATTATATAAAAATCTGGGCTTTGGGGAGTCTCCAAAAAAAAACTTTAACAAATCCATGATTTCTGGGCTTTATTGAGTCTCCAAAAATTCTGTACAAAATAATCCAAGTTTTCTGAGCCTTTGGGTGTCTCCAAAATTGTTTTAAAAAGTTAAAATTTCCTTGGTAGAGTCTCCAAAAATTCTGTACAGAATCACGATTTAAAGCCTTTGGGGTGTCTTTAAAATTCTTAAAAAAATTCACTTTTAAAGTCCTTTAGGAAGTCTCTAAAAATTCTATAAAAATCCACGTTTAAAGGTTTTTAGGAACTCTTCAATATTTTTTTGAAAAACAAAGTTTTGCGACCTCTGGGGAAGTCTCCCAAAATTCCTAAAAAATCCACGTATGCAAGTCTTTGCGTAGTCTCCAAAAATTATTTAAAAATCCAAGTCTCCAAACATTCGTTAAAAAATCTACCTTTAAAGGCCTTTGACAATGCCTAAACTTATTTAAAAACTCCACGTTTAAAGACCTTTAGAAGTCTCCGATAATTTTATGAAAAATCAAATTTTATAGACCTTTAAGATGTCTCCAATTTGTTCTTAAAAATCCACATTAAAAGGCCTTTAAGAGGTCTCCAATCTTTTTTTTAATCCACGTTCAATGGCCTTTGAAAAGTCCCAAAAACTTATTTAAAAAATCCTCGTTTAAAAGCCTTTAGAAGTCTCGGATAGTTTTTTTTTTAATTCACATTTAAATGCCTTTAAGAGGACTCCATTTTTTTTCAAAAAAATCCACGTTTGAGGCCTTAGGAAGTCACCGATAGCTTTTTGTAAAAAACCCACTTTTAAAGGCCTTTTAGAGGTCTCAA
Source organism: Musca domestica (assembly GCF_030504385.1). Lineage (NCBI taxonomy): Eukaryota > Metazoa > Arthropoda > Insecta > Diptera > Muscidae > Musca > Musca domestica. The sequence goes on from NW_026712277.1 coordinate 834,092, forward strand.
TTTTTTTTCAAAAAAAATCCACGTTTGAGGCCTTAGGAAGTCACCGATAGCTTTTTGTAAAAAACCCACTTTTAAAGGCCTTTTAGAGGTCTCAATTTTTTTTCAAAAAAAAATCCACGTTCAAGGACCTTTATAAGTCTCCGATAATTTTTTGAAAAATCAAATTTTATAGGCCTTTAAGAGGTCTCCAATCTTTTTTTTTTTCAGTCCACGTTTAAAGGCCTTTAAGAGGTCTCCAATTTTTTTTCCCTAAAACTTATTTAAAAAAAATCCGCGTTAAAAAGCTTTTGGAAGCCTCCGATAGTTTTTTTTAAATGCACTTTTAAAGGACTCAATTTTTTTTTCAAAAGAAAAAAAAACAACAAGGCCCTCGGAAGTCTCCGATAGCTTTTTTAAAAAATCCACTTTTAAAGGCCTTTAAGAGGTCTCATTTTTCCTTTAAATCCAAGTTTTCTGCTTTTTGAAAATCTCCAAAAATTCTACAAAAAATCGAAATTTTCTGATCTTAAGAAATTCTCCAAAAATTCATCAAAAAATCCGCGAGTAGTGATCCCCCAAAAATTCTTTAGAAAATCCATGTTTTGTTGGCTTAGGGTCATCTCCAAAAAATTTATAAAACATCCTCGTTTAAAAGGCCTTTACATGGTCTCCAACAAATCTCTAAAAAGGCCCCGTTTAATGAACTGTATATGGTCTCCAAAAATGCTTTAAAAAATCCACGATAGGAAGTTATTATATGTCCTAAAAATCCGCGTTTAAAAGTTTTTAATTAGTCTTTAAAAATTTTTGAAATACTCTTCATTTTCTGGTATTTATTTGGTCTCCAAAAATTCTTTAAAAAATTATCGTTTTCTGATGTGTAGATAGTCTCTAATAATCATTTAAAAGTCCACGTTTCAGGTCTCCATCTATTGTTTAAAAAATCCACATTTCTGGTCTCCCAAAATTCTTTAAAATTCCATGTTCAGGGTTTAAGGGAGTCTCCACAAGTTCATTAAAAACCCATGTTTTCTGGTCTCCAATATTTTTTTTTAATTTTCCCTGGTCTTCTATCTTTAAACAAACTTGATTTTCGCCCTTTTATTTTCAAATCCCTCCTATTTTCCTCCAAGTGCATTTTTATGCATCCATTCTCCCATACGATTACAGCCTCAGCAATCGTTATTCATTCATTGTTGTTGTTGTTTTTGTTGCTGTTGTTGCATTTGTTATTGTTATTTATAAGATGTTACCTATGATAATAATTACATTTCTTAAGTGTTTTCATAAAAAAAGAGAACGAAGCCAAGTAGATATCACCTTCGAAGTGTTTGGAATAGCAGGCAATGAATCCAGGCACCAGCCAGCACCCAAGCACAGCTCTCATTGCGCCAACCACTTCAGATACTGTTTTATGCAGAATGGATGGTAGGTAGGTGATCGCAAATGACTCCTTTTCAATGCAATGCAGAGGGAGAGTATCTCATTAAACGTTTTAATGATTATGAAATTCTCAGAATTGTAGCGAGAGGTGTGTGCGTGCGTGTGTGTGTGTGTGTCGGAGTGTGAGATTGTGCGACGGTAAATCATGCAAATGTATCTGATTAAAAGATAGGCTGACTGACTGGCTGGATGGCGAATGTTAGGTTATGTTAATGTGATTGTAAAATTGCAATTGAGATGGAAATTATTTGAATGCTGCGGAAATTACAAGGATGAGTAATTTTTAGAAGAATTTTGCTGTGGAAAACAACGATGGAATATGGGGAATTATTTGTGGGAGTTTCGAATGGTTGAGGTTTTTGAGGAGAGGATTTTTGGCTAGGTTTTTAAGTTTTGAATTTTTCATAAATTTTCGACGACACACCCAAGGTCATCACAATTTGAAATAAAAATAACTCTAAAGTCATTCAAAACATTCCTTTTTTTAAAATTCTTTTAATTACCCTTTTTCTCTCTACCAATGATGATCACATTTTAATTTCATATTTGAATATCGGTAGGCTGGCACATTTTTAATTGCTTTTAATTGCACTGACTTTCACAATAAATTATTATTAATTATATATGGACTTCATATTGAATGCATTCATAATTTGTTGATTTATGATTCTAAACACCAAAGCATCCAAAAATAAAAACAAGAAAAAAACACCAGCCAACCAAAAGAAGATGCCGTTGATTGCTGACAACCTACACGGACCAGGCCGGAGGTGGCAAAGGAGAGAGAAACCAATGAAGTTTGGGAGAACATAAACTTGATTTGGAAGGAGAGCACATTTGAACAATGGGAGAAATATAAAAAAATTAGAATTTGTAAATAAGTTTTGGAGACTTTCGAAAGTCCAGAAAAAATGTTATTGGAGACCAGAAAATTTCTGATGTTTCAAATTTTTTTTTTGAAATTTATCAAAGGCAGTCAAATGTGGATTTTTTAAAGAATTTTTGGAGACTACTTCAGACCTGAATTTTCCAAAGAATTTTCGAAGACTTTTCTAAGGCAGTCAAACGTGAATTTTTTTTTAAAATTTTGGAAACCAAAAAAGGTGTATTTTTATTAAATATGTGTAAATATGTGTAGATTTAAAGTAGATTTTTTAAAGAATTTTTGGAGACTTTCCAAGGCGCTTTAAACGTGGATTTTCAGAGAATTTGTGGAGACTACTTAAAGTGGATTTTCATAGAATCTGTGGGGACTATTTAAAAGCCTTCAAATGTGGATTATCATGCAATTTATGGAGGATGCTTAAAGGTTTCAAATGTTAAATTTTTAAGGAATTTTAGAGACTAGAATTTTTGGAGACTACTTAAGGGGCTTCAAATGTGGATTTTTTTGAAGTTTTGGAGACTATTTAATAGCTTTACAACGTGTATTTTTTTAATTTGTGGAGACTACTTAGATTCCCACAAACGTGAATTTTTTACGGAATTTTTGGAGACTAGCTAAATACCTTCAAACGTTGATTTTTTAAAGAACTTTTGGAGACTTCTTAAAATCCAGAAAACGTGGATTTTTGAAAGAATTTTTGTATACTTCCTAAAGCCCACAAAACGTGGATTTTTTAAAGAATTTTCCCTAAAGACCAGAAAACGTGGATTTTTTAAAGAATTATTGGAGACTACCCAAAAGTCTTCAAACGTGAATTTTTTAAAGAATTTTTGGAGACTACCCAAAAGTCTTCAAACGTGGATTTTTAAAGATATTTTGGAGACTGCCCAAAAGTCTTCAAACGTGGATTTTTCAAAGAATTTTTGGAGACTACCCAAAACTCTTCAAACGTGGATTTTTTAAAGAATTTTTGGAGACTACCCAAAAGTTTTCAAACGTGGATTTTTTAAAGAATTTTTGGAGACTACCCAAAAGTCTTCAAACGTGGAATTTTTAAAGAATTTTTGGAGACTACCCAAAAGTCTTCAAAGGTGGATTTTTTAAAGCATTTTTGGAGACTACCCAAAAGTCTTCAAACGTGGAATTTTTAAAGAATTTTTGGAGACTACCCAAAAGTCTTCAAACGTGGGTTTTTTTAAAGAATTTTTGGAGACTACCCAAAAGTCTTCAAACATGGATTTTTTAAAGAATTTTTGGAGACTACCCAAAAGTCTTCAAACGTGGATTTTTTAAAGAATTTTTGGAGACTACACAAAAGTCTTCAAACGTGGATTTTTTTAAAGAATTTTTGGAGACTACCCAAAAGCCTTCAAACGTGGATTTTTTAAAGAATTTTTGGAGACTTCCTGAACACCAGAAAATGTGAATTTTTAAAAAGAATTTTTGGAGACTCCCTAAAGTCCACAAGACGTGGATTTTTAAAGAATTTTGGGAGACTCCCTAAAGTCCACAAGACGTGGATTTTTTTAAGAATTTTTGGAGACTCCCAAAAGTCTACAAGACGTTTATTTTTTAAAGAATTTTTGGAGACTCCCTAAAGTCCACAAGACGTGGAGACTCCCTAAAGTCCACATGACGTGGATTTTTTAAAGAATTTTTGGAGACTCCCTAAAGTCCACAAGACGTGAATTTTTTAAAGAATTTTTGAAGACTCCCTAAAGTCCACAAGACGTGGATTTTTTAAAGAATTTTTGGAGACTACCCAAAGACCAAGAAACGTGGATTTTTTAAAGAATTTTTGAAGACTCCCTAAAGTCCACAAGACGTGGATTTTTTAAAGAATTTTTGAAGACTCCCTAAAGTCCACAAGACGTGGATTTTCTAAAGAATTTTTGAAGACTCCCTAAAGTCCACAAGACGTGGATTTTTTAAAGAATTTTTGAAGACTCCCTAAAGTCCACAAGACGTGGATTTTTTTAAAGAATTTTTGAAGACTCCCTAAAGTCCACAAGACGTGGATTTTTTAAAGAATTTTTGATGACTCCCTAAAGTCCACAAGACGTGGATTTTTTAAAGAATTTTTGGAGACTCCCTAAAGACCAGAAAACGTGGATTTTTTAAAGAATTTTTGGAGACTCCCTAAAGACCAGAAAACATGGATTTTTTAAAGAATTTTTGGAGACTCCCTAAAGACCAGAAAACGTGGATTTTTTAAAGAATTTTTGGAGACTCCCTAAAGACCAGAAAACGTGGATTTTTTAAAGAATTTTTGGAGACTCCCTAAAGACCAGAAAACGTGGATTTTTTAAAGAATTTTTGGAGACTCCCTAAAGACCAGAAAACGTGGATTTTTTAAAGAATTATTGGAGACTCCCTAAAGACCAGAAAACGTGGATTTTTTAAAGAATTTTTGGAGACTCCCTAAAGACCAGAAAACGTGGATTTTTTAAAGAATTTTTGAAGACTCCCTAAAGACCAGAAAACATGGATTTTTTAAAGAATTTTTGGAGACTCCCTAAAGACCAGAAAACGTGAATTTTTTAAAGAATTTTTGGAGACTACCCAAAAGTCTTCAAACGTGGATTTTTTAAAGAATTTTTGGAGACTCCCTAAAGACCTGAAAACGTGGATTTTTTAAAGAATTTTTGGAGACTCCCTAAAGACCAGAAAACGTGGATTTTTTAAAGAATTTTTGGAGACTCCCTAAAGACCAGAAAACGTGGATTTTTTAAAGAATTTTTGGAGACTCCCTAAAGACCAGAAAACGTGGATTTTTTAAAGAATTTTTGGAGACTCCCTAAAGACCAGAAAACATGGATTTTTTAAAGAATTTTTGGAGACTCCCTAAAGACCAGAAAACGTGGATTTTTTAAAGAATTTTTGGAGACTCCCTAAAGACCAGAAAACGAGGATTTTTTAAAGAATTTTTGGAGACTCCCTAAAGACCAGAAAACGTGGATTTTTTAAAGAATTTTTGGAGACTCCCTAAAGACCAGAAAACGTGGATGTTTTCAAAGAATTTTTTGGAGACTCCCTAAAGACCCGAACACGTGGATTTTTTAAAGAATTTTTGGAGGCTACCTAAAGGCCTCCAAACGTGGATTTTTTAAAGAATTTTTGGAGGCTACCTAAAGGCCTCCAAACGTGGATTTTTTAAAGAATTTTTGGAGGCTATCCAAAAGTCTTCAATCGTGGATTTTTTAAAGAATTTTAGGAGACTACCCAAAAGTCTTCAAACGTGAATTTTTTAAAGAATTTGTGGAGACTACCCAAAAGTCTTCAAAGGTGGATTTTTTTAAGAATTTTTGGAGACTACCCAAAAGTCTTCAAACGTGGATTTTTTAAAGAATTTTTGGAGACCAGCCAAAAGTCTTCAAACGTGGATTTTTTAAAGAATTTTTGGAGACTACCCAAAAGTCGTCAAACGTGGTTTTTTTTAAAGAATTTTAGGAGACTACCCAAAAGTCTTCAAACGTGAATTTTTTAAAGAATTTTTGGAGACTACCCAAAAGTCTTCAAAGGTGGATTTTTTTAAGAATTTTTGGAGACTACCCAAAAGTTATCAAACGTGGATTTTTTAAAGAATTTTTGGAGACCAGCCAAAAGTCTTCAAACGTGGATTTTTTAAAGAATTTTTGGAGACTACCCAAAAGTCGTCAAACGTGGTTTTTTTAAAGAATTTTTGAAACTACCCAAAAGTCTTCAAACGGGGATTTTTTTAAGAATTTTTTGAGTCTTTCTAAACACCAGAAAATGTGAATATTTAAACAGAATTTTTGGAGACTTCCTTAACACCAGAAAACGTGGATTTTTTTAAAGAATTTTTAAAGAATCGTTAAATACCAGAAAACGTGGATTTTTTTAAAGAATTTTTGAAAAATCGTTAAATACCAGAAAACGTGGATTTTTTTAAAGAATTTTTGGGGACTATCCAAAAGTCTTCAAATGTGGAGTTTTTAAAGAATTTTTGGAGACTACCCAAAGACCAGGAAACGTGGATTTTTTAAAGAATTTGTGGAGACTACCCAAAGGCCAGGAAACGTGGATTTTTTAAAGAATTTTTGGAGACTACCCAAAGACAAGGAAACGTGGATTTTTTAAAGAATTTTTGGAGACTCTCTAAAGGGCAAATAAACGTAAATTTTTTAAAGAATTTTTGGAGACTCTCTAAAGGGCAAATAAATGTCAATTTTTTAAAGAATTTTTGGAGACTCTCTAAAGTACAAATAAACGTCAATTTTTTTAAGAATTTTTGGAGACTCTCTAAAGGGCAAATAAACTTCAATTTTTTAAAGATTTTTGGAGATTCTTCTTAAAACTTTGGTTTTTTAAAGAACTTTTGGAGACTCCCTAAAGAGCAGAAAACGTGGATTTTTTAAAGAAATTTTGGAGACTCCCTAAAGACCAGAAAACGTGGATTTTTTAAAGAAATTTTGGAGACTCCCTAAAGACCAGAAAATATGGATTTCTTAAAGAATTTTTGTAGACTCAAGAAAACATGGATTTATAAAGAATTTTTGGAGACTCCTTAAAGTTCACAAGACGTAAATGTTTAACTGAATTTTTAACGATGCTCTAAAGACCAAAAAACGTGGATTTTTTAACGAATATTTGGAGATTACCTGAAGCCCATGAAACGTGGATTTTGTAAAGAATTTTTGAAGGCTACCTAAAGCCCAAGAAACGTGGATTTTTTAAAGAATTTTTGGAGGCTACCTAAAGCCCAAGAAACGTGGATTTTTTAAAGAATTTTGGAGACTCCCTAAAGCCAAAGAAACGTGGATTTTTTAAAGAATTTTTGGAGGCTACCTAAAGCCCAGAAAACATAATTTTTTAAAAGAATTTTTGGAGACTCCCAAAGCCTAGAAAGCGTGAAGTTTTTAACGAATTTTTGGAGACTACCTATTTTTTACTATTTTAATAACAATTCCTCAATGAACAAATTATAAAAAATATCTTTAGATAAGCCTTCCAAATTTGCCAGTCAACAAAACATATGTTGGCAAACCAGAAAATGTTACCTAATTATGGTTTTTATAAAAAAAAAACACAAACCAACAAAAACAATAACAACAAACGACAATACCAAATGAAGCCTAAACTCATTGATACCGCACCAACAAACATAATTCTCGAGAGATCCAGTTTTTTTGTTATTGTGGCTCCTACTGGAATAACAACCGCAACAAAAGCCAGAACAGTTGCCATGAATTAGCCAAAGCGGCAACAGCAGCAGCCAGCCAAGAGGATTGCAGCGTTAAACACGCGAATGAGTGTGTCTGTGTGTACGCCGCGGAACAGAATGGACGGGATACATTTGTATCTACATAAGTCTAAACCAATTAAAATTTGCAAATGCTCTGGCGTGCATTCATAAATCAATTATTGATTTATGAGCTTTTTTGAGTTTCTTTTTTTATTTCTTGTGTTGTGTTTGTTGCTCTTTTTTTTGTGGCGTAGGCTATTTTTGTGGCCTCGAATGCAAAACTAAAACAAAAAGTTAGGAAATAATAAAAAATGGAAAAAACAACAACTATGGAAAATTAGTAAGCAAAACGAATTGCAATCGAATTGTTTGTAATGAATTGTTGTGGGTGGGGGGACTTTTTGTAATTAGGTTAGGTTGAGTCGAAGACATTTTCACGAATCGGGGTAGCTAAATTGGTTTTAAAACTGCTTTATAAAATTGCACATTTTAAGTGGTGTATTTTTTTTAGAAAAATTTATATATCCTTCTACATCCTCCTTTAGGCCTAAATGTCGTGGATTTAAAATAACTAAAAAGACTGCCCTGAAATGTATTTTTAAGGAATTTTGAATTTTGAGATTTGAAGGAATTGAAGAATTTCTAGTGACCCTCAATTATGCTTTATTGGGACTATGTAGAGGCCTTCACATGTGCTTTTTTCAAAGATTTCTAACGGAGTTCCCAACGGCGTACAAAGGGTATTTTCATTGACATTATTTCACGACCTCTTAAAGACCCTCAAAGAATTTTATATGGGTGTTAAAAAATTAAGTATTTTTTGAAGATTTTTAGAGATGATTGCGGATTTTTTCAAGGCCTTTAATAGAGATTTTTTAATAAATTTTAGAGACTTCATCTGTAGACTTTATACTCCTTATGCCTTCAATAGTTGATTTTTTAAAGATTCGTAAAGGTTTCTCAAAAGTGTTCAAGGGTGGGTTTTTAAGGTTTAAGTTTTTATGGTTAAGGTTTAAGGTTTCTAGGGTTTAGGTATTATAAGAGGAATTTTGAGGACCTTCAAATTAATTTATTTAAATTAATTTTAGTGGCATCCCAAAAAAATTATTTGTAGATTTTTTAAAAATGTTTAGTAGTCTCAAAGGTCTTCAAACGTGGATTTTTTAACAGAATGTTGGGGGACCTCTGAAGGTCCATCAAACATGGTTTCTTTCCCAAGTCCTTCAATGTGGATTTTATAAAGAATTTTCAGAGGTCTCCCAAGGCCCTTTAAACATGGATTTTTTTCCAAACACTTCAAAGTTTTTTTTTTTAAGAATTTTAGAGCCTCTTTGAATTTAAAAAAAATATATATACTATTTTGAAAAATGTGTAAAGGTCTCCTAAAGGCATTTGAACCTGGAGTTCCAAAAAATTTTTGGTGCTTACCAAAAAAACTTTAAACGTAGATTTGTTAAACAATGTTTGGAGATCCTCTAAAATCCTTCAAATGAGGATTTTTGAAAGATTTTTTTGACGCCTCAATAAGGTCTTCAAAAGTGGATTTAAAAATTGATTTTTAAAGCTTCCAAAGGCCTTCAAATGTGGATTTTTTAAAAAGTTTTAGGGATTCTCTAGAGGCCTTCACACTTAATTTTTTAAAGAATTTTTAAAGGTCTTCCATAGGCCTTCAAATGTAGATTTTATAAAAAAATTTTAGAGACTCATCGAAGGCCTTGAAACCTGGATTTTTAAAGTATTCTTATAGACTTCGTATATAGCTTCAAGCATATATTTTTTTGAGATGACCTAACCAGCTCCGGATGTAATTTATGTAGGACATTAAACAGAAAATCGCGAAACTTTTGAAGAAAATCCGAAGACTCCCTAAAGGCCAGTAAACTTCAACCTATAAATAAATCGAGACTCTCAAAATGTCTACAATTTAAAATAATATTCGTGACTTTCTCCGAAGTCGTGAATTGTTTTAACTTTTTTCCAGACTTCCTAAAGCCAGGAATTGAGATTTTTTAGAATTTTGAAGGCACCTTAAGGCCTGAGCAATTTTTTGAGTTTGTCTTGTGTCTGAAAATTGTGGAATTTTAAGATTTCCAGGTGCCAGTGGAGTCGGTGGATTTTTGAAAAACAAAAAATTTAGGCCATTCGCCATGGATATGGTTTTAAATTTCCGTACCCAGAATCTAGAAGTTGTGGACTGAAAAAAGAAAATAAATTGAGTTACCAGAAGTGCTTGCCTGAATAGACTTGTAGTCCTGGATTTAACAAAAAAATGTTAACCTCTGAGAAGCCAGAATTTGTTGATTTTTTTTAAAGAAATTTTCAAATCCCTGTAGATACTATTTTTATAAAGCTTTTTAAATACCTTCAAGAGGCTAGAAGTCATGGATAATTTCAATAAATTATTCAGACTCTCTAGAGACTAGAAGTCATGATATTTTTCAAGATCCAGATGGCAGAACTGAAGACATCTTTAACCCCTGCCAAAACTTGAAGAGGTGAATTTGTCTAAACCTAGTAAAGGCCAGAAGAAGTGAATTTTTCAAACAATTTTTCGAAACTCCATTGAGACCAGAAGCCCTGGTTTTTTAAGAACCTTGCAGAGTTCACAAATCGCGGATTTTTAAGAAATGTTCAAACCTTCTAAAGTATAGAAGCCATGAAATTTTTAAAGATTATTAAAGAGGCTCTTAAGTGCAGAAATCGTTTTTTTTTTAATTTTTACACCCTCCAGAGGCCATAAGTCGAGAATTTAAAAAAAAAAAAAATCAAAACTCTGGACAAAAGAAATCAAGGATATTTTCAAAAAAAAAAGAAAAATAAGAACCCCTTGAGCTGGAACCAGATGATTTTTTTTTCAAAATTTTCATTCGGTCAGAAATAATTTTTTTTTTTAAAGAATTGTTCGAAAACTTCTGAAGACATGAAATCCAGATGCCCGAAGTCGAGTATTTTCCAAAGACACCTTTAACCCCTGCCAAGACCAGAAATGAATTTGCCTTAATCTGTTAAATGCCAGAAGTCGTGGATTTTTTAAAGAATTTTTTAGACGCCGTTGAGACCAGAAGCCCTGTTTTTTAAGAGCTATGCAGAGGTCACAAACCGAGGATTAAAAATGTTCAAAACCTCTAAAGAATAGAGGACATGGAATTTGTAAAGAATATTTAGTGGCCCTTAAGGACAGAAATCTTCAATTAAAAAAAATCTTTACAACCTCCAGAGGCCATAAGGTCACTTATCGAGGATTTTTGAAGAAAATTTCAAACCTTCTAAAGAATATAGGCCATGTAAAGTTTAAATGAGGCTTTTAAGGACAGAAATCTCGTGGTTAAAAAAAAAATTTCTTTTTACCCTGCAGGGGCCATAAGTCGAGGATTTTTATAAAAAAAAAAACAATTCTGAAACCCCTGTAGGCCTGAAATCAAGGATCTTTCAAAAGAGATTATGAACCCCTTGACCTAGAAACAGGTGGTTTTTTTTACAAACTTTCGATGCGTTCGGAACTTTAATTGTTTTAAAGAATTTTTCAAAGTCAACTAAAGACACGAAATCGTCGATTTTTAGGAACCTCCGGAAGTTGGAATTTTTTTTTTTATTATTTTTTTTTAACCGCTCGGATCCTGTAAATAAATTTTGAAAAACTTTTAGGAGAACAAAATCTTTGGAAAATGTTATTTAAAAAAATCATGCCTAAAGCTTTGTTGGTTATTAGAAAATATTATTTAACAGAATCCACAGTTAGAGGTGGTCTGTTGGTGCTTAAATATTATGTTTTTAAAAGTGTATTCATTGGTCGGTTTCTCCGTAAATATATTCTTAAAAACAAAACATCCAGACAGTCTTGTTCCTAAGAAAATCCACATATATGTCCTCCACATATATGTCCTCCACATATATGCCCTGCCCTTTAAAAATTGTCTTTAAAAAATCCACGAATATAGTCGTGTAGGTCCTTAAAAACATTGTTAATATTTTTTCGACACTTGGCGGCCTAGGGGTCCTTAAACATATCTTTAAAGAATCTTCTTCCGCTGATCTGATGGTGCTTAAAAAAACATTCTTTCAATAGAACAAGCTTTAAGGTCTGATGGTCCTTGAAAAAATATTCCTTAAAAAATCCTCGTTTTAGGAAGTGGAGGTCCTTGAAATAAGTATTCTTTAAAAACTCAGATGTAGAATTAAAGCTTCTTTTGAATTTTGTTTAAAAAACCACGTTTATTGGTCTTTTGGTCCTTGACAACATTCTGGAAAATTGTTTTGTTTAATGAACTCAAAGTCCTTTCTAAATATATTTTTCAAAAAAATCCAAATCTGTTAGTCCTTGAAAATATTTTTTTTTTAATCCAAGTAAAGTTAGCTGTACAGTCTTTCCAAAAATGTAAAAAAATCCAGGGTTATTGCGTAAGAAATCTATGTCTGATGGTCTGTCGATCCTGGAAAAATAATCTTTAAAAATTCACTTTTTTTTGGTCTGGTGGCCATTGAAAATCATTCTTTAAAAAATGCAGGTTGATGGTCTGAGGATCCTTTAAAAAAATTGTTGAAAAATCCATGTTTGCTTTTCTGAGGATTTCTGAAAAAATATTCTTTAAAGATCTACGATTGATGGTCTAGGGGTTCTTGAAAAATATTCTTTAAATAAACCAGCGTTTTAATATCCTCTAATATACCACTCTGTAGGCTCAAATAGGGCTAAGTAATTTAAGGTTTATTCTTTTTGTTATGTGTCACGAAATTATTTCTCACCATAAATTTTGGAATCCTTTCAAATTCACTAATTCCAAAATCGACTTATCCCCCAAAGTCCTGTAATTATCCCCAACAAAATTCGCTTGCGCAACAATGTCTATAATCAGATGTGGTTGATCTGCAAAAAGAATACAGGGAAAAACAGATTATAAATTATATTTAATATTTTATAATTTATTGAGATTTTCATTAATCAAAAACGACTGTGGCAGAACAACATACAAGAGGGCTGGTAGAACCAACCAGATCTCCCATCCAACTCAATATCGGCAAACTCCAGCTCCAACTTCAACTTTATGCAGATACTCAATAATTTATTTAATTATAAGTTTTAAAGCAGCCACAATAACAACATTAAATGTACAAAAACAACAGCAACAACAACAACACGGACACATAATCAAATGGAAATGAAAAAGAGATCTGTTATAAAAACAACAAATTCACAAGTCTGCACTTCGCCAGAGCCAAATGCCCAGATAGACCCACATGTTGCATGGCTGCGGAGAATGAGTTAGGTTGAGAATGGTGGCATGGTGTATGGCCAACATACATTTAAAGCCATGGTCAACATTTAACAGGAATTTATTCTTAAACAGCTCAAAGTAGTTCCCCCCTCTCGTTCTCCTTCTCCACCACCAACTCATGACCAGGCCATGCCAGAAAATCACAACTAAAATCAAAGAATCCCAAAGTCAACTGATTTATGAAGTATAATTACAATACAATGAATACAATAAGGGCCACATGGCTAAGACGTTTGAAGAGCGGGGAGTGAGGGGGCGAGGGGAGTTAGGATCTGCAGAGCTAATAATAATGAAGCGTAGGAAAAAAAAAAAAAAAAAAACAAGATGCAACCAAACAAAGAAACATGACACAAAAAACTGCTTATAATGAAGATTAAAAATTCCTTTGGAGGGTTATAATCCTTCTTCGCGATGTGGTGTTGTTGTTTTTGTAAAATAACAAAAAACAAAAACAAGAAACTAAATTATCAGCGAGAGTGAAGTTGAGTGATGAGGCGAAGGGTATCAGGCTTATTGAGGGAGCTACACTTAAATAGGAAGAGAGAGAGGGAGAAATTAAGAAATATTTATTTATATCTATACGGTCAAGTCGTTACAAAATCCGCGGCAATAACCTGGGAAATATTGTTAAAAATCCTTAAAAAATATTATTTTAAAAATTCATTCTTGGTGGATTTTTGGTTCTACGAAAATATCCTATAAAAACTCACAAAAATCCTTAAAAATATTTTTTTAAAGCCATGGAGGTCCTTGAAAAAATTCTTTAAAAATGAACGGTTTAAAAAATCCATGTATGGCGGAATTTAATGGACTTTTGGTCCTTGGTCCTTAAAAAATCCAGGTTTTGTGGTCCTAGAAAAAAATTCGATAAAAAATCCACATACGATGGATTTGAATGGGCTTTTGGTCCTTGGTCCTTAAATAATGCAAGTTTGGTGGCCCTTGACAAAAATTCGTTAACGTTTGATGGCCCTTAAAAATAAACCTTAAAGAAATCGCGTTTTGTTGCATTTGAAAAAAAATCGTTAAAAATCCATGCCGTTATTTTAAGAAATCCAAGTTTGGGGGTCCTTTGATCTTTAAAAAATATTTTTTTTTTAAAAATCCATGTTTTATGGTCGGATGGTCCATATTTGGGGGTACTTTGGTCCTTACAAAATATTCTTTTAAAAAATCCACGTTTATTTGTCTGAAGGTCCTTGACAAATATTCTTTGAAAAATCCAAGTCCATTGGTCTGAAGGTCCTTGAAAAATATTCTTTAAAAAATCCAAGTCCATTGGTCTGAAGGTCCTTGAAAAATATTCTTTGAAAAATCCAAGTCCATTGGTCTGAAGGTCCTTAAAAAATATTCTTAAAAAATCCAAGTCCATTGGTCTGAAGGTCCTTAAAAAATATTCTTTAAAAAATTCAAGTTCATTGGTCCGAAGGTCCTTGAAAAAATATTCTTTAAAAAATCCAATTCCATTGGTTTAAAAGGACCTTTAAACCAATGGACTTGGATTCTTGGAATATTCTTAAAAAAATCCACGTTTATTTGCCTGATGATCCTTGAAAAATATTCTTTAAAAAAATCCACGTTTATTTGCCTGATGATCCTTGAAAAATATTCTTTAAAAAAATCCACGTTTATTGGTCTATTGGTCCTTGAAAAATATTATTTAAAAAATCCACGTTTATTGGTCTATTGGTCCTTGAAAAATATTATTTAAAAATTCCACGTTTGATGGTCTGAGGATCCTTGAAAAAATATTCTTTAAAAAATTCACGTTTATTGGTCTGTTGGTCCTTGAAAAATATTTTTTAAAAAATCCACGTTTGATTGGTCCTTGAAAAAATATTCTTTAAAAAATCCACGTTTGATTAATCCTCGAAAAAAATATTCTTTAAAAAATCCAAGTTTGGTCCTTGAAAAATATTCTTTAAAAAATTCACGTTTGTTTGGTCCTAGGAAAAATATTCTCTAAAAAAATCCGCGCTTGGTCCTTGAATTTCTTTTTTAAAAATTGGAAAAATATTCTCTAAAAAAATCCACATTTGGTCCTTGAAATTTTTTTTTTAAAAAATCCACGTTTGGTCCTTGAAAAACAATTTTAAAAATCCATGATTGTTCTTTAATTTTTTTTAAATCCACGTTTGGTCCTTCAAAAAATTCTTTAAAAATCCCAATTGTCCTTGAAACAATATTCTTTAAAAAATCCAAATTTTTGGTTGTCCGAAACATCCTTGAAAAATTGTCCTTATAAAATCCATGAAGGATCCTGGAATGATATTCTATTAAATAAACGAGTTTGTTTGATACTTAAAAAAATATTCTATAAAAAATCGACGTTTGATTGGTCATTGAAAAAATATTTTTTTAAAAAATCCACGATTAATGGTCTGAGGGTCCTTGAAAAGTATTCTTTTAAAAAAACCACTTTGGAGGTCAGAGTGTCCTTCTGTAAAAATAACATTTATTTGGCAAATGATCCTTGAAAAAAAAAATAAAAATCCACGTTTATTTGGCAGATGATCCTTGAAACAAACATTATTTAAAAAATCCAGGTTTATTTGGCAGCTGATCCTTGAAAAAAACCTTTTAAAAATCCACAGAAGATCCTTGAAAAAAAAAAATATTTGAAAAATCCAGGTTTATTTGGCAGCTGATCCTTGAAAAAAACATTTTAAAAATCCACAGAAGATCCTTGAAAAAAAAAATATTTAAAAATCCACAGAAGATCCTTGAAAAAAAATATTTAAAAATCCACAGAAGATCCCTGAAAAAAAAATATTTAAAAAATCCACGTTTATTTGGCAGATGATCCTTGAAAAAAATATTTTAAAAATCCACAGATAGTCCTTAAAAAAATTGTTTAAAAAAATCCACGTTAATTTGGCAAATGATTTTTGAAACACTTATATAAACAATCCACAGACAATCTCCAAAAAAAATTATTTAAAAAAAAAATATTTAAAAATCAACAGATGATCCTTCAGGAAATTATTTTAAAAAAAATCATAGATGATTCTTAAAAAACCACTGAAGATCCTTCAAAAATTATTTTAAAACTCCACAGAAAAATATTTAAGAAATCCACAGACGATCTTTCTTTAAAAATGCATTATTATTGAGCAGTTCTTCAAAAAATTATTTAGAGTGTATTCATCCTTGAACAACATATTTTGCAGTTGATAAATCCACGTTTTGTGGCCTTTTGGCTTTGAAATAATATCCTTAAAATTCCTTGGAAGTTTACAAATTAAAAATTATTCTTTCAAAAATCCCTAAAAACTATTTTCGATAATCCCTGAAAAATATTTAGAATCTTTCAAAATTATCCTGTCCCATACAATTCGCTGAACCCCATCTTCCATTTTTTCCAGCTGTAGCGTACAAAACAAATTAAACACATTATAAAACAAATCAAGACAAACACGAACGAAAGAACGAACGCTTAAAACGTCTGCAAAACAAATCACATTCCAGGTTTTAGGACGCTTAAGACCCATAAGGAGAATAAGCAGAAGAATACGACGAAGCATGGAACTTTAAATAAGTTGCGATTTTAATCGAGTTTAATCAAAGAAATTTCAACCAGCCACGCCCACATGCAATTATCTTTAATAAATGCATTCAGGCAAAAGCTGTAACATCTCTCGCGTCTCCTCTCCTCCTAACTCACCACCCCACCACCACCACCAACTTGACAGCCGTTGCAGCATTTGGGCCATTGCAACAACTATTTAATGCCCCAAAAGAGATTCCAGTCGATATGTTGTTGCTGCGTTCACATTTCCGTCTGTCAGTCAGTTGGAGGCAGCATTCTTCCGCTTGCCAGTTGGCAGCAGCAGCAGCATTGCCGGGCCGGAACGTCGTCACCAACGCCATAAAACACATTATAAATATTTTTTATTTTTTTGTTTTGTTTTTGCCTTCATCTTCTCTAAATAAATATCCTTTAAAATGAAGAATGCTGTTCTTTATGTCTTTACCTGCAGACGCTAATAATAATCACAACTACAACAAATGATTATTAATGCATTAAGGGCATAGGAAAGAGAGAGATACTAATTATAAGCACAACGAACGAGAAGGGGAAAGGGAGGGAGGGGGAGAGCGCAAGAGTTATTGCTAAGACAAGCAGAGGAAATGTGGGACTAGGTGGTGGTTTAAAGGCTTCGAAGGAAGGGAGCATGTGTTGCTAAAACAAGTTGGCCTAACCGTTTTGGGTTCTGAGTGGTATCTTTGGTTGAGAGAAAATTATTTTTAATTCAAAAATTGGGGGCTCTAAAGGTCCTTTAAAGATATATTTTCATAGCCTCTACCATACATAGTTAAGAGGGTATTGTAAGTTCGCCATTCCGTTGGTAGCTCATTGAAAGGATAATAACAAAGCGTAAAATTCTAAGACGGCTTAGCCCTGCACTTCCGTCCATCTGTCCGTCTGTTTTAATCACGCCAGACTCAAAATGAATAAAGATACTAAGTTAAAAATTTGCACAGATCGGTCTATTGTCTGCAGGCAGGTCAAGTTCGAAGATGGATTATATTGCTCTACGATATTATATGTATAGCCCTCGTACCCCGATATTCGGTATTTGGTAATTGTAGCTAAATTTTTCAATGAAACTATCTGAAAATCTATTTCAGAATTTCAGGATTTTGATGATTTTAGCCACATTTTTTTAATGAAACTGTCTAAAAATCCCCACAAGAAGATCCTTCTGTGTACTTTACCCTCTGGAAAATATTGTCAATATAGGTCCAGGATATCATATATCCCCCATATAACGGTTCCTTCGATATTCGGTATTTTGATGATTTTAAGGGCATTATTCGCCGGAGCTGTTTCAAATTTCGTATTTAGAGTTTATAATGGGTACTTCAGCCTGTGACAGAAAATTGTCTAAGTAGGTCCACGTTCTCGTTTAGCTCCCATACATCGGTATCTCCTTATATTTTGATTTCTTGACGATTTTAGGTACTATATTCACCAGAATGGTTTAATATTTCGTATTTAAAGTTTCTAATGGGTACTACAGCCTGTGACAGAAAATTGTCTAGGGAGGTCCAGGTCTTCCTGTAGCCCCCATATGTCGGTACCTCCCAATATGCGGTAATTTTAGCATTTTTTTAAGTTTCGTATTTGAATATTTTAGTGGCATATGACAAAAGTTGCCCATGCAGCTCCATGTCTTCGTATAGAGCCCAATATTCGCAATTTTTCAGATGTTAACAGAATTTTTGAGGGATTTTATTTATTTATTTTATTTTATTTTTTTAATTTTTTATTTATTTTAAATTTATTTATTTAATTTTTTTTTTGAAAAAAAAAATCTTAAATTTGTTCTAAATGGTGGAGGGTATTCAAAGTTCGGCCCGGTCCGAACTTACTGCTTTTTAACTTTTTTAAAGTTGTGACGGTGAAAATCCTTCTTAATTTTTCCTGAACAAATTTGAAGTAAAATTTACCTTGGACATCCTTCCTTAGATTATTTATCCAGATATTTAAGTCCACAATCCTTGAAACCTCGCAGTATCCTAAGAATCCTTGATAAAGCCTTGTAGATCCTGTTCAAGTGCTTATTAAGGTCTTTCGCAGACGTAGCTTCCCATATTCTTGTAGATCCTTACTTGTGTTATTATTAAGATTTCTCGCAGACATAGTATATCCTTGCTTGAGAACTGCTTAAAGTTTCTCGCAGAAGTAGCCTTTCTGATATATGCATCGATCGACGTCTTTTTCCAGGTATCTAAGTCCCAAATCTTTTAATTCTCGTGGTATCCTTAAAATCCTGCTTGAGTACTTATTACAGTCTCTCACAAAAGCAGCCTTGTATATCCTTGAAGAACTGCTTGAGTACTTATTAAGGCTCTCTCCTCCTCTTAGACTTATCCCGACATCTAAGTCCTGAATCCTTGAATTCCCATGGTATCCTTAGAATCCTTGCATATCCTTGTAGATCCTGATTGAGTACTTATAAAGCTTTCTCGCAAAAGTAGCCTTGTATATCCTTGAAGAGCTGCTTGAGTACTTATTAAGGCTCTTTGACTTGAATACTTAAATCCCCCTAGTATCCTTGGAATCATTGCAGATCCTGGTGGAGTACTTATTAAGGACTCTCTCGCAAAAGTAGCCTTGCATATCCTTGTAGATTTGCAAGAGTACTTATTAAGGTCTCTCGCAGCTGCAGTTTTTCATATCCCAGGGGTGGCCTTCCATATCCTTATGGATCCTGCTTTAGCACTTATTAGGACCTCTCAAAATCAGAGTTTCGCGTTCTCTTGTAGATCCTGTTTGAGTACATATTAAGATCTCTAACAAAAGTAGCCTTGTATATCCTTGAAGATTCAGCTTGAGTACTTATTATGGCTCTCTCTCTCTCTTTCTTATATGAATTACCTGAATCTTTAAATCCCCCTAGTACCTTTGGAATCATTGCATATCCTTGAAAATCCTGCTTGAGTACTTATTAGGGTCTCCCACAGAAGTAGCCTTATGTATGCTTGTAGATTTGGTGGCCTTCCATATCCTTGAGGATCCCACTTGAGCACTTATTAAGACCTCTTGAAACCGTAGTTTCGTATACCCTTGTAGATCCTGCTTGAGTACTTATTAAGGTCTCTCACAAAAGTAGCCTTGTATATTCTTGAAGATCCTGCTTGAGTACTTATTTAGGCTGCCTCTCTAGCTCTCGCTCTCTTTCTCTCTCTTAGATTTGAATTCTTTAATCCCCCTCGTATCCTTAAAGATCCTGCTGGAGTACTTATTAAGGTCTCTCTCGCAAAAGTAGCCTTGCATATTCT
Source organism: Musca domestica (assembly GCF_030504385.1). Taxonomy (NCBI): domain Eukaryota; kingdom Metazoa; phylum Arthropoda; class Insecta; order Diptera; family Muscidae; genus Musca; species Musca domestica. Next base: position 853,668 of record NW_026712277.1, read on the forward strand.
TGTTGAATTGCAAGAGTACTTATTAAGGTCTCTCGCACCTGCAGTTTTTTATATCCTAATAAAGGCCTTCCGTATCCATATGGATACTGCTTCAGCTCTTATAAGGTCCTTTCAAAATCACATTTTCGCATTCTCTTGTAGATTCTGCTTTAGTACATACTAAGGTTTCTCACAAAAGTAGTCTTGCATATCCTTGAAGATTCTCTCTCTTAGACCTTAATCCTTGAATCCCCGTAGTATCCTTAAAATCATTGCATATCTTTGAAGATCCTGCGTGAGTACTTATTAAGGTCTCTTACTGAAGTAGCCTTGCTTATCCTTTAAGATCCTGCTTGAGTACATATTAAGGTCTCTCGCAGCTGCAGTTTTTCATATCCCAGAGGTGGCCTTCCATATCCTTATGGATTGTGCTTGAGCACTTATTAGGACCTCTGAAATCCCTGGTAGATCCTGTTTGTGTACTTATTAAGGCCTCTCGCACAATTACACAATTTTCTGTGCCTTAAGGACCTTAAAATAAAGTCCTAAGGTCCTTGCACAATACTTTTGTAAATCAACAATTAAAATTATAAAGGAAAACTCCAAGTTTAGGGCCTTGGCCGCATATATTGGTCCTTAAAATATTTTTTTTTTCGGAAAAATTTTCATGTTCCAGATTATTGCTCTGAAGGTCCTTAAAACTTGTTATTTTTCATCCAGGATCATAAAATATTTTTTTCTAATTCCAAGTTAAATTTTTTTTTGTTTGACTTTTTTAAAATCTGTCACCAAAAACTTGCAACACGATGCCGATATTTTATGTCACTCGCCAAGACATTAACTATCGACATAAGTGAATGTTTTATAATTACAACCTGACAGCCGAACGTTATTAAGATAACCAAAAAAATTAAAGTTGCCTAAATCATTCGGCGATGGTGGGTTGATGGGGAGGTGCTGCAATGGTGTGTGTGGTGTTGGAGGTTGTGGGGCGTACACAACTCACCATATCATAAAATTTCAATCAAACATGCTTTTTATCACTATCACCATCGCCGTTCATTATGTATGCGTGCAGTAATTTAATCTCATAAAATCAAATATATTTATGTCGCTACAGTGCCTACACAGATTGGAGAGGTATGGGGCGGAGGAGGATGTTTGGGGTGATAGAAATTTATGAAAAAAAAATATTCTATGTATGCGGGTTATTTTCAAGGAGAATCGAAGCTCTAATTGAGGACCAAATTCCTATCAGGATTTTTGGAGTCGATCTAGCGATGTTCGTCTGTCTGTCTGCCTGGCTGGTGCGCCCGATAGCTCACGAAGGGAGTATCCGAGTTGGTCTAAATTTGGTATATTGTAATATTATTATCAAACTTAGATTGAGCTCGGAGTTGGTCCGTGCACTTCTCCTGGTACGTTCCCCCAAAAAAGGTCGATATTTTCCAAAGAAATATTTTACTGCACAGATAGGGAAAGGATAATCCGGAACAATTCAGCGATTCTTTACAATTTGCTATATCAAAATATTTCTCTCAACCAGAAACCTGATATGAATATGGAATTTTGGAATTTATGATTTCACATAAAATTAGAAATACAGGGTGAGACAAAAAAAACTGCACCACAGTCAAAAGCCAAATTTTTTAAATTTTTTGGACGAAGGCAAAAATGTCGGAAACAGCATCAAATTTAAGAATAAGTTCAGATTTGTTCGAATTGGTCAACTTTGGCACGTATTATGACCTTCACACCTCCAATGAAACCGTCACACGCTACCCGAATTTTGCTCTGTGGTATTTTGGTCCATTCCCGGCGAACCGCTTGCTTGAGGTGATCGACACTTGGGTATTTTTTAGTGCCAACTTTGCTTTCCAAAATACTCCAGACACAATAGTCCAACGGATTGGTATCCGGAGATTTTGGTGGCCATTGTGCGCTGGAAATGAAGCGAGGAACCTCATTTTGTAACCATTCTTGGGTGGCGGTGGCGTGCTGAGTGCGATGGTGCTGAATCCTGAGTCCTGTTGGAATGTCCAAGGTCTGGGGCCAAATGGTTTGCGTGCTCAAGGCTTTAATACACCCTCCAGAATATTTTCGCGATAATATTCGGCATTTATTCTGATGCCACGGTCGATTAATACGAGTGGAGAGTGACCCTCAGCTGTTATGGCGGCCCACACCGTCACCATGACCGGCACTTGAGTTCTGGTGGCCAAACGAAGGTGCACATTTTCAGTTGACCTCTTTGGCAAGTAAACATGAGCGGATCATTTTGTTTGTTTATAAACTGCTGGACAACCATGGCCGGCGCTTGAGTTCTGGTGGCCAACCGAAGGTGCACATTTTCAGCTGACCTCTTTGGCAAGTAAACACGATCATTTTGTTTGTTTACAAACTGCTGGACAACGAATGTTTTCTCATCGGAGAGAGAGAGAAAACCAAATTCGGCAGTTCACCACTTTCGGCCAAGCGAAGCAAATCTTTAGCCCATTTGAGTCAATTTTCTTTCTGCTGCGGTTTAAGTTCTTGCAATTTTTTGGAATTTCAATGGCTTTAGCCGGAGCTCGATTTTCCATATTTGCCGAATGAAATATTGCGTTATGTTCAGCTCACGAGCCATTTTTCAGCTCCTGCGACGCGGGTTTCGATCAAGTCGCTTCATTACTTTTTGAAACATTTCTGCTGATGTTGCTGTTTTCTTCTGTCCACTTCTATGACGTCGGGCTACGCTACCAATATCACGGTAAGGAGCGATGGTACGAGACACAAAAGATTTATTCACATTTAAATGCTGGAGTGCTCTAACGATAGCCACTTGTGGTTCTCCAGCCAAATATAAAGAAATCACACTATCCCGCTTGGATGCCATCATGAATAACTTTTTTTCTGGAAAATTCTCAGCAAAATGCCTTTGAACGCTTGTAAACAATATAATGAGCTGTCACTGGAATAATTTCATCAGCTGTCGGACAAGTGACTTAGAAATGACAGCTGTCCGAAGTTGGTTGCAGTTTTTTTTTGTCATCTCACCCTCTAAGCAATTAATAGATTGCACCTTCAAAAATAACGAAAAAAAGGAAGCTTTACATTTTTTCTCACCCCTTTAGCCACACACTTTCTCCTACTTACCAGCGACTTACCTCTGCACTACCATAAACTTTGTCTATCTATTTGCTCTGTGTGACAATTTAATACTCTATTAACGCTTGCGATAGAAGTTGCAAAGAAAAAAAAACAGAAGAAAAACTATTAAAATATGACATTAATTCAAATGGCTTCCTTAGCCGATAGCCATGGTATAGGTAGTCATGCCAAGAGAGACACTCTTGTGGCTTTTCCTACCGTTATTTATGATTACTCACCTTTTTTGGGGCTAAAAGGCGGCAGTTGTTTCTAAGTCGAATCGACTCGTTTCGACCACTTAACTCGTTTCAGGTGGTAATTAGTTGATGCATTTCTAATTTATGCAGGATCATTAAAAATAAACATGTATTAGTGTCTTGTAGTGGCAAGTAGTAAAATCGAAATGTGTATTAGAAAATATTTTTGGGAAATATGGAAAAATGTGGACAAAATAATTTTCAGATTTTTTTTGTTTTTTTTTTTTTTTTTTCTTTTTTTTTTTGTAAAAAACTTTATACGGCCTAGTGGGCTCCAAAATGCAAATAATTTGCAATTGTTCCCTACCTCTCGTAAATACTCAATTGATTTGCAAAAGTCTCTCCTATTATTAAATAATCAAGCGTAATGACAGAATATGGAGAATATTCAGAAAATATCAAATACCAATAATTATTAATTTGGATCTTTTACAAGCGAGAAGGAAACCACATCAACCTGCAACATTGGCATTTCCTGTGGAGATAATGTTATTAATGGCAATATTTTTGTATACCTGGATAAAGCGAAATATTTTAATATAAAGGGTGAGATAAAAAAAAACTGCAAAAAATCAAACGCATATATTTTTAAATTTTATTGAATGAAAGCAAAAAATGTCGGAAATAGCACCAAATTTTAGAATAAGTTTAGATTTATTCGAACTGGTAACTTTTGGCATAAATTATGGCCTTAAAACGGCCAATGAAACCGCCACACGCTGCTCGAATGCTGCTCTGCGGTATTTTGGCCCATTTTCGGCGAAGCGGTTGCTTGAGGTGATCGATACTTTGGTATTTTTTAGTGCCAACTTTGCTTTCCAAAATACTCCACAGACAATAGTCCAACGGATTGATATTCGAAGCTTTTGGTGGTCATTGTGCGCTGAAAATGAAACGGGAAATCTCATTTTGAAACCATTCTTAAGTGGCGCGTGCTGAGTGCGCTGGTGTTGAGTCCTGTTGGAATGTCCAAGGTCTGCGGCCAAAATGTTTTCGTGCTCAAGGCTTTAATACATCCTGCAGAATATTTACGCGATAATATTCGGCATATATTCTGATGTCACTGTCGATTAATACGAGCGGAGAGCGATCATCGGCCGTAACATCACCATGACCGGCGCTTGAGTTCTGGTGGCCAACCGAAGGTGGACATTTTCAGCTGACCTCATTGGCAAGTATATACGATCATTTTGTTTGTTTACAAACTGCTGGACAACGAATGTTTCCTCATTGGAGTAAACCAAATTCGGCAGTCCACCCCTTTTGGCCAAGCGAAGCTACTCTTTAGCTCTTTACTACCTTTAGGTAGTCTCCAAAAAATTTTTTTTAAAAAATCAACGTTTAAAAGCCTCTAGATAACCTCCAAAAATTCTTTAAAAAATCCACATTTTCTGGGCTTTAGGTAGCCTTCAAAAATCCTTAAAAAATCCACGTTTTCTGGGCTTTAGGTAGCCTTCAAAAATCCTTAAAAAAATCCACGTTTTCTGGGCTTTAGGTAGCCTTCAAAAATCCTTAAAAAATCCACGTTTTCTGGGCTTTAGGTAGCCTCCAAAAATTCTTTAAAAAATCCACGTTTTCTGGGCTTTAGGTAGCCTCCGAAAATTCTTTAAAAATCCACGTTTTCTGGGCTTTAGGTAACCTCCAAATTTTTTTTAAAAAATCCACGTTTTCTGGTCTTTAGGTAGCCTTTAAAATCTACGTTTTCTGGGCTTTGGGTAGCCATCAAATATTCTTTAAAAAAAGACCAAGCGAAGCTACTCTTTAGCTTTTTGAGACTATTTTCTTTCTCTTTCGGTGTAAGTTCTTGCACTTTTTGGAATTTCAATGGCTTTACCCCGAGCTCTTTTTTCAATATTTGCCGAATGGAATATTGCGATATGTTCAGGCCACGAGCCATTTTCCGCCACTCGGGTTTCGATCAAGTCGCTTCTTTACTTTTCGGACCATTTATGGTGGTGTTGCTGTTTTCTTACGTCCACTTCCTTGACGTCGGGCTATGCTACCAGTATCACGGTTGCAAGCGATGGTACGAGACACAATTAAATTCTGGATTGCTCGAACGATAGCCACTTGTGGTTTTCCGGCCAAATATAAAGAAATCACACTATCTCCCTTGAATTCCATCACGAATAAGTTTTTTTCTGGAAAATTCTCAGCAAAATGCTTTTGTACTCTTGTAAACAATATAATGACCTGTCACTGGAATAATTTTAAGACCTGTCGGACGAGTGGCTTAGAAATGAAAGCAGACTGAATTTGGTTGCTGTTTTTTTCAGCTCACCCTGTATGTCTTTTTTTATCAAATTTTTAGACCTCATTTTATTTAGACCTCACAGAATATACATATTCTTGATCAGCATACAGTTCTATGACCATTTACCGATTTCCGTCTGTGGAAAATTTTACTCAGATGTGTTATAGATCCACAGGACTTTTTGTTTAAAAAATAAGCCACGTTTTGGTATAGATTCATATAACCCTGCCGGCAGATTAAATGCTTTTTTGGGTGGTTTTGTCATAGTTTCAAACTGAATTTGCTTTAAATAGTGATTATGTGCTCCCAGCACCTAGGAAACGTCCTTGTGGAGAACTGTGCACATAGGTTTTGGTATAGACTCTATCTAACTTTAGCTCCAAATATTCCGTAGTTTGAATATTTGCGCTTCTCACCGGAATTGTTTCAAATTTGTTATTTGGAGTTTGTAAGTGATACTACCTCCTATGACAAAAAATTACCCATACAGGTCCACATATTTTCAACAGAATTATCTTAAATGTGGTGTTTGGAGTTCGTAATATACACTACTTTCTTTGGCAGGTAGCCCCATATAACTAAAATTTCAAATTTCCTTCACGCAATAAAAAATTGAGTGCCATTCAGTACATTTCATGCACATAAGTACACATTTCGAACTATCTTAATTTTCCAATCCTACACTCCAAAAATAATCTTAATTTCAAATTTCAGGATTCCAGCTCCATCGGATCACCCAAAACCAAATTTTAGTACCTTATTTCTCAGCTTTTTTTTAATTTCAGCATTCCAGCTCTTTTGGTTCACCAAACCCTAATTGTACCAAATTTAGTACCATTTAGTACACATAAGTACACATTTCCATAACTGCAAATCATAAATTAAATACGAATCTTATTTCCAAATTTCAGCATTTCAGCTCTGTCGGTTCACCAAAATTGAAATTATACCAAATTAAGTACAAATCTGCACAAAGGTACAAATTTCGAAAACTCCATATACCAATCCTACATTCCGCCAGTAATGTTAAAATTCAAATTTCATGATTCCAGCTCCATCCGTTTCTCTAAATTCAAATTGTAATGAATTTAGTACCGTATTGTATTTGTCGCATATTTGAGTTCACACCTCTAAAACTACCTCCTAAAATCGACTCTTCTCCTCAACCTATATTTCCATTCTGAATTTCAATATCCTTCACATGGTACGAAATGGTTTTAAACTTAGTACTTTTCGTACACTTATAGTACGAATTTCCAAAACAGCTTTGGTACATCTATTATACACTCCTTCAATGACCCTCATTCCAAATTTAAGAGATCTAGCTCTACTGCGTCTTCGTACAGCTCCCTTATAACGGTACTTCCTAATATTCGATACTTTGATGATTTTAGCGACATTATTTCACGGAGTTTTTTCAAACTTCGTATTTAGAGTTCGTAATGGGAACTTCAATCTATGACTGAAAATTGTCTATGCAGGTCCAGGTCTTCGTATAGGCCCCATATACCAGTACCTCCCAATATTCGGTATTTTGACGATTTTATTTACAATATTCACCGAAATTGTTTAAAATTTCGCATTTAAAGTTTTTATAGGTACTACAGCCTGTGACAGAAAATTGTCTATGCAGGTCCAGGTCTTCGCAAAGCTCCGATTTAAAGGTACCTCCCTATATACGATATATACCCCAATATAACGGCTATATTCGGTATTTTTAAAATTTTAACAGAATTTTTTAAGGATTTTATTTTTTGAAAATTTCCAAATTCATTCCAAACGGTGGAGGGTATTCACAGTTCGGCCCGGCCGAACTTACTGCTTTTTAACTTGTTTATGCTGATTTCGTAGACGAATATACCCAAATATAGCAGTCAAGCAAATCATATATATGAGTCTAAATTTAGAAATACAGAGGGGCCCCTTGCTTTTGGAGATGATCGCAAAATATTGAGGGGTTCAAATTAACCAAAAACAGAAAAATAAAATCACGATCACACAATTGAAACCAATCGACACGGGATTTATCATGAGACAGGGAAGAAGGGAATATTTTAAAATTAATGAAAAAAATATTTTAACAAAATCAAGCTATAATCGTTGAGTATTCCATTTTTTGAGGGACTTTTAAAACTGAGATACAATTTTTTTTTTGAATATGATTTGAGGGACTTTTAGCACTATAATATTTTTTTTTTTTTTTCAATTTTACCTTATCGGTACAAAAAATATTGAAACAGAAAATTATTATTGTGCTAAAAGTGCCTCAAATAATATTCAAAAAAAAAATTGGATCTCAGTTTTAAAAGTCCCTCAAAAAATGGAATATTCAACGATTATAGCTTGATTTTGTTAAAATATTTTTCATTAATTTTAAGACTTTTTCATACAGAATTTTCAGACTTCTCAGTCTTAGAATTTTCTTATTCGTATAAGGTTTATTCCCCTCTTTCCCCCCAGGTTTAATTTCTAGCCTTCCGGAATAACATTAATGTGAGATACCATGTGGTGCTGTCACCCAGTTTAACATGTAAACAGCGCAGACACACATTGACGCACACACACACATATCAGGCCCACTCGTTGCGATGATAGAATTAAAATTAAACTCCATACCGTAAACTCATCAGCTCCAGCACCACCAGCGGGCAATTATGACTGGAGATGGCTGAGGCATCTTTTGAAAATGATATTGGCAATGACCACCATTACGAAACCATATGAGTAGCTACAAGAAATTTCCTTTAACATGAAAATCAGACACTTTGTTAGAGGCTTGGTTAGGTGGCTGGGTAGATGACTGGCTCACAGGTTGCTTGGCTGGCTGGCCGACCTGCAGAGGAGGTATTTAACTGGGTTTTGTTGCTTGAATGTAATTTGAAACCAGTAAAGAAAGTCTTAAAGTCGGGCGGGGCCGACTTTATGATACTCTACACCACTTTGCTAATTTAGTAGAGCTCCGCATAACAATTAAAAGTTTTTATGGGAAAATCCATTCATACACGCTATGATTATAATTATAATTTAAAGTTCAAAGGACAAAATATGCCGAAGCATTTGTATCTTTTAAATTCGGACTTGTATTGGCCATTTGGTGCACAATTAATTTGAAATCGGAAAAAAAATATATGGGAGCTATATCCAAATCTGAACCGATCTCGATAAAATTTGGCAAAGATATTTCTGAGCTGTATTATATATATTTCCCTGAATATCGTTGTTAAGGAGTGCACATTGCGGCTGTGGGTAACAAATATGACAAATCGGATGAACAGTATATACATGGGAGCTATAGTTATATCTGAACCGATCTTCACCAAATTTGACATACTAGCTTCTAGACTCAATTCGGTCGGCTGTGCCAAATTCCATCCCATTTGGACAAATATTAGACGTTTGGTGCACGATCAAAGGTAAATCGGACGAAGTTATATATGGGAGCTATATCCAAATCTGAAGCGACCTCCATAAAATTTAGCAAATCTATTTCTCAGCTGTATTTGATATATTTCCCTGAATATCGTTGTTACGGAGTGCACATTGCGGCTGTGGGTAACAAATATGACAAATCGGATGAACAGTATATACATGGGAGCTATAGCTATATCTGAACCGATCTTCACCAATTTTGACATACTAGCTTCTAGACTCAATTCGGTCGTAAGTGCCAAATTTCATCCCATTTGGGCAAATATTAGACGTTTGGTGCACAATCAAAAGTAAATCGGACGAAGTTATATATGGGAGCTATATCCAAATCTGAAGCGATCTCCATAAAATTTAGCAAAGGTATTTCTGAGTTGTATTTGATATATTTCTCCAAATATTGTTGTTACAGAGTGCATATTACGGCTGCGGAGGACAAAAATAACAAATCGGATGAACAATATATATGGGAGCTATAGCTATATCTGAACCGATTTCGATCAAATTTGGCATACTTATTTTCAGGTCCAATCTAATCGTATGTGCAAAATTCCATACTATTCGGACTGATATTACACGTTTGGTGCACAATAAAAAGCAAATCGGACGAAGATATATATGGGAGCTACATCTACATTTTGACCGATTATCTCCAATTTCAATAGAATTTGTCCTTGGGCCAAACAAATGATTTTTGCAAAATTTCATCAGGATAGGGCAATAAATGCGAAGTGTACATTGTTTACAAAAATACATGGACAGACGGACGGACGGACATGCATAAATCGACTCAGAATGTGATTCTATGCAGATCATCAAAAGCAACTATGGTTCTATCTCGTTTCCTTTTGCCTGTTACAAACAAATGCACAAAGACATAATACCCTGACCACCTTGTGGTGTAGGGTATAATGACCTCCTTGTGGTGTAGGGTATAATTAGAACCAGGGGAAGGAAGAGGGAGGGTATGGTGTGGTCACATCAACGGACTCAAATAATAATTTTTTGAAAATGGAAAATTCATGTAATGAAAACATGGGTCTCCAGAAAATTGTCTGGAATCGGTGGTGGATTTCCAAGTAGGAACTTGATTTTTTTTTGTAATTTTCCCTCATTTTTTTGAAGCCTTTTTCCTTTTTCATTGCCCATCCATGTAGACTCCTCCTTTGATTCAATATTCCATTAATTAAACCTTTTAACTTTAACGAAATCTATCTAATTTTCGCCTTCATGTAAATTTTCGCAGAGATCTCCACTGGAAATGCCAGATATATTCTGGCCCGTAATACAATTTCATTTATTACGAAAATTTGCATTTACGCTTGACACGCAAATACATGTAATTCCGAATGACGACAACGAAAATGGCAACAACAACGTCAATTACAACAACAGCGTCAGAGCAGTAACACCAGCAACAATGGAGCATGGCAAAATTCAAATGCAGATTCTTGGCAACAAAGTTTAGACATAACCTCCCTCCAGAGCTACTGAAAGTAAAGAGAGAGAGAAGGTAGGGGGTAGAGAGAGCAAATAACTGGTGGGCCATTTCCCAACTAGCCTGGCCATTTCAAATAGAAATCCTCGGAATTAAATGTGGCGACCACAGAGAAGCAACGAAATTACGAAAAGACACAAACATTTGAAAGACGCAACCAAGTTGAAGAAGGTGATGCCAAAGGAATATGCAGATGTTGATATGTAGGTATGTATGTAACCACACACACATACACACATACATGTGTGTAATTCTTTTAGCAAAAAGTCCAATTAAATTACTTTTTGAATATCAAAAACGGAAAATGTACAAAGAATTACATTTTGGCCAAACAACGAATGGGAGGAGAAGGAAGCCAGGCAGTCATCTAGGAAGGCAGGCAGGCAGGCAGAAGGCAGACAGCCATCCAGTCAGCCACTGATGAAATAAAGGAGGAAACCAAGCACATAAAGGAAAATCTAAGTGAATTGCAAATACGCACACAAACACTACACACACACACGCACACACACACACAGATAGAGAGCCACACATGGCCATCATTGTCATATATGCAAAACGCCAAGGTAAGTTTTGCAACGAAAAATTGCCAAAAGCGTCGCATGGAGGAAACCCAAGAAGAAGACGAAGAAGAAAATTATGAAGACGACGTGGGAAGGTGAAGAGAGTTTAGCAAAATTAACAAAACGACCGCACACTTCTGGGTAACTGACAAATATTGTAAGCCGTCATGCCAACACCAAACATACACATGTATGTTTGAAGCCTTTGCTCTCTGAGTACACACACACACACACACACACACAAATATACACACACGTGTATGGTGAGAGTCATTATTATTTGGAGCAATAATAAGGTGTACATTAGCTGGGCCAATTGCTCAAAGAATTTTGGAATGCACTGAGAGGAAAGGGGAACTGAAAAGGGTATTTTTTTACGAAATAAAAGATATATTTTTAAAATCCTTAAAATCTTTTTAAAATTCGATTTTTGCCCTGAGAGTCTGAGAGAGTTAAAAAGTCCTGTCGAAATCCATGATTATACTCGAAAAGTTAGGTCGTTTAAAAATCGGTTTGATCCTTTAAAAATCCATGATTATCGCTTTGGTGCAATTTCCTTCAATACGCGATTCTTGACATGATTAAAATTTCCTCTTAAAACCCATAATTATTGCTCTGAGAGCCCAGGTCAAAATGTCATTTTGAAATACTCTATTCTTGCCCTGTACGACCTAATAAAAATGTCCTTCAAAAATCCTTTCAAAATGTCCTATCAAAATTAACCTGAGAGTCTTGGTTAAAAAGTCCTGTCGAAATCCATGATTATTACTCGAAAAGTTCAGTCCTTTAAAAATCGGTTCGATCCTTTAAAAATCCACGATTATTGGTCAAATTTCTTTCAATGCACGATTATTGACATGCTGTAAATTTCCTGTCAAAACCCGTGATTATTTCTCTGATAGCCATTGTCAAAATGTCCTTTTGAAATACTCTATTCTTGCCCTGTACGACCTAATAAAAATTTCCTTCGAAAATCATTTCAAAATGTCCTATCAAAATTAACCTGAGAGTCTTGGTAAAAAGTCCTGTCGAAATCATAACAATTACTCGGAAAGTTCGGTCCTTTAAAAATCGGTTCGATCCTTTAAAAATCGTTTCGGTCCTTTAAAAATCCACGATTATTGCCCAGGTCAAATTTTCTTCAATGCACGATTATTGACATGATGTAAATTTCCTGTCAAAACTCATGAATATAGCTCTGATAGCCCTTGTCAAAATGTCCCTTTTAATGCCCTTGTCTTGCCCTCTGCGACCCAATAAAATTTTCCTTCGAAAATACTTTCAAAAAATCCTATCAAAATACCCTATCAAAATCCACGATTATTGCCCTGAGAATCATGGTCAAAATTTTCTTCAAACTCCAAGTTCATTATCGATTTTTGCCTGACAGACCTTCAAAAACTTTCATCTAAAAATTCCCAGTTATTGGCCTAAAAATTCTCGATTATTGCAAATAAAACCCCGGTCAAAATTTCATTCAAAACTCATTCTAAAATCCACAATTATTGCACCGATTATTATCCTAAAAATCCTGTAAAAATATCCTTTAAAACCCATGATTATTACCCTGACAGTCCTTATCAAAATGTTCCCCAAAAAGTCCAGGATTATTGGCTTGAAAGTCCTTTGAAATTAGTTCCTGATTAAAAATCCCCGATTATGGACCTTGAATTTCCGGTAAAAAAATAAAAAGTCCTTTAAAAATCCACAATTGTTGCCCTGATTATTATCCTAAAAGTCCTGATAAAAATCCTTTGAAAGCCATGATTGTTTCGAGGTAGCCCAAATCAAAACGTCCATAAAAAATCAACGATTCCAAAAATGTCCTTTAAAAACCCGCGATTATGGGCCTCAATTTTTTGGTAAAAAGTTTAATTTAAAAGTCCTTAAAAAATGTACGATTGTTGCGCCGATTGTTATCCTAAAAATCCTTTAAAGCCCATGATTTTTTCCTGGCATCCCTAACTAAAATGTCCGCAAAAAATCAACGATTATTGACTGAAAAGTCCATTTAATATTTCCCTGATAATAATTCTAAAATTGTCCTCTAATAATCCTCTAAAAATCTTGTCAGAACTTACGAGGACTTCCTTTCAAAAAGTACGATTATTGTCCCGACAGTCCTTGTAAAAAGTCCTAAATTAAATCTTCAAACAATTTTCTTGAAGTCCTTTGAAATTGGTTCCTGATAAGGTTTTCAGAAATTTCCTATAAAAAATCCACGATTATGGGCCTTAAATTTCTGGTAAAAAATTTAATTTAAAAGTCCCTTAAATATCCACGATTGTTGCCCCGATTATTACTCTATAAATCCTAATAAAAATCCTTTAAAACCCATGATTATTTCCTGGCATCCCTAACTAAAATGTCCGCAAAAATCAACTTTTATTGACTTAAAAATTCTTTCAAAGTTTCCCTGAAAATACTTTTAAAAATTTCCTTTACTAATCTTCTAAATATCCTGTCAGATCATACAAGGATTTCTTTTGAAAAAGTACGATTATTGTCCCGACAGTCCTTGTAAAAATGTTTCAAGATATATCCTAGATTAAATCGTCAAACAATTTTCTTGAATATTTTTTGAGGACTTCAAACTGTTTGCTGGGTTATCGATTAATAAGAGAATTGAGAAAACGCATTAAGTCATTTTGCATTAACCAAATATTGTAGTTGCTGTCCTGCCGTTGACGACGATGATGGTAATGATAAGTTGCACTACATGTCCAATGGCACTCAAGCAACTCCCTACCTCAAACCCACCTCAAAAGTCGTGATAAAAATTTCCTTCCGAAATATTTTAAAAATCCACGATTATTGATATGAAACTCCTAGTAAAAATTTCCTTCAAAAATCCTTTAAAATTCCACGATTATTGACATGAAAGTCCTGATAAACATTTCCTTCAAAAATCCTTTAAAAATCCACAATTATTGAAATGAAAGTCCTAGTAAAAGTATTCTTCAAAAATCCTTTAAAAATCCACGATTACTGACATGAAAGGCCTAGTAAAAATTTCCATCAAAAATCCTTTAAAAATCCGCGATTATTGACATGAAAGGCCTAGTAAAAATTTCCATCAAAAATCCTTTAAAAATCCACGATTATTGACATGAAAGTCCTGGTAAAAATTTCCTTCAAAAAATCCTTTAAAAATCCACGATTATGGAAATGAAAGTCATAGTAAAAATTTCCTTCAAAAATCCTTTAAAAATCCACAATTATTAATATGAAAGTCCTAGTAAAAAATGTCCTTTAAAAATCCTTTAAAAATTCACGATTATTAAATTGAAAGTCCTGGTAAAAATTTCCTTCCAAAATCCTTTAAAAATCCACGATTATTGACAAAAAGTCCAATAAAAATTTCCTTCCAAAATCCTTTAAAAATCCACTATTATTGACATGAAGGTCCTGGTAAAAATTTCCTTTAAAAATCCACGATTATTGACAAGAAAGTCCTAGTAAAAATGTCCTTCAAAAATCCTTAAACAATTCACGAATATTGTCATGAAAGTCCTGGTAAAAATTTCCTTCAAAAATCGTTTAAAAATACACGATTCAACAATCCTTCAAAAATTCTTTAAAAATCCACAATTCAAAAATCCTTTAAAAATCCACGATTCAAAAATTCTTGAGATCCTTTAAAAATCCACGATTCTAAAATCCTTCAGAGATCTTTTAAAATCCACGATTCAAAAATCCTTTAAAAATCCACGATTATTGACAAGAATGTCCTAGCAACAATTTCCTTCAAAAATCATTTAAAAATCCACGATTCAAAAATCCTTTAAAAATCCACGATTCAAAAATCCTTTAAAAATCCACGATTCAAAAATTCTTTAAAAATCCACAATTCAAAAATCCACGATTATTGACATGAAAGTCCTAGTAAAAATTTCCTTCAAAAATCCTTAAAAATTCATGATTATTGTCATGAAAGTCCTGGTAAAAAATTCCTTCAAAAATCCTTTAAAAATCCACGATTATTGACATGAAAGTCCTGGTAAAAATTCCCTTTACGATTATTGACATGAAAGTCCTGGTAAACTTTTTCCGGAATATTGGAACTTGAGAGGAGATCAAGTTATATATTCTTCTCTTCCAAACATTTTTCTCAGTGTACTCCTTTAAGGAGCTGCATACCTCCCTTTCCGCGAGGTAACCTTGCCTGTTGGCATGTTGAATGTAGTGGATATCTATATCTCAATATCCTTTTGCTGACTTGTTCCCCTCCCTACTCTCCACCAATCATACCACAATGCGAGCACACATACGTCCGAATATTGCCACACATCAGAGTGCAGTTCCCATACGGTCATAGCCACCTTCTACATTTCTCAGCATTTCTTGGCTCAGCTTCATCTTCGTCTGTTTCCTTAGAAAATTGCAAAAATCGAAGACGTCACTTTAGGGCAGGTTATCTACATGTGGACGGACCTCTCCTTAAGACTGTAGTGAAGGGAGGAGAGCGCACTATGGACAATGATGTGCCAACCATTCGTTATGCTATACATGACTCCGTATACATGTATGTGTGTAGTTGGTGTGGTGGTGTAAGTGTAATTAAAATCCCTTGATTAATATGTAAATTTAATGAGATTACGAATGAATTCAACGAATAAGATTAGTCGGAATCCAACATTGCCGGGTTGTGGCGTTGATGGTGGTGAGGGTATATGGACAACAACGACAACCACAATAATAAACAGTGTAGTTCTTGTTGTTGTTGCCTTGTCATTGTCGAAGGTACACCAATGTAATGAGGTTATACCTTTTTTTGCTATGTGGCTGTTGGAGGTAACCTAATGAGAATTTAGGAGCAGAAACAATAGGTCTCAAAAGTCCTTTTAAAAAATAGTGCCAGATGTTGGGGAAAAATATCGAATATTTTTTTCTTTAAATTTTACGATTAACGGCCTGAAAGTACTCACAGAAAATTTTCTAAAGTCTAATTTTCTGACAAACCTTTTGAAAATTTCCCTTAAAAAATCCTCGATTTTGATCCTAGATTTCCTGGTAAAAATGTACATTAGAAATTCAAAATTATTGCCCGGAAAATCCTTTTAAAAATATTTTTTCATAGCCCTCACAGTAAAAGAAAAAAATATTTAATAATCCACGCGCATTTTCCTGAGAGTTCTTCTTAAAATCTCGTTGTTCACTGTCCTGAGAGTCCTACTAAAAATGTTCCTCAGTAATATACCATTATGGTCATGACAGCCCTGAAGATCTCTTCCCTTTAATAAATCATTATTATTCTTCTGAGAGTACTAACCAAATTTTCCTTTAAAAACGCGATTACTGAACTGAAAGTCCTAGCAAAATTTTCCTTCAAAAAATCCCCTGAAAATCCAAAATTTTTACCCTGAGAGTCCGGATAAAAATTCCCAATAAAAACCATGATCAATGGGCCAACATTCATGGTAAAAGAGTCCCACAATTATTGCCCTGAAAGTCCTGATAAAAAAATCCGCGATTTTTGTCCTCAAAGTACAGGCAAAAATTTATTTCAAATATCCTTAAAAGTCCACGCCTATTGTCCTCAGATTCCTGGTCAAAAAGTCCCGTTAAAAGACGCGAAAATTTTTCTCAAATATTCTCTTAAAAATTAACGATTATTGACCTAAAAGTCTGGGTAAAAAAAAAATTCTGTCAAAATCCACGATTTTTGTCCTAAAAGTCCAAATCTTCGATTATTGCTCTGCAAGTCCAGATCAAATTTCCTTAAATGGTAACGATTATCGTTCTGTCAATCAAAATGTCCTTTTAAAATTTACAATTATCGCCCTGAAACCTCTGCTAAAAATATCCATCGAATATTCCTTAAAAATCCCAGAATATTGCCCGGAAAGGTCTGTTATATATTCTTTAAAAAATTCTTTCAAAATCCTTGTAAATCGTTCCTTCAAAAATGCATGATAGCTGAACTGAAAGCCCTTGTCAAGTATCCTTATAATAATCTCAAAACTCCAGTATTATCGAGATGATCTTTAAAAATCGACGATTGTTGTCCAAAAAAGTCCTACTGAAATTTCCTTCAAATATCCTTTAAAAATCCAAATCAAATTTCCTTCAAGTATCCTTCAAAAATCCCTAATCCCTTTTACCCTAATAATCCTGGTCAATATTTCCCTTAAAAAGCCACGATTTTTATACTGACAATCCTGGTCGAGATGTCCACGATTATTACATGGAAGACCTGGTAAAAACTTTCTTGAAATATCCTTTAAATACTCAAAAAGGAAGTCCTGTAAAAAAACCTTTCAAATATCCTTTAAATAAATGATAGCTATGGTCAAAATGTGCATTATTGCTCGGAATGCCCTGGCAAACATGCCCTACAGAAAAAATCCACGATTATTGAAATGATAGTTTTGGCCGAAATGTCCTTCAAAAATTTACGATTGATAGTCCTGGTAAAATATTCTTAAAAATTGTACGATTTTTGCTCTGAAAGTCCTAGTAAAAGATTCATACAAAAATCCATGATTACTGACCAAAATGTTCTTACAGATGGCCTTAAACATCCTGGTAAAAAAAATCCTTCAAAAATCCTTTAAAAATCAATGAATATTGACCTGAAAGGCTTGCAAAAATTTACCTCAAACTTCCTTTAAAAATCCATTGCCATGACAATCCTAGTCAATAAGTGCCTTGCCTAACCATAAAAGCGCCACAAAATCTACGACTATTGTCCTGAAAGACCTGGTAAAAAATCCTTAAAACTCCTTTCAAAATCCACGGTTTTTGCCCTGACTAAAAAGTCCAGGTGAAATCCATGATTATTTCTCGGACAGTACGGGTCAAATGTCCTTTAATAATCCAGGATTATTGCCCTGAAGGTCCTGTTCAAATTTCCATCAAATACACTGTTATTGACACGTCCTCTCACAACCTATAATTATTGCTCTGAAAGTCCGGGTCAAAAAGTCATTTTAAAATTCACTATTATTGCCCTGTAAGTCCTAATAAAAATATCCTTCAAAAATTCTTTTAAAAAAATCCTATCAAATCAACGATTTTTCCCCTGAGAATCCTGGTTAAAATCTCTTCAAAACTCCAAGTTTACTGTCGATTTTTACCTTGGCAGTCCTCCAAAATCTTTCAACTAAAAATCCTCAGAAAATCTAGTAAACATTTAATTTAAAAACCCCATTTGAATATTCACGATTTTCGCCCAGATTATTATCCTAAAAATCCTGAAAAAACATCCTTTAAAACCCATGATTATTGCCCTGACAGTCCTGAACAAAATTCCCCTTTAAGTCCAGGATTATTATCTTGAAAGTCCTTTGAAGTAATGTCCTTAAAATCCTGGTAACAAATTTCATTCAAAAGTCCTTAAAAAGTTCACGATTGTTGCCCCAATTATTGTCATTTAAAACAAAATGTCCTGCAAAAATCCTCGATTATCGACCGAAGAGACGGTTAAAAATCTCCTTCAAAAAATCTTTAAGAAAATCCACAATTCTCGTTAAGAATTCTTTGAAAATCCGCTATTATTGGCTGAAAGTCTTAGTAAAGATGTCATTTTAAAATCCTCTATTATTGCAGTAAAATTCCCTATAAAAATGTCCTTAAAATATCCTTCAAAATCAACTATTATTGGTCCGAAAGTCCTGGTAATTTTTTTTTAAAGTCCTTCAAAATTTAGGTTTGTTGGTCTGAAAGTCCTAGTAAAAATTGAAAAGTACTTTTAAAAATCCACGATTATTGCCATGAGAGAGTCCTTTATAATAAATCCTTAAGAAAATCCAGCTTAGGCTCTGATAATCCTTTTAAAAATTCCTTTCAAAAATCTATTTTTTATTATTTCCTGAAAGTCCCCGCGAAGATATCCTTTCAAAATTGACGATTATTATCCCGACAGTCTTTGTAAAATGTTTCTTCATAAATCGAAGATCATCCCTCTTTAAAATATTCTCTAAAAAATTGTGAGACCTTAAATTCCTCCCCTCAAATTGTTCGCTGGGTCATCGATTAATAAGAAAATTGTGAAAAACGCATTTAGTCATTTTGGAAGTTTTGTATGGCAAAACCAAATTTTTGTAGTTGTTGTCCTGCCGTTGACGACGATGATGTTAATGATGAGCTGCACTACATGTTCCACAGCACCCAAGCAAGTGTCTCCCTCCCAGAAGAAGATGAAGAAGGCATAAGTGTAAATGCTCATTTGTTGGTCCAATGTCTAAGGACTGGCGAAAAGCGACTTGGCCACAACTTTGATGAGGAGCCGGATGATGTTGATTTTTGCATATCATTTTCACCACCTTACCATCGAGCGTGAGTGTGTGTGTGTGTGTGCTTCAGCTACTTCTAAGTACTTCTTATACCTCCAAAGGCACTTCGTCCTCCGCTCCTCCTCCTTCTAGTGCCCCACTTGGCTTGTTTGTGTAATAAGGTGTTGTTGACAGTGTGAGGTCGACCGCCACCGACACCGCCATCACAGATAGCTTTTGCAGGCTGATTTGTAGGTGTGTGTAGGTATGTTCTTTTGCCACATATTGGTTTCTGTGTAAGTTATGTGTTGTTGCCAGTTCGAAATGGCCTGTTAGCTGGCCCTTCTTCCTGCTGCTGCCGTTGTTGTTGTTGCTGCTTGAAGTAACACATAATTGTACTTAAACATTTAACACGGCCTTGTTAACATTTTCCCTGGAAGGTGGCTGTGGCGATTGACTTGAAATGATACCAAGGCTATGGTGAGCCATGGGTTTGTGTAGTTTCGTCCGGGTAAAACTTTGCGACCACCCAAGAACTATTGAAAAACATTAAATTTTTGAGAAAAAGAATGAGATGATGGTCCTTGAAAAAAGAATACACCATTATCCAAAAAATTGATAAAAAATCTAAGATTTTTTTTTCAATTTCAATGTTTTGAAGGCCTTGAAGAAATATTTAAAGGTATCCAGGTTTCTGAAAAAATATTCAAAAAAATATTGAAATATACAATTTTTTATCCATCCCCCCCTTCCCTATGCTCCTACCGCCACTCTTGTCAAATGTCATAAATATTCAAGATTGTTGACCTAAACGTCCTAGTCAAAATGTCCTGTAAAAATGCACAAATATTGCTCTGTAGGTCCTTGTAAACATTTGCTTTAAACTCTCTTTCAAAATCCAAGATTATTGACATGACAATCCTGGTCAAAATTTTCCTTCAAAATCTACGATTATTACCCTGAAAGCTCTGGCTTAAGTTTCCTTTTTAAATCAACAGCATTTGTCCTGAAAGTCCTGCCATTAAAATCTACGATTTTTGCCCTGAGAGTCTTAGTTAAAAAGTCCTTACGAAATCCATGATTATTGCTCGGACAGTGCGGATCAAAATGTCCTTTGAAAATCCTCGGTTATTGCCCTTAAGGTCCTGATCAAATTTCCTTCAAATACCCTTTCAAAATCCACGACATTTGTCCTGAATGTCCTGCTCAAAAAATTTCTTTAGAAATCCATTTAAAATCCACGAAATTTGTGCTAAAAGTCCTGCTAACAAAATCTTTTTAAAATCCTAATTTTTCGTCCTGAGAGTCTTGGTTAAAAAGTTCTGGCTAAATCCGTGGTTATTGCTCAGACAGTCTGGGTCAAAATGTTTTTTTTAAAAATCTTGGTTATTGCCCTCAAGGTCTAGGTCAAATTTCCTTCAAATACCTTTTAAAAATCCACGATATTTGTCCTGAAAGTCCTGCCAAAAAATTCTCTAGAAATCCATTTAAAATCCACGACATTTGTCCTGAAAGTCCTGCTAGTTTTTTTTTCAAGTCATTTTAAAATTCTCAGTTTTTTTTTCTGAGAGTTTTGCTTAAAAATTTCTGGCGCAGTCCATGATTATTGCTCGGACAGTCCGGTTCAAAACGTCATTTAAAAATCCTAGGTTATTGCCCTGTAGGCTCTGGTCATATTTCCTTCAAATACCCTTTAAAAACCCACGAAAGTCTTGCAAAAAAATCCCTAAAATCCACAATTTTTTCCCGGAGAGTCTTGGTAAAACGTGCTTACGAAATCCATGATTATTGCTCGAACAGTCCTGGTTAAAATGTCTTTTGAAAATCCTCGGTTAATGCCCTAAAGATCCTGGTCAAATATCCTTCAAATACCCTTTTAATATCCAAGACATTTGTCCTCAAAGTCCTTGTTAAAAAAATTCTTTAAGAATCCACGATTTCTGTCCTGAGACTATCGGTTAAAAAGTCCTGGCGAAATCCATGATTATTGCTCGGATAGTCCGGGTCAAAATGTCCTTTAAAAATCCTGGGTTATTGCTCTAAATGTCCTAGTTAATTATCCTCCAAATATCCTGCTAAAATATCTTTAAAATCCATTTAAAATCCACAATTCTTGTCCTGAAAGTCTCGGTTAAAACGTCCTGGCGAAACCCATGATTTTTGCTCGGACATTCTGGATCAAAATGTCCTTTAAAAGTCCTAGGTTATTACCCCAAAGGTCCTGGTCAAATTTCCTTCAAATACCATTTTAAAACCCACGAAATTAGTCCCGAAAGTCCCGCTAAAAAAATTATTTAAAAAATCCCCAATTTCTGTCCTAAGAGTCTTGGTTCTGGCGAAATTCAAGATTATTGCTCGGACAGTTCGGGTCAGAATGTTCTTGCAAAATACTGGGATATTCCCCTAAAGATCCTGGTAAACTTTCCTTCAAATGCCCTTTTAAAATTCAAGACATTTACCCTTAAAGTCCTATTAAAAATTATTTAAAAATCCTTTTAAAATCAACGATTCTTGTCCTGAGAGTCTTGGTTAAAATTGAAAATTTGTCGGATATTTCCCTACAGGTCCTGCTCACATTTCCTTCAAATACCATTTTAAAATCCAAGGCATTTGCCCTTGAAATACCCTTTTAAAATTTACGACATTTGTTCTGAAAGTCCTGCTAAAGAAATTCTTTAAAAATCCTTTTAAAATTCACGATTTTTGTCTTGAGAGTCTTGGTTAAAAAGTCCTGGCAAAATCCGAGTCACAAGTTTTGGTCAAAATGTCCCTTTTAAAATTCATTGTCTTTGCCTTAACAGTTCTGTTCCAAATTTTCTTTAAAAATCCTCGATTATTGCCCGTAAGTCCATATCAAAATTCGTCCGGAAAATTCTTTAATTAAGTACTTTTTTATCCTTACAACTAAATTATCCTTGTCTTGGCATCCCCGGTTAAATGTCTTTAAAATTCAAGATTGTCGACCTAAAAGTCCTAGTCATAATGTCCTGTAGGTCCTTGTAAAAATTTACCTCAAAGTTGCTCTAAAAATCAACGTCAGTCCTGGTCAAAATTTCATTCAAAACCCTACAATTATTGCCTTGACACAATTATTGGCCCAAAAGTCCTGGTAAAATATTCCTTCGAAAATCCTTTAAAAATCCACGACTATTGACCTGAAACATCTAGTAAAAATGTCCTTAAAAATTAATGGTAATTCTGGTCAAAATGTCCTTTAAAAATCCAGGATTATTGACCTGAATGTCAAAAAAGCCCTTTAAAAATCCACGATTATTGACCTGAAATTTATTCTGGTCAAAAGTGTCCTTTAAAAATCCACGATTATAGACATGAAAGTTCTAGAAAAATTAATGGTTATTCTGTTCAAAAATGTCCAGGATTATTGACCTGAAAGTTCTAGTAAAAATATCCTTAAAAATCAATGGTTATTCCGGTCAAAAATGTTCTTTAAAAATCCACGATGTTTGACCTGAAAGTCCTAGTAAAAATATCCTTAAAAATCAATGGTTATTCTGGTCAAAAATGTCCTTTAAAAATCCCTGATTATTGACCTGAAGGTCCTAGCAAAAACATGCCTAAAAATCAATGGTTATTCTGGTCAAAATGTCCTTTAAAAATTCACGATTATTAACCTGAAAGTCCTAGCAAAAATGTCCTTAAAAATCAATGGTTAATCTGGTCAAAAATGCTTTTAAAAAATCCTCGGTTATTGTCCTAAAAATCCTGATAAAAAATATCCTTAAAAATCCACGGTTGTCCTTTAAAAATCCTCGGTTATTGCCCTGAAAGTCCAGGTCAAGTTTCCTTCAAATGGTCAATATGTCCTGTCAAAATCCTTGATTACGGGTCTAATGTCCGGATAAAAATGTCCTTAAAATTTTAATGGTTATTCCGGTCAAAAAAGCCCTTTAAAAATCCACGATTATTGGCCTGAAAGTCCTAGTCAAAATGTCCTTAAAAATCAATGGTTATTCTGGTCAAAAATGTCCTTTAGAAATCCATGATTACTGACCTGACAGTCCTGATTCTATTTTCTTTTAAAAGTCCACGATTTTAATCCTGAAAATCCTGGCAAAAGTATTTTTAAAAATATCTCTGTTATTGTCCTAAAAATCCTGTTAAAAATATCCTTAAAAAATCGATGGTTGTCCTTTAAAATCCTCGGTTATTGCCCAAAAGGTCAAATTTTCTTCAAATGCCCTTTTAAAATTCACGACTATTGACATGGTCCACATGTTCTGTCAAAATTCATAATTGCGGTTCTGATAGTCCTGGTCAAAATGCTCTTTTGAAATTCACTATTATTGTCCTGTAAGTCCTAGTAAATATGTCCTTTACAAATCTTTTTAAAATATTTATTAATCATTGATTTATACAGAGAAGTAACAGAAGATGTGATAAACTCTTTTAAACCATTCCCCCCCCCCCCCTTCCCTATGCTTCTACTACCACACACATGTGCCCCGATCGTCATTACTTTTAATGATGTGGCAAGAAATTATGTTTTCGACTTAAGTTATTTTATGCTTTTTATGGCCCAAACACCACCTTCCTCGCGATATCGCTACTCACAAAGAAAACTGGCTTCGCGTTAATTATAGTGTTTGCAGCGATATTGGAAAAGATAAATAAAAAATGCCACAGAGAAACTGGATTCCTAATTCAAAACTGAGCCCCTTTCTCATTTGTGGTGCAGGCGTGGAAAGAGTCATTGTTGTAGCCTTGGCTATCGAGGATGTTTCGTATTCTAGTGATAGCTGCACAAAATTATGATGGCTAATTTGTATGGATATCACTGCCATTTACTTTTGAATGTCTCCGTCGTTCTTTGGTAATATATCCGCGTTTAATGACTGCTTTGTTTTAAAGGAGAGATGTTGTTGTTTGGCTCTTTAGCAATTATTTGCCAATTGATCATCATGGAGTGTGGAAGGACAAAAAGGGCCAAAAGGGATTTAATAATCCGATTTTTTGGGGACATTCTAAAAAGTATAAAAAATATTTTGAATATTTTTTTAAAGACACACAGGTTTGTGACTTAAGAAAAAATATGTATTTTTTTAGGACCCAAAAAAATGAAAAATAATTTATTTTCCTGGAGTAGCCAACGTGTACTTCTTTTAAGAATATTTTTCCGAAGCAGCATGGCTTTTTTTAAGGTTTCTACAGAGTATTTCAAGAAAATTTTCATTCTGATGAAAACATTAAGATTTTTCCACTGGAAAATGCAATATAAGTTGAAGCCCCACGTTGGGCGCCATTTTCGGCAAATGTTTAAAACAGGTATTTATTCAACAATTTTCCCGGCTGTGTTACGTATATGTTCTGTCTCCATGTTTAGGCCATTTCTATCAGTCCATCTTCTTGGTATCTCAAATGAAATCCACCGATTTCTTGCAACCTCTACTTCAAATGAGCCCTCTTTAAGGACGAGTACCATTCAAAGTAAGTTATTCAAACATGCATACAAACTCACAATACCTTCGCTACACCTTTGTAATTTTCACTGCACATTTGTTGTAATATTAATTTCGAGTTGTTGTATTTGTATTTGTTGTTTTTTTTCGACTGTGCTGCTGCCACTGCCGCTCCTGTCGCTGCTGTTACGTTTGGTTCATTTCTTTAAATTGTTATGTCGTGTTTGTGTACAAATTATCTAAAATTGTTCATATATGACGACAATGTTACCCTTCTGAGATCCCCTTTCTCCTCCCCTCCCTCCGCACCATTTTCCATTTTGCTCAGCATTTAACTACGGCATCTTATGACCACATTCAAGTTATTACCGGTAATGTTATTTCCCTATCCTCTCTTTGGTTCGTTTACAAACTTGTAGTTGTCGTGTAGCATTCAGTTGGTTGTTGTTGTCGTTTTTTGTTTTTGTTTCTAGAAATCCTTTGGCAGCTCCAATGGGGAGTTGGCGCTCAATTTTTGCTTCATTACGTTTTTGGTCATTAGCAATTATCATTATCATTACCATACCATTGCGAATGAACATTTAATTTGGTCTACAATCGATAAACATATTCATGCATGCAGACATTTTCGGAGGCCTGTAGATGGTATATTTCTTCTTCGCCTTCTTCCTCTTTTTTGGTGGGGAAAAGGATACACTGGGGGAAAAATTATTATTATTTCGTAGAAAATCCTCTATTTTCTGGAAAAAATACTGTGGCCTAGGAGGCAAGGAAAATCTTACATGGAAATGTCCACGCCTTATAAGGTCCTTGAAGAAATAAGTTCTAAAAAATACACGCCTTAACAGGTCTTGAAAAAAATAAAACAATTTATTTTTTAAAAAGTACATGGTTTATCAGGTCCTTGAAAAAATAATTAAAAAATCCACGGCAATCAGGTCCTTGAAAAAAATAATTTTAAAAAATCCATGCCTTCTCAGGTCCTTGAAAATATATTTTATATAAAAACCCACACTTTATCAGGTCCTTGAAAAAATATATTTTTTAAATTCATCCCTTATCATGTCCTTAAAAAATAATTTAAAAAAATCCAAGTCCATACCTCATTGAGTCCTTAAACACTAATTTTTAAAAATCCACGCCTTATAAAGTCCATACCTCATCGCGTCCTTGAAAAATAATTTAAAAAATCCACGCCTTATAAGGTCTTTGAAAAAATATTGTTTAAAAAAATCCACGCCTTATAATGTCTTTGAAAAAATATTGTTTAAAAAAATCCACGCATTATAAGGTCTTTGAAAAAATATTGTTTTAAAAAAATCCACGTCTTATCAAGTCCATACCTCACTAGGTTCTTGAAAAAATATTGTTTAAAAAAACCACTCCTTATAGGTCCTTGAAAAAATATTATTTAAAAAAATCCACGCCCTCACAAGACCATACCTCATTGAGTCCTTGACAAAATAATTTAAAAAAATCCACGGCTAATCAGGTCCTTGAAAAAATATTTTTAAAAAATCCATGCCTTGTCAGGTCCTTTAAAAAATAATTTAAAAAAATCCACGGCTAATCAGGTCCTTGAAAAAATATTTTTAAAAAATCCATAAGGCATCCATAAGGTCCTTGAAAAAATATTTTGTATAAAAACCAACGCTTAATCCTTAAAAAAAAAAATTAAAATTCACGCCTTATCAGGCCCTAAAAAAATAAAAAATCCACGCCTTATCAGGTCCTTTAAAAATAAAAATAATCCACGCCTTATCAGGTCCTTAAAAAAAGTAAAAAAATCCGCGCCTTTTAATGTCCTTGAAAAAATATTGTTTAAAAAATCCACGCCTGGTAGGTCTTTGAAAAATCATTTTTTAAATAAGTCCACGCTTTATCTGTTCCTTGAAAAAATATTGTTTAAAAAATCCACGCCTGGTAGGTCTTTGAAAAATCATTTTTTAAATAAGTCCACGCTTTATCTGTTCCTTGAAAAAATACTTTTTAAAAAATCCACGCCTTATCAGTTCATTGAAAAAATATTTTTTAAAAAATTCACGCCTTATCAGTTGCTTGAAAAAATACTTTTTTAAAAAATCCACGCCTTATCAGGACATTGAAAAAATATTTTTTAAAAAATCCACGCCATACCAAGTCTTTAAAAAATCATTTTTTATCTGGTTCTTGAAGATATATTTTTAACAACTCCACGCATTATTATTTCCTTGATTTTTTTAAATCTACTTTTCATTAGGTCCTTAAAAAAATATTTTTAAAAAATTCACGCTTCATTAGGTCCTTGAAATATTATTTTTTTAAAAATCTACGCCTTATCAGTTGCTAGGAAAATTATTTTTTAGAAAATCAAAGCCTCACCAAGTCTTTGAAAAGATATTATCTAGGAAATAAACGCCTTATCAGGTTTTTAAGAAGGTCCTTAAAAAATTTAAAAAATAATCGAACTTCATTAGGTCTTTTAAAAATATATATTTTTTTAAAAAAATCCACGCCTTATCAAGTTCTAGAAAAATATTAAAAACAAAAAAATCCGAACTTCGCTATGTCGTTTAAAAAATAGTTTTTAAATCACGCTTTATCTTGTCCTTATTTTTTTCAAACCACGCTTCCTAGTAATACAGGTGGGCTTTTTAAAAATATTTTTCAAGGACCTTCTTAGTAACAAACGTGGATTTTTTAAAGAATATTTTTCAAGGACCTTCTTCGGAATAAATGTGGATTTTTTAAGGAATATTTTTCAAGTACCTTAAAATAAATAAACGTGGATTTTTCAAAAAAATATTTTTTAAGGACCTACAAAAAAAAATAAACTTGGATTTTTAAAGAATATTTTTTAAGTACCTTCAAAATAAACGTGGACTATTAAAGAATATTTTTTAAGGACCTTCAAACAAATTAACGTGGATTTTTTAAAGAAAAGTTTTCAAGGACCTTCTGTCCTATAAACGTGGATTTTTAAAGAAAAGTTTTCAAGGACCTTCTGTCCTATAAACGTGGATTTTTTAAAGAAAAGTTTTCAATGATCTTCTGTCCTATAAACGTGGATTTTTTAAAGAAAAGTTTTCAAGGACCTTCTGTCCTATAAACGTGGATTTTTTAAAGAAAAGTTTTCAAGGACCTTCTGTCCTATAAACGTGGTTTTTTTAAAGAAAAGTTTTCAAGGACCTTCTGTCCTATAAACGTGGATTTTTTAAAGAAAAGTTTTCAAGGACCTTCTGTCCTATAAACGTGGATTTTTTAAAGAAAAGTTTTCAAGGACCTTCTGTAAAATAAACCTGGATTTTTTAAAGAAAAGTTTTCAAGGACCTTCCTCGAAATAAACGTGGATTTTTTAAAGAAAAGTTTTCAAGGACCTTCCTCGAAATAAACGTGGATTTTTTAACAAATATTTTTCAAAGACCTTCTAAAAATAAACGTGGATTTTTAAAATAAAAATGTTCAAGGACCTTCCGACAAATAAACGTGGATTTTTTAAAGAAAAATTTTCAAGGACCTTCTGACAAATAAACGTGGATTTTTTAAAGAAAAATTTTCAAGGACCTTCTGACAAATAAACGTGGATTTTTTTAAGAATAATTTTTAAGAACCTTCTGGAAAATAAACGTGGGTTTTAAAAATTATTTTTCAAAGACTTCTAAAAAATAAACGTGGGTTTTAAAAATTATTTTTCAAAGACCTTCTAAAAATAAACGTGGATTTTTTAAAAATTATTTTTCAAAGACCTTCTAAAAATAAACGTGGATTTTTTAAAGAATATTTTTTAAGAACCTTTTGTCAAATAAACGAGAATTTTTTAAAGAAAAACTTTCAAGGACCTTCTGATATATATATACATGGATTTTAAGAATATTTTTCAAAAACCTTCCGAAAAATAAACCTGGATTTTTTAAAGAATATTTTTCTAGGACCTTCCCCACGAATTTAAAAATATTCGTAAAAGACCTTCCCAAGGACCTTCTTCGGAATAAACGAGTATTTTGAAAAAAATTTGAACTTTTTAAGGACCTTCTGAAAAATAAATGTGGATTTTTAAAAAATAATTTTCAAGGACCTTCTATCAAATAAAATTGGTTTTTAAGGAAGATTTTTTAATGGCCTTCAGACCTCTGATCGTGGACCTCTAAACGTGGATTTTGTAAAGAATATCTTTAAATTACCTTCTGAAAAATAAATGTGGATTATTTAAAAAAGAATATTTTCAAGCACCTTCCTCGTAAAAAAACGTGGGTTTTAAAATAATTCATTTTAAGTACCTTCCTAGCAATAAACGTGGATTTTTAAAAGGATATTTTCAAGGCCCATCTTCACCAAATAAACTAGCATTTTTTACGAATATTTTTTAAACTTTTTTCCATAGGAAATTTCCTCGGAGGCTATAAATTTTTTTTCCCTAGGAAATTTCCTCGGAGGCCCTTCATATCTTTTTTTCTGAAAAACTTTTTTTCTGCGTGTCCTTCTCTCATTGTCTTAGCCTTGTAAAGACACTGCGTGTATTGCAAATTGAAAACGCTTTTATTTTACGAACATTGCATTTAGTGGCACTCTTAAATCTTTGTGGCCAGGCCAACCTATCCTCCCATCTCCGCTCCTTCTTCGTCTACACATCTCCTCCTTCTTATCTTCTTTATTAAATGAGTTGCAGTTTGATGGCAGCAAACATTGGTAGTTATTTGCAATACTTGATGTTGTAGCTTGGAGCTTGGTGTTGTTGTTGCTACTGCTGCTGCTGGTCCTGAGGATGATTTCATGTGGTATAACTGTTATATTTGACTGTTGTAAATATGGTATGTCGGTTGGTTGTTTGGTCGGCCGGCTGGCATATAAGCATGAATTCTTCAACTACTTACATTTGTCGTTTACTCCAAATTGATTTTCTTTGCTCTGATTTGTGTGAGCGTGTGAATATGGATATGTGAGTGTGCGTGTGTGTGTGTGCTTTTTTGGGATGCCTCAACAACAGCTGGGTATGCTGTGGCTGTGCTTGTTGAGCTTTAATTAAATAAGATTAATATGACGAGTTTATGGTGGAGCTTAGATGCGGTGCTGCTGCCTCAGCTGCCGCTCCATCTGCCTCCCAAACATGCGACATCAAATCAATCAAATTTGCCATGCCAATAATAATGCATTGGCGTCTACGGTTATTATCTATGCACTCGCTGTGGCAGGATAAGATAATAATGTGCAACCGTCATTTGGATTCATTGGAATTTGTTGTAGACCCCTTTCGTCTTCCCCTCCTTCCAGAGGTAGTTAACCACATCACTGCCACATAGCTGCTACTTTTTCCCCCGTGCAACATAACAAGCATATGTTAATTTGTGGCATATTGACTCCATCTTTGGCGTAATGGAAACATGTTTCCAATTCCAATATTTGTGCTCGCCATCCATGGACACATTAAGTTGTTACATTATTATTATGATTTTAAATAAGCAGAACAAACAAATGAAAATCGACAACAACAAAAAAAGCGAGAAGAGAAAATTGATTGAAGATGCTTAACCATAACGGCGAATACCATGTGACGCCTTGTAACCGTGTAATGAAGCAGATCATTTATCTTCGACTAACGGCCCGGTTTCTAATTTAATGAAAATGTGGCAACAGGTAATTAATTATTGAAGAGAAATTAAAATAGAGATATAAATTTTTTTAAATATAGGCTTAGGATCTGCTGTTTTCTCTAAAAATCAATAAAACTTTGGAGATGTTCCGAAAACATCGACGTTTTGTGGTCTTTTGGTATTTGACAAATATTTTTAAAAAATACACAGGAAGTCCTTCAATATTTTTCAAAGAGCAATGTTGGTCTGTTGGTACAGGATTTTTTAAAAATCCACGCTTCATTAGGTCCTTGAAAAAATATTTTTTGAAAATCCACGCTTCATTAGGTCCTTGAAAAAAATATTTTTTAAAAATCCACGCTTCATTAGGTCCTTGAAAAATATTTTTTAAAAATCCACGCTTCATTAGGTCCTTGAAAAAAATATTTTTTAAAATTCCACGCTTCATTAGGTCCTTGAAAAAAATATTTTTTAAAAATCCACGCTTCATTAGGTCCTTGAAAAAAATATTTTTTAAAAATCCACGCTTCATTAGGTCCTTGAAAAAAATATTTTTTAAAAATTCACGCTTCATTAGGTCCTTGAAAACAATATCTTTTAAAAATCCACGCTTCATTAGGTCTTTGAAAAAAATATTTTTTAAAAATTCACGCTTCATTAGGTCCTTGAAAAATATTCTTTAAAAAATTCACTTTTATTTGTCTTAAGATCCTTGAAAAATATGCTTTAAAAAATCCACGTTTATTGATCTGTTAATCCTTGAAAAATATGCTTTAAAAAATCCATGTTTATTGATCTGTTAATCCTTGAAAATTTTCTTTAAAAAATCCACGTTTATTGATCTGTTAATCCTTGAAAAATATGCTTTAAAAAATCCACGTTTATTGATCTGTTAATCCTTGAAAATTTTCTTTAAAAAATCCACGTTTATTGATCTGTTAATCCTTGAAAAATATTCTTTAAAAAATCCACGTTTATTGATCTGTTAATCCTTGAAAAATATTCTTTAAAAAATCCACGTTTATTAATCTGTTAATCCTTGAAAAATATTCTTTAAAAAATCCACGTTTATTGATCTGTTAATCCTTGAAAAATATTCTTTAAAAAATCCACGTTTATTGATCTGTTAATCCTTGAAAAATATTCTTTAAAAAATCCACGTTTATTTGTTTGAAGGTCCTTGAAAAATATTCTTTAAAAAATCCACGTTTATTTGTTTGAAGGTCCTTGAAAAATATTCTTTAAAAAATCCACGTTTATTTGTTTGAAGGTCCTTGAAAAATATTCTTTAAAAAATCCACGTTTATTTGTTTGAAGGTCCTTGAAAAATATTCTTTAAAAAATCCACGTTTATTTGTTTGAAGGTCCTTGAAAAATATTCTTTAAAAAATCCACGTTTATTGGCCTATTGGTCCTTGAAAAATATTCTTTAAAAAATCCACGTTTATTGGCCTATTGGTCCTTGAAAAATATTCCTTAAAAAATCCACGTTTATTGGTCTATTGGTCCTTGAAAAATATTCTTTAAAAAATCCACGTTTATTGGCCTATTGGTCCTTGAAAAATATTATTTAAAAAATCCACGTTTATTCTGGGCAATTTAATAAGGAAATTATTCCGACTTCAATTCCACGTTGGGCGCCATAATGCATTGAACATTGAAATATGATTTCGTGCATAAGAAAAACCTTGGAATCGGTCTATATTCCGGGTCTACACTCAGTCTGATAATATATATTTTTTTCTTTCGAATTCAAAAGATGCTCCTCTTCATGTGGGGGCGTGGCGCCCAACGTAAAGTACTAAAGTTACACATACGAAGAATTTGAAAGGTGTTGTAAAAAAATTATCTCAAATTTATTTCTCATTCTTTACTTCCAGTCCAAATATTGACTTGACCGTCTGCCTGGTGGCCTTAACTCTATCCGAAAAAATTATTAATGTATTATTTGTCATTTTTGCACATTGCGGCAATTAGTAATCCGTAATGTAATAAACACTAATAAATGCCTCTTCCCAAGTAGCTGCAAGGCAAAGAGCACAGCCAACATTTGTTGCCCCTAACCTGCAACATATTTCAAATGGTTTGATGGCCTGCCTGCATAAACATGAACTCTCCGCCTGTCTGTCTGCCTAGCGCTCGCTATGATTTGTTGCAGCTTCATGAGGCAGCGCATTAATTTAATATTCAGCAAATTAGAGTAGAACTAGTTTTCAAGTATCAAAAAATAAATGGAGAACACAAACTATTGCCGGCAATAAAAGGCCAAGTCAATGTAATTGCTGGAAATCTTGTTAGAAAATCGAGGATGCATTTGCATTGGGGTACCCTACATTGCGTATTGGGGGAGAGAGAGGGAAAATTGGATTTTTAACCTGAAAAGAGAAGAGAAAAGTACCCATTTTTTGTGGGAAAATGTATTCAGAGATTTTATGACTCTATTTAAGGTCGGATTTTTAACTGAAGTGCATATCTTTTCTTGGGTCACGTTGACCTCTCATAGCTTTCTCTCTCTCTCGCCTCGCTCTCCTTCTTGGTTTTTTTTCAAGGAAGCATATAGAAGCCATTCGATGTGGACACCGTGATGCATAACATCAATTGAAGAAAGCAATGGTCTTCATAGAAACCCACCTGTCGCCGATGTTCTGTTTTTTTTCAGATTGGGCGCCACTTTATGCTTTGAACATTGAAATAGCATTCGTCTATGAAACAGACGTAGGAATGGCTCTAATTTGTACTACTCGCAGCATAAGATCATCATTAAATGCCGACTTACGAAAATGTTGGGCTTCGTGTGGGCTGACAAAAGTGGCGCCCAACGGGACACCCAAACACATTTTAAGAAGGTATTTATTTTTTTAGAAAAATTTGAAAGCAAGGAAATGGTCCAGAATGCTTTGCCCTTCAATCCCACGTTGGAAAAATGGGATCTCCAACTGTTCAGGCAAACGGCTGAATTGCCTGGTAAAGCTTTGGAAGCAGCTACCGTGAGTGTGATGGTGGACAAACTTGCTCTCTGGAGCCCAAACAATATCCAAGACCAGTTTTTATCTAGATCGTTGTAACTGGCAGAAACGTAGAAAACGGTTGGAACCCAAATCCAGAGTAATGAAAAAAGCTTTTATACTTAGTTCTTTTAGAATTCTTTTTATTAGGATTGAACTGGATTTGGACTGTAAGGTTCAAGAGTCGAATTAGAATAGAATCCAAGATAATGCGGAAATTAGACTCCCAATATGGCCATTAGAGAAGGCCGATAAAAGAAAGTATGGAAATGGGAAAAGGAAAAACATAGCATATTTATCTTAACTTCGATAACAGTTCGAATGGATAGTACACTAACAATGGTGCTATTCATATTTAAGATACAATTTAAGAAAGTGAAAATGGTTTACGTTTTGACGTAAACATTCCGCCCCCCATGGCAAGGGGACATGACAATTATATAATCAATTCATTTAGGACTAAATTCATATGACTAAATGACTTAATGCATAACTTATTATATCATAATACAATATGTCTTTTCAAGTGATTTCAATTGGCATATTAGTATTTAAAAAAAAAGGTATCGTAAATTCAGAATAAAAGTGGTGGAAGAGAGTACAATTATTTGTATTAATTTGAAAATGTTCCATATAGCACTAATCCGAAAAGGGTATTTTGAGCTGTAGGAAGTCCATGGCGAATAAAGATGCCGTCGACTATAATTTTGGAATATATGTCAACCCCAATGACGATATCAACAGAAGCTGCCTTGTAGAATTTGCTATCTGCTAGGACGAAGTTTTTGAAACTGAGTTTTGAAGACTCGGGCAGCGATTGCTTAGGAGTTGTAATTCCAATCCTGTTCCTCATTCGCAATATAGCCTCTATTTTTGTCTTGGAATCGACGCAGGATGTCAAGGTGACGGGGCACATAACTTCATCTTCCAACTCGAGCGTAGACAACCCCAGCTTATCTACGAAGCGTTTTGAAATGCAGCTCATGGGGGCCGCGGAATCCAATAAACACCTTGCCAACTGTGTGCCATTTGCTCCGTTGATTTTGACGACTGCAGTAGGAAGAAGAGGGGTGGCATTCTGCCTAAGAAGTGCCGACAAAGAGGTAATACTGGATGTCGATGTTGACCTCGGTATTGAGCCGGTAGTGGCTGAAGAGTCCTTGGGGGTGGTGATATCAAGAGGGGTAACCGTCTTATTGGTCTTTTTTGTCGAGGATGATTTTGCCTTTTGTAACCTTGGGTGTTGATGTAACAAGGAGTGGTGCTTTTTGTGGCAATATCCACATCCTGTGGTGGTAAAACAGGTGCCCTGTGAATGGGTATGCGCCAGGCAGTTCATACAGTACCCATATTTCTTGACCGCATTTAACCTTTCGGCGGAGTTCATGGCACGAAATTTCCAGCACGATTTCAGAGGATGTTTTTTGCGGCACAACCTGCAGGCAAATTCCGAATAACGAGAAGACGAAGGACCCTTCATAGTAATATTGTAAATAGAGAACTGAAATAAAGGAACGAATTACAAAAAGAAAAATGGAATGGAAGTGAAA
The DNA here is from genome assembly GCF_030504385.1 of Musca domestica. Lineage (NCBI taxonomy): Eukaryota > Metazoa > Arthropoda > Insecta > Diptera > Muscidae > Musca > Musca domestica. The sequence goes on from NW_026712277.1 coordinate 888,529, forward strand.
TAGAAAATGGAAAAAATGATTTGTCTTAGGCTTTGTATGAGGATAAAGTCTAAGACTGGTTATCTGGTAAGATGACCAATTTTGTAATTGGCCGGGTGATTCTTCCCTTCTGAGTGAGAATGTCAGCAACGCGCACTTTCTGATCATTGCCATGATAGACACGAACCACTCTGCCCAAACGCCAACAGGTCGGAGGGAGATTTTCTTCCTGAATAACCACCAGCATATTTTCTTCGACATCGCGTTCTGGACTTTTCCATTTAGTCCTTTTATGAAGTTCCTTCAGATATTCAGTCTTCCACCTGCTACAAAAATGTTGATACATTGATCGGATTCGTTGCCAGCGATTTTGAATAGAAATGGATGACTGGGAAATTTCTGGTTCTAAGAGAGATAGTATAGGAGAACCGATTAAAAAGTGTCCAGGAGTCAATGCGGTGAAATCTGATGGGCTTTGAGAAGATGGGGATATTGGTCTAGAGTTTAGACACGCCTCAATTTTAGTCAGCAAGGTTTGAAATTCTTCGTATGTGTATTTTGTATTGCCAGCAATTTTGCGGAAATGTTGTTTGAAACTTTTTACGCCGGCTTCCCAGAGTCCACCCATATGAGGAGCTCCGGGAGGTATGAAATGCCATGTCAAATTTTGGTGGGCGTAATTGGACATTAGAGCTTGATTCGAGGTATCGATAAAATCCTTTGCGATCCTCTTGGAAGCTCCGACAAACGTAGTTCCGTTATCAGAGTGCAAATGGAGTGGACACCCACGACGGGAAACAAAACGGTTAAAAGCTGCCAGAAAATTGGATGTGGATAAGTCGGATGTTGCTTCAAGGTGAATTGCCTTTGTGGAAAAACAGACAAACACACACACATATCCTTTGGTAATCCGACAATATCTTCCAGTATAGCTCTTGATATCAAAAGGTCCTGCAAAGTCCAAACCGGTATGTGTGAATGGTCGGGATATTTCACATCTTTCTGGAGGCAATGCAGCCATCAACTGCTTTTGGCATCTTTTCTTATATATGACACAGATCTTGCAATTTCGTATAATGGATTTTATAAGATTTTGAACCTTTGGTATCCAGTATTGTGTACGGACCAATCGGAGGACAAGTTGATTGCCCCCGTGTAGACTTATCAAATGGATATATTGGACTAATAGTTTGGAATATTGACAGTTGTATGGAACAATTATAGGATGTCTCTCGTTGTAGGATAACTCTGGACATACTTCAAGTCGACCGCAAATTCGCATTAGACCTTCGGAATCTAAGAAGGGATTCAAACTCAATAGTTTACTAGAAGAAGGAATCGGTCTTTGGATACTCAGCGCCATGTACTCATTTGGGTAAAATAGCCTTTGGTATATGGATATCAGCTTTGAGCGAACATGGATGATTTCTTGAGCTTCTATGACGTTACCATAACGTCTATTATTGGTCTTATATCGTGGATGAGTACCATTTATAAAACGATATACATACGCCATAATCCTTAGAGCTCTTGGGTAGGAAGAAAAATTCGTTAAGTAATCGTGGAAGTTTTCGAAATATGCAAAATGTGTCTTTACCGACTTCTTCTCTAATTCAGTTGGTTGGACATCTTGATTAGAGTAATTTTCCCAAGGAGTGTCAAATTCAGATAACCATGCAGGACCTCTCCACCAAAGATCATTTTGGATTAGATCCTGTGGATAGACACCTCTACTCGCGAGATCGGCGGGGTTGTCCTCTGAACTGACGTGGTGCCATTTTGGTGGATCGACAGTTTGGATGATTTTAGAAATTCGATTTGCTACAAAAGTATTCCAATGACATGGTTGTTTTGCTAACCATGAAATCACAATGGTGGAGTCCGTCCAGCAATGTAATGAGTGACGGTGAACGTCGAATTGAGGCACTAAATTGTCAATTAGCTCAGCAAGGAGAGTAGCTGCACATAATTCCAGTCTAGGAATAGATAGGGACTTAATCGGTGCTACTTTCGTTTTGGAAGCCACTAAGTGGGTGTACACAGTAGTTGGAGAAACAATTCGAATGTATAGTACTGCGGCATAAGCCCTTTCTGATGCATCCGAAAACCCGTGGAATTCAATTTCATGGTCTGGGACAAAGTTAAACCAACGTGGAACACGAATCTCATTGATGGAAGAAAATGAAGACTGAAATGCTTTCCATAAGTCAATTGATTCTGGTGATATCTCTTCATCCCAACCCACTTTATCTAGCCATATTTTTTGCATAATTATCTTGGCTAATACAATGACCGGCGAAATCCAGCCAGCAGGATCAAATAGTTTTGATATTTGGGAAAGAACCTCTCGTTTGGTATAAGTATGGGGAGAAAATGCAATGGAGGAGAAATAAAACTGATCAGAATACGCATTCCAACGAATGCCTAACATTTTAGCTGCACAATGTGCGTTAAAGTCTAAAAAGCCATCATTAAGAAGATCATCGGGTGACAAGTCCGAGAGAATTGTTGTTGAATTGGAGGTCCATTTTCGCATGTTGAATCCTGCGGACTTCAGAGATAGGATTAATTCACGTACGGTTGAAATTGCTGTGTGTATGTCATGTGCCCCTGCAAGGGCATCATCCACATACATGCAATTCTTCAAAACATGACTAGCTAATGGATATGAATCATGGACGTCATTGGCTAGTTGAATCATCGTACGTATCGCAAGATACGGTGCACAGTTAACACCAAAGGTTACAGTTTTCAACTCGTAATCCTTTATTGGTTCAGTTGGATTCTGGCGGAACAGGATTCTCTGAAAGTGGGTGTGAGAAGGAGACACAAGGATTTGGCGATACATTTTCTCTATATCACCACTGAAAACATAGCGATAAAAACGCCACTTAAGGATGAGAATAGTCAAGTCGTTCTGTAAGGCTGGACCAGTGTACAAAACGTCATTTAGACTTGTACCATTCGATGTTGCGTAAGAAGCATTGAAAACCACACGGACTTTAGTGGTAGAACTATCTGGCTTCACAACAGCATGATGCGGCAAATAGTAATGATCGGGAAATTCTGAGATTGTAGGAGGTAGAACAGGAATCATATGTCCTAGTTTGACGTACTCTTCAATATTAAGATCATATTCTCTTTTCAATTCTGGATTTTTTAGCAGACGACTTTCATTCCGAATATATTGGGCCATCGCACCTTTTCTCGACTGACCTAAGGTTAGTGAATCGGAATATTCGTCTTTAAACGGAAGCGAAACAGTATACCTTCCATTCCCATCTCTAGTTGTCGTTCTCTGATAAATTTCTTCACATTGTCTATCTGCTTTGGACATTACACGCTGTTGTGGAATATTCTCCACCTCCCAAAATTTCAGAAGACTTTTTTCTAAAGCAATTTCGCAGAAGTACGATACACATGTAGAGAAGGACTTTGGAGCTTTGGTTGGAATGGGGCCAGTGAGGATCCATCCGAATACGGTCTCCTGGGCGAATAAGGATCCGCAAATCGCTCGCTGGCACCCAGATAACATGACAGAAGGAAGTAAATCTGCGCCAATTAGGATATCAATCTTGGAGCTTCGGTAAAAATACGGGTCAGCTAAGTCTAACTTTGGTAGCGAATAGAGAATATCAGACCCTATTGTGCAGGTTGGAAGGTTATTAGAAAGATGAGGCACAATTAAGGCTGAAACATCGATCTCGAAAGCTTTATCCGCATAGGAGCCCAGGATAAAGCGACATTCTTTTTGAACAGCAGCTGAAACCGTGTTATTAAGGCCTGATATGATAGCGGATGTAGGTTTGGAAGGTAACCTGAGGGCATTGGCAAGGTTTTGAGATATAAAGGTACCTTCTGAACCTGAATCTATGAGGGCCCTCGCTATATAACCAACACCTGCATGAATAACTTTTACTACAGCGGTACCAAGCAAAACGCCGTTTGAATTAACCGCGAAACAATTTTGAATAACATCGGTTGAAGAGTTAGTGGACTGTATGGAGGAATTTGGAGAAGCTTGGAATGCAAATGTCCTAGGCGTTTGAAGTGGTGTATTGGAAGCTGAAGGAGAAGTACTAATGGGTATATTTTGTTGCTCAGCATCCTTATGGAGGAGAGTATTATGTCGTTTTTGACATTTGAAGCAAGAATTTTTGCTTTTACAATTTTTGACAGCATGGGAGCTGGAAAAACAATTTAGACAGAGATTGCTGGCCTTTATTTCCGCCAATCTCTGTGCGTAATTAAATGCTAGGAACCGAGGACATTTCCTTATTATGTGGAATTCATTGGAACACAATCGACATTTAGTTTTGTTGACGTTGGTTTGGTATGTCTGAAGCCTGTCCTTCTGATTCTTTGTATTTAAAGGTCTGGACTTATCCCCTTTGGACTTGGAATCAGAAGAACTTCTCGTTTCAGAGACAGCCTCCAATGTTCTATACCGGTTGGTAAGAAATATATCCAATTCAGACCATTTTGGAATGCTGGTTTTATCCGAGAGTGTTTGTTCCCATAAAGTTAAAGTAGAATCTGGAAGACAGTTGGAACAAATGAACACGAAAATCGGATTCCAGCTTTCAACGTCAACATCATAAAGCTTTAGAGTGGATATACAAGAATTGATATCTCTTTGAAGCTTCTTGATGGATATTGCAGTTTCTGTATGAATATTGACAAGTGAAAATAAATTCTTTAGTTGGCCATTAACCAGCACTCGTTTGTTCTCAAACCTGGAACATAGATTGTTCCACGCTAAGGTGAATCCGGAATTCGTCAAAGGACTTTTCCTAACAATGTCGTGTGCTTCACCTTTGGTCTTCTGACTTAGGTAGAACAATTTTTCTACTGGGCTTAATTTGGAATTGCGTATGCAAATGGCCGTAAACATGTCACGAAAGCTTGGCCAGGATTTGTAGTCCCCATGGAATGTGGATAACTCAATTGGAGGCAAGTTAAAAGAGTTACTGGACCGTAAACTTGGACTAGAAGAGGAAGGAGAGAGAGGTTCCAGAGCTTCATTGAGCTTTGAGATACAACGACAGTAAGTGGAGTAGGATTTTTTATATTTATCCTTTACTGTCGCTACCTCATTGGTTTCTCGATCATCAGACACCTCTTCATCTTCTTCTTCATTTTCCAAATCCGCCAGACATTGCTCATAAGCTTGTTTAAGATGTGACCATGTGGATTTCACCTCTTCAGTGTGGGTTTCCAGCAAACAACGAGTTGTTAGAGGAAACTCATTGGCAATAAGTGCCGCTTCAAATTCTACCAAGCTGTCAGCTAGGCGAATGAATTTGTCGAGTGACATGACTACAAGCAAGAAGTTTGGTGGATCAAAGGCAAGAAAATGAATGAATAAAGATTATTCAGATAAGTGGTTATATCGGAGTAGGCAACTAGGACTGGTGAAAGAAACAACAAGCTGAGTTCACCGTATGTTCCAAATTTGAAAATGATGCGCAAATTTGAAAATGATGCAAAAATAGCATAAAATGTCCTGGTATAAAGTACGGATACCAATTGAATGCTGTTTTAGGAAAAACCAACTTGAAACGAACAGGAGATTGTTTTATGTATTATTATTAATTTCAAATTCCACTGGTGGAATATTTTTGTAATTTTATTGTATTTATTTTTTTTAATTACTTAATTATTTCCTTTAATTTGAGTTAAAGTTTTAATTATTACTATTTTTAATTCAAGTAGAAGTTTTTCTTTATTTTAGTATCAGTAGAATAGTATATTTCATTTCAATTAATTTTTTCCCAATAATTAACTAGTCTCTTGAGTTTAAAATTTCAATTAAATAATGTACTTGATTTTTTACTAATTATTAACTTTTTCTCAAATATCGATTAATTATTATTATTTTTTTTAACTTCAATTAAATAATTCTGAATTATTACAATTAATTTATTTAATTTTCAATATAAAGTGGAAATAACGACAAGTGTATAATTTTTTAATTATTGTGGAAAAGTGATATTTGGTACCACTGTGCGATGGTATCCAGATATAAATATTTTTATCTAATTGCTTCGAAATGTGCTTCAGATACATCACAAGCAAAAACACGACTTTGCCAAAGTAGAAAAGCAGCTGATCGTTCAAGAGTTCATTGAACTCAATGTAAGTGGAAAGAATTTGGAAGAATTGGAATAAATGGAATAATTTGGAATGATATGCTCCGCTCTGAGCAATCAATCCTCCGTTGGTATGTGTCGGACTCTCAAACAGCGAGAATGACACGTAAAAAATAAATAGAGAAAAGAACACAAATGTAACAACTGATTGAGTGGAGAACTCAAACTCTGCAGTAGTAGTTACACGGCAATGATACAACAACACGATTGAGTTGTAATCTCACCCACAATTGACTAGCGCATTCTCATTGGACATGCGCACTCAAAGCAGAGAATGTAAACATTGGTAGCAATTGGATGTATGTGGCTGAGGAAGAGAACGATGAGTTGAGCTTTAGTTTCAGCATGCACGAGAGAAGCGCATTCTCAGTGGACATGCGCATTCGAACAATAGAAAAGAAGAGAGTGATGCTGAAACTGAGTTAAGAGACGTGTGCAAGCTCTGATCACCACATACATGCACAAGAGTAGCATATGCTCACTCGGACCACAGAAGGCGAAGGTAAGCTGAAAAATAACTTAAGAGAACAAGGCAAGCTTGGATCTCAACATCCATACATAAGAGCATGTACTCAGTGGACATGCGCGCTGGGAAAGAGAATGGAATGGACAATGCAAGACGAGTGAACAACAGTATGGAAGAGATCGTGCATAGAGGTTGCTCACTTCACATGTGTATTATGAGTGTCTGAATGATAAATAAAGTCGTGTTCTCCGAGAACTGAGACACATCTTCCAATAGATTTACCATGTAAACATAAACTGCATTTGATACAACAGAAAGACGTTCTGATAACAAATAGCTAACAGTGCTGCTGTTGTAGATAAATGTTATGCCTCTGTTATTAACATAGTTCTACAGAACACGTTTTTTTATTTCAACAGCCTTATATATGTTACATTAAAGTGCAAAATTTTCTGTGTTCAAACAAATTTCCTCACTTATTTTGAATCTTTTTTCACACTATTTTTTCCTTGAACTTTCACGTGAGATTTCCTTTTTACAGATTCATTGAGTTAGAAAATTTTTTAAAAGGATCTTTTTAAGAAATTATTATTTTTTTAACTCACGCACAATCCTCTGCTTGGCTTAAGACAGGTAGCATATGCTGGAATCCGAAATCCTCTTATAATTCCTCTTGGTAATTCCACAATTGCCAATTGTATTCCTCCTTATTGATATTACCTTCTGAGCTAAGATAGTTGGGAAGATAGCCAGGTCTCCAAATATAGTTTTATATTCAAATTGTAGTATTTGTTTTAATTATGTATATTTTGATGATGTGAAAAAACCGAACTTTGTAATTTGTGCGAGATTAAATGCGATCTTCGACTTCTTTTTTTGTACTGATGATACGAAATAAACTAACAAGAAACATACCTCTAGGTATCAAAAGCTTCTGCAGCTGAAATCTCCGGAGAGCAGCTTGTCGATCCGGTTCGACGTGGACCAAAATGTTCAGGCAAACGGCTGAATTGCCTGGTAAAGCTTTGGAAGCAGCTACCGTGAGTGTGATGGTGGACAAACTTGCTCTCTGGAGCCCAAACAATATCCAAGACCAGTTTTTATCTAGATCGTTGTAACTGGCAGAAACGTAGAAAACGGTTGGAACCCAAATCCAGAGTAATGAAAAAAGCTTTTATACTTAGTTCTTTTAGAATTCTTTTTATTAGGATTGAACTGGATTTGGACTGTAAGGTTCAAGAGTCGAATTAGAATAGAATCCAAGATAATGCGGAAATTAGACTCCCAATATGGCCATTAGAGAAGGCCGATAAAAGAAAGTATGGAAATGGGAAAAGGAAAAACATAGCATATTTATCTTAACTTCGATAACAGTTCGAATGGATAGTACACTAACAATGGTGCTATTCATATTTAAGATACAATTTAAGAAAGTGAAAATGGTTTACGTTTTGACGTAAACACCAACCTAAAAAGAGAACACGAAAGCACCCCTATTTGTGGCAACATTTATTCGGCCATATCTTGACTTTACTTAGTGACGGATTTTCCATAAAAAGCCAAGAAACTGGACCTACTTGCGACTAGTTTCAGCGTCAGAAAATTATGGTGAATTCAAATTCAAATGAGGTTAGGGAATTGGAAGGGTATTGAATGGTCCCGTGAAAATGGCGCCCAACGTAAAACTCGATTATTTACTTGGAGTACATTTTTGGCTGAGCAATATTTGAAGTAACTTGATGAGGTAATCGATCCGATGAATTGTTAAGATGTCTAGAACATAAAGGGAACCATACGGGATCGATAGTTCTTCGGCCCCACATTGGGCGCCATATTACATTTTTCAGCGAAATATTAACTTCCCCAAAAAAACCATGAAAATGGGCTTTCCAAGCAAAGAAAATCGGCCTACCTTCGACTGGTTTCAGCGTGAGAAAATGTTGGTAAATTCAAATTGGGTTAAGGAATTGGAAGGGTATATTGCAGGGTCCCGTGAAAATGGCGCCCAACGTGAAACTCTATCATTTAGAGCACATTTTTGGCTGAGAATATTTGAAGTAACTTAATGAGGTAATCGATCTAGTAAATTGTGAAGATGTCTAGAACTTAAAGGGAAACCATACGGGATCGGTAGTTCTTCGGCTCCACATTGGGCGCCATATTACATATATAAGCGAAATATTAATTCCTCCATTAAAATCCATAAAAATGGGCTTTCTATGACAAGCTAAGAAACTGGACCTACTTTCGACTGGTTTCAACGTGAGAAAATGTTGGTAAATTTAAATTGGGTTAGAGAATTGGAAGGGTATTGCATGGTCCTGTAAAAATGGGGCCCAACGTGAAGCTCGATCCTTTAATTTTTTTTGCCGAGAATAATTGAAGCAACTTAATGAGGTAATCGATCCAATAAATTTTGAAGATGTCTAGAACTTAAAGATACACCTTACGGGATCGTTAGTTCTTCGGCCCCACATTGGGCGCCATATTACATATATAAGCGAAATATTAATTCCTCCATAAAAAACATGAAAATGGACTTTCCATAACAAGCAAAGAAAAGTGGCCTACTTTCGACTGGTTTCAGCGTTAGAAAATTATGGTGAATTCAAATTAGATTAGGTAATTGGTAGGGTATTTTGTGGTCCTGTACCAACGTGAAACTCGATCATTCACTTCAGACTACATTTTTGGCTGAGCAATATTTGAAGTAACTTAATGAGGTAAACGATCCAATGAATTGTAAAGATGTCTAGAATTTAAAGGGACACCTTACGGGATCGGTGGTTCCTCGGCCCCACATTGGGCGCAATATTTCATTTTTCAGGAAATATTAATTCCTCCATAAACAGCCATGAAAATGGACCTACTTCTAGCTGGTGTTAGAAAATTTTATGGGGAATGTAACATAGGTTTGGCATCGTATGGGCTGGCATAAGTGGCGCCCAACATGGAACTCGATCATTTTGCTTACTTAGAGTGCAGTTTTGGCTAAGTATATTTCAAGGAATTGTAAGCAATTTAATGAGAAAACCGATTCGATAGATTTCAATTCTATGTTGGGCGCCATAATGCATTGAACATCAAAATATGATTTTGTCCATCAAAAAAACGTGGGAATCGGTCTATATTCCGGGTCTATACTCTGCTGCAAAATATTTAATTTCAAATTCAAAAGTTGTTGGGCTTCATGTGGGTTGTGGCGCCCAACGTGGAATGTTAAAGTGCAACATAAAGAGCAATTTTTTCTTCAACTGAAGGGTATATCTTTTTTCGGCAATGTTGATCGCTCATAGCTCTCTCTCCTTCTCTCTCCCTCTCTCACTATTGGTTCTTTTTTTTCAATTCTACGTTGGGCGCCATAATGCGTTGAACATCAAAATATGATTTTGTCCATCCAAAAAACATGGGAGTCGGTCTATATTCCGGGTCTATACTCAGCTGGGTAATATTTTATTTCAAATTCAAAAGATGTTGGACTTCATGTGGGTTGTGGCGCCCAACAATAAATGTTAAAGTGCCACATAAAGAGAATTGTTGATATCCTTCTTCAGCTGAAGGGTATATCCTTTTTCGGCAATGTTGATCGCTAATAGCTCTCTCCTTCTCGCTCCCTCTCTCGCAGAGAGGGTATATCCTTTTTCGGCAATGTTGACCGCTCATAGCTCTCTCCTTCTCTCTTCCTCTCCCGCTCTTGGTTCTTTTTTTATACCCTCCACCTTGGAAAGGAGGGTATATTAACTTCCGTTCATTCCGTTTGTAACACCCCAAATATTCGTCGTAGATCCCATAAAGTATATATATATTCATAATCAGCATAAAATTCTAAGTCGATTTAGCGATCTCCGTCTGTCTGTCCGTCCGTCTGTCTGTTCGTCTGTCTGTTGAAATCACGATACAGCCCACATTATTTGACGTAGAGCGCCAAAATTTAGCAGAGTAATTTGTATTGTGTCTAGGATAGTTGGTATTGAAAATGAGATATATCGGTCCACATTCTGGCATAGTCCCCATATAACGGTACCTCCCGATATTCGGTATTTTGATGATTTATGCCACATTTTTTCACGGATTTATCTGAAAATTGGTATTTGTCGGTTATAACGGGTCCCTGTGCATGTGGCAAAACATTGCATGTATAGGTCCACGTTTTGGTATAGCCCCCATATAAAGGTACCGCCCGATATTCGGTATTTTGATGGTTTTTGCCACATTTTTCACGGATTTGTCTGAAAATTGGTATTTGTCGGTCATAACGGGTCCCTGTGCGTGTTGCGAAACAATACATATATGGGTCCATGATTTGGTATAGCCCCCCTATAATGGTACCTCCCTATATTCGGTATTTTCATGATTTATGCCACATTTATTCACGGATTTATCTGAAAATTGGTATCTGTCGGTCATTACGGGTCCCTGTGCGTGTGGCAAAACATTGTAATTATAGGTCCACGTTTTGGTATAACCCCCCTTTAACGGTACCTCCCGATATTCGGTATTTTGATGATTTTTGCCAAATTTTTTCACGGATTTGTCTGAAAATTGGTATTTGTCGGTCATAATGGGTTCCAGCTACGGTGGCGAAACATTGCATGTATGGGTCCATGATTTGGTATAGCCCCCACATAAAGGTACCTCCCGATATTCGGTATTTAAATTTTTTTGGCCACATTTTTTCACGGATTTGCCTAAAAATTAGTATTTGTAGGTCATAATGGGTCCTAGTTCGTGTGGTAAAACATTGCATGTATAGGTCCACATTTTGGTATAGCCCCCATATAACGGTACCTCCCGATATTCGGTATTTTAATTTTTTTTTGCCACATTTTTTTCACGGATTTGTCTGAAAATTGGTATTTGTAGGTCACAACGGTTCCATGTGCGTGTGGCAAAACATTGCAAGTATAGGTCCACGAATAGGGATAGCCCCCATATATCAGTACCTCCCGATATTCGGTATTTTCATGATTTATGCCACATTTTTTTCACGGATTTGTCTGAAAATTGGTATTTGTCGGTCATAATGGGTTCCAGCTCCGGTGGCGAAACATTGCATACAAGGGTCCACGTTTTGGTATAGCCCCCATATAACGATATTCGGTATTTTAATGGTTTTTGCCACATTTTTTCCCTGTTTTTCCCTTACCCTAAGGTGGAGGGTATTAAAAGTTTGGCCCGGTCGAATTTAATTTTTTTTTACTTGTATCTACCTTATCTCATTCCGCTCTATACTCAGCTGGGTAATATTTTTTTTTCGAATTCAAAAGATGTTGGGCTTCATGTGGGTTGTGGCGCCCAACGTGAATTGTTAAATTGCCGTTTAAACAGAATTTTTACTTTTTTTTTCAATTGAAGAGTATTTCTTATATCGGCCATGATGGCCGCTCATAGTTCTCTCCTCTTCTCTCCCTTCCTCTCTCTCTCCCCCACCCTCTCTCTCTGTTGGTTTTTTATCCTTATCCCCAGCCTCGTTTTTTTAAAATTTTTTTTTCAATTGAAGAGTATTTCTTATATCGGCCATGATGGCCGCTCATAGCTCTCTCCCTCTCTCTATCTAACCTTATATCCTGCCTCGTTTTTATTTCATTCTCCCAAACCGTTAAATATAATATTTTGTCTTTTAACCTTAAGCTATGAAATGAAACTTAAACTGCTTAACGAGTAAACGTAACCAAGAGCTCTCTCTCTCTCCTCCGACAACAATAAAATGATGGCTGGATGTTGGCTGGTGGAAGGCATGCATGCCATCGAGTCATGAGGCCAATAGACTTAATGTTCTAATTTCTAAGCACCTCAAATGCAATGTCTTCCCAGGTATCTTTTTTTTTTTTTTTTTTTTTTTTTGAAGGAAGATTTTAATATTATTTGCCATCATAAGCATGGCAGACCAGGCAGCCGACCGGGGCCATCTAGCAATCTAGGAAAACAAAACCAGTCAAATATGCAACAGCCGCAACAACAACAACAACCACATTGAGAGTGTCATTGTACGCAACATGCAACATAAACTGAAACTGATTAAATTCAGCACGCGCCCTCCAGGCTTCATCAACCGAGCCGAACTGTAACAACATTGAAAAGCTTGATCTTCTTAAGGGGGCCACTATCCACCACATCATTCCAGGCTCCCCAGCCAGGCAGCATCTACTTAAGATGCTGGCACGGCCAGACAGAGGCCAGCCCAGCCAGCCAGCTAGCCAAGAAGGAGGCACAAAAAAAAAACAGAGAACAGAATCTGCCCAGCATGCAACAAAACATTAAATACATCAACAACATTAATAGCCCGGCTACAACAAGATCCATTTCCAGTTGTAGTAATGTTTGGCCGGTGTTGGTAGTAGCATTGTATTACGTCCAAAGCAATTGCACTAAATTTTCTTCAAAAAAACGGAGTTTCAGATATTTTTTTTTTTTGCTGTTCAATGGCCTAGGAAATTAAAATTGCTTCTTACAATTGTTGCAAGCATTTATTTCGTTTTGTTAGAGGGGGGTTCCATTCTATGGCCCCTGGGAGCATTCTGTTTAATTTTCTCTGCACTTAAATGTCTCTGCGTAATATGTTATCAATAAATATTCATTTCGAAGCAGATTTGGGGAGGAATTTAAAACAGAAAATTAGATTTAGAGCTACATTTGAAAATGGCGCCCAACGTGTTGGGATATTCAAGACAAGTTGGGATTCTTTCGTGGAAACATTTTCAATAACCAGCAAAAGTTGAGTGTAGTGTGACAAAAGTGGCGCCCAACGTGGAATGTTTTTATTTCGAATTTTTGTTGTTGTTTTTTACGACATTGAGAGAATTCTGTTTAATTTTCCATGCACTTGGAGGTCTTTGCGTAATATGCTATCAACAATTATTCGTTTCCCAAAAGATTTGGGTAGGAAACAGAAAATTAGATTTAGAGCTACATTTGAAAATGGCGCCCAACGTGTTATGATTTTCAAGACTAGGTGGGATTCTTTCGCGGGAAAATTTAAAAAAAAAACAGCAAAACTTAAGGGTAGTGTAACAAAAGTGGCGCCCAACGTGAAATGCTTTTATTTCCAATTGTTGTTGTTTTTCATTTTTACGACATTTGGGAAAATTCTGTTTAATTTTCCATTCACTTGGAGGTCTCTGCGTAATATGTTATCAATAAATATTCATTTCCCAACAGATTCGGGGAGGAATTTTAAACAGAAAATAAGATTTAGAGCTACATTCGAAAATGGCGCCCAACGTGTTATGATATTCAAGACAAGTAGGGATTCTTACGCGGGAAAATTTTTAAAAACCAGCTAAAGTTGAGTGTAGTATGACAAAAGTGGCGCCCAACGTGGAACGTATTTATTTCTTTGTTTTGTTAGAGGGTTTTTTTGTTATTATTTTTATGGAATATTTTTCCATGCACTTAGAGGCATCTGCGTTATAATTTATCAATAAATATTCATTTCTCAAACAATTTGAGAGGAATTATAGCTACAATTGAAAATGGCGCCCAACGTGTTATAATATTCAAGACTAGTTTGTTTACTTTCGAGGAAATATTTTTAATAACCAGCAAAAGTTTGGTGAACTGTAACAAGAATGGCGCTCAATGTGGAACGCATTTATTTCGTTGTGATAGAAAGAAGGGTTTTATTGTTCTTATTTTTTTCTATGGCCTCTGGGTGAATTATGTTTAATTTTCCATGCACTTGGAGGTCTCTGCGTAATATGTTATAAATAAATATTCATTTCGAAGCAGATTCGGGGTGGAATTTAAAACAAAAAATAAGATTTAGAGCTACATTTGAAAATGGCGCCCAACGTGTTGGGATAATCAAGACAAGTTGGGATTCTTTCGCGGGAAAATTTTTAAGAACCAAAAAAAGTTTGGTGTAAGGTGACAAAAGTGGCGCCCAACGTGGAATGCTTTTATTTCGAATTTTTTTTGTTGTTCTGTTTTTACTATGGCCTCTGGGAGAATTCTGTTTAATTTCCTCTGCTCTTAAATGACTCTGCGTAATATGTTATCAATAAATATTTATTTCGAAGCAGATTTGGGGAGGAATTTTAAGCAGAAAATTAGATTTAGAGCTACATTCGAAAATGGCGCCAACGTGTTATGATATTCAAGACAAGTAGGGTTTCTTACGCGGGAAAATTTTTAAAAACCAGCAAAATTAAGTGTATTTTGACAAAAGTGGCGCCCAACGTGGAACGTATTTATTTATTTCATTTTTTTTTTTTTTTTTTGTTAGAGGGCTTTTTCTTGTTATTATTTTTATGACCTTTTTTCCATGCACTTAGAGGTCTCTGCGTAATAATTTATCAATAAATATTCATTTCCCAACAGATTTGGGAAATGAATATTTATTGATTTGAAAATGGCTCCCAACGTGTTATGATATTCAAGACAAAATGGGATTCTTTCTCGGGAAAATTTTTAAAAACCAGCAAATGTAAGTGTATTTTGACAAAAGTGGCGCCCAAATTGGAATGCATTTATTTCGTTTTGTTAGCGAAGGATTTTGTTATTGTTCTTATTTTTTTCTATGGCCTCTGGGAGCATTCTCTTTGATTTTCCATGCACTTAGATGCCTCTGCGTAATATTTTATCAAAAAATATTATTTTCCCAACAGATTTGGGGAGGAATTTTAAAAATATGGGAATAATTATAGCTGCATTTGAAAATGGCGCCCAACGTGTTATGATATTCAAGACAAGTTGGGATTCTTTCGCGGGAATTTTTTTAAAAACCAGCAAAAGTTGAGTGTAGTATGACAAAAGTGGCGCCCAACGTGGAACGTATTTAATTTTTTTTTTTTTTTGTTAGAGGGTTTTTTTGTTATTATTTTTATGGCTTTTTTCAGGCACTTAGAAGTCGCTGCTTAATAATTTATTAATTTGGAAGGAATTTTAAAAATATGGGAATATGTGAATGGCGCCCAACGTGTTATGATATTCAAGTTAATTTCGAGGATATATTTTTAATAACCAGCAAAAGTTTGGTGTAGTGGCGCCCAACGTGGAATGCATTTATTTCGTTTTGTTAGCGGAGGATTTTGTTATTGTTCTTATATTTTCTATGGCCTCTGGGAGCATTCAGATTAATTTGCCATGCACTTAGACGCCTCTGCGTAATATGTTTTAAAAAAATATTATTTTCCCAACAGATTTGAGGAGGAATTTTAAAAATATGGCAATAACTATAGCTACATTTGAAAATGGCGCCCAACGTGTTATCGTATTTTAGACTAGTTTGATTACTTTCGAGGAGATTTTTTTTTAAAAACCAGTGAAAGTTTCGTGTAGTGTATCAAAAAAAGGCGCCCAAACAGATTTGGGGAGGCATTTTAAAAATATGGAAAGAAGTGGAGCTACATTCGCAAATGGCGCAAAGGATTCTTTCGAGGAGATTTTTGTTAATAAAATAAAATTTAAAAAAATCGAGAAGAAAAGGACTTTAATGGGATATTCCAAGCAAAAGTTTCGCGTAGTGTGACAAAATTGGCACCCAAAGCGGAACGCAATAAAAATACTTTTTAAGAGAACATTTTTGGCCGAAATTTTTTTTGGAAACAATTGTATACACTTTTGGAATAAGGGGAAAACATTTTTGTTGTTAAAATTATTCCAGTGACAGCTCATTATATTGTTAACAAGCGTACAAAAGCATTTTGGTGAGAATTTTCCAGAAACCAAAAGTTATTCGTGATGGAATTCAAGCGTTATAGGGTGATTTCTTTATATTTGGCTGGAAAACCACAAGTGGCTATCGTGAGAGCACTCCATCATTTAAATGGCAATAAATCTTATGTGTCTCGTACCATCGCCCGTTACCGTGATACTGGTAGCGTAGCCCGCCGTCAAAGATGTGGACGGAAGAAAACAGCAACATCAGCAAAAATGGTTCGAAAAGTAAAGAAGCGACTTGATCGAAACCCGCGTCGCAGTGGCCGAAAAATGGCTCATGAGCTGAACATATCGCAATATTCATTCCATTAGCAAATATTGAAAAATAAGCTCGGGATAAAGCCATTGAAATTCCAAAAAGTTCAAGAACTTACACCGCAACAGAAAGAAAATAGACTCAAAAGAGTGGGCCGAAAGTGGTGAACTGCCCAATTTTGGTTTTCTCCGTCTCGAATGAGAATACATTCGTTATCCAGCAGTTTGTAAGCAAACAAAATGATCGTGTTTCCTTGCCAAAGGGGTCAGCTGAAAATGTGCGACTTCAGTTGGCCACCAGCGAACAATGGCCACCAAAATCTCCGGTTACCAATTCGTTGGACAATTGTGTCTGGAGTATTTTTGAAACCAAGGTTGGCACTAAAAAATATAAGAAACCTGAAATGAATATATCGGTCCACTTCTTTTCGTACCTCCTCCACAAAAGGGTCAGAATTTGGTATAACTATGAAGCTCATAAAACACGAAATTAACATTCGATTCCATTCAGACTTAGTATATCTCAATATTTCCATCAACACAAGATTTGCTATAAAGTTCGTAGAGATCCGACCACTTCTTATGGTACCTCCCCCACAAAGGGAAACAATTTTGAATAACCAAAGCGATGGTAAAATCCGAAATAAGCGTTCGCTTCTCTTCATATTTCACAAATCCCATTATTTATATTAAAACACGATCTGCTGTAAATATGGAATATATCCTACCACTCCTTCTGGTACCTCCTTCACAAAGGGTTAAAATTTTGAATATTCATGAAGCTCAAAAGAACACGTAATTGAAATCCGATTCCATTCAGACTCGGCACATCTCAATATTTTCATCAACACAAGATTTGTTATAAGATGGTGGAAATCGGATTATTCCTTCTGGTACCTCCCCCAAAAAGGGTCAAAGTTTCGAATAAACAAAACGATCATAAAATCCCAAATAAAAATCTGGCTCTCCTCATGTTTCACACATCACATTATTTCAACCAAAACTAGTTTTACTGTGAAGATGGAATATATAGGTTCACTCCTTGTGGTACCTCCCCCACAAAGGGTCAACATTTTGAGTAAACATGAAGCTAATAAAGCGCGAAATTAACAACCGATTCCGTTCAGACTTGGCACATCTCAATATTTCCATCAGCACTAGATCTGTCATAAAGATGGTAGAGAGCGGAACTTTTCTTCTGGTACCTCCCCCAGAAAGTGTCAAATCCAAACAAACATAAAATCCGAAAAAAGCAACGGATTCTCTTCAAATCTCACCGATCCCATTATTTCTACCAACGCAAAATCTGCTGTGAAGATGGCATGTATCGGTCCACTTCTTCTGATACCTCCCCCACAAAGGGTCAAAATTTTGAATATCTCAATTAAAATCATAAAACATGAAATTAACATCCGATTCCATTCAGACTTGGTACATCTCAATATTTCCATAAACGCAAGCTCTGTCATAGAGATGGTAGAGATCGGACAATTTCTTCTAGTACCTCCGCCCACATAAGTTTCAAGATTTTCAAAAACAAAACGCTTTCGAGCAACTGTAAATATGCGGGGAACTGAGGTAGAAAAAATATCCTTGTTCGGTAGCCGTAACCGTCACACATTGGGCGCCATTGCATCTAACACCTATAGAAAAATATGTATGAATAGGTTTAATTCTGGTCATATAAAACTTGCTTAGAATATTTCATGTTGAATTCAAAAGATTTTGTAGGATGGGGAAAAATCGTGAATGGCGGCAGCAAGGTGGCGCCCAACGTGTAACGGAATAATTTCACATATTAAAAGAATATTTATTTTCTTCTAAAAAATAGTTTTTAATTATTTTGAAGATTTCTAGAATTGAAGTAGAAAATTATACGGGGTTGCTAGTTCTTCGGCCCCGCATTGGGCGCCATATTACATTTATAAGCGAAATATTAATTCGTGCATAATAATGCATAAGAATTGACCTTCCTTTCGGACATGCTTCAGCTTCGGAATATTTTATGACGAAATGCCAAATATCTGTGCCATATTTAAAGAATATTTTTTTAAGAGCTATCAGAGGAGTTTTTTTCGGATTCCAAAAAAATCATTTTTTTAAATAGAATAAAGCAAAAATATTTTTAAGGGAATTTTAGCAGATTTTTGAAGAAAACTTTTTTAGAGCCATATTTGGGGGATTATAAATTTTTAATAAAAATTTTTTTTCTGAAACTTGACCTGATTTTCTGGCGGACTTTCAAGTCCTCTATGCCTTTCCTGATGCTGTGTTTAAAAAATAGTCTATTTTTTTTTTTTTTTTTTGATTGGCAAAAATATCCCAAGACATTGGGACATTGTATCTTCCTGGAAGAACATGAAAAATTATCTTGGCCATTACTTCGGCCGTTGTTCCATGGCAAATGGGCGATTTAGTTCGACAGAAGAAGATTGCCAAATGAAACCGCAGATGAGATATCTAAACAAAATTGCATTTTGTGTCATTAGAACACATAACCACACACATACATACATATAATACATACACATCCCGGCAACTAATGAGCTTAGCATTTGTTAACATGGCTACATATGCTACACATATTTAAAAGTTTTCCAAGTCAGAGGCATTATTTTCCTTTTGCCATGAATTGAAGTTGAAGTCGCCGCAGAAGAAGAAGTCTCGTTTGCATCTCCTCCAGCGGCAAAGGAGAATTTGTGCCAGTTTTTTTTTTTTTTTTTGCTCAGCCCCAATGGCTGGACAATTAGCTGGAAAGTTGTTGTTGTAGCTGTTGAGAATTTCCTTGTGTCGGCTATCATTACTCCACATTTGCAGTTACTCCCCTGGGTTCTTACTACCGGTCCAGTTAATTCCAGTTTGCTATGACTTTGTCATTTGGTTACCACGTCCTCTTCTTCTCCGTCTCCGTCTCTGCATCCTTGTCAAATGGCGATTGCTTAAAATTATGTGTGTGCTTAAAATCCAGTTTGATATATTCACATTACAATATTATTAATCGTAACGACTTTAATTATAAGCAATTATAATTTCGGTTTGGCTCGGCATTAGATAGAGCAACCCCGGCAGTTTTTCAATGGAAATGCAAAGCAATTGCCGTTGTTGTTGTTGTTGTTGTTGCAGCGATGGACGGTAATGACCACCGGACTGCCGTCTCCAGGATGAGATATTGATTTAATTTGATTTGCAACATGCTGAAAATCGATGTTAAATGTTCAAAAGACATTCATGTTGCAATTAATAACCTGCGATAAGAACAGGACAGGAAAATGCCAACCGCGGCCATGCTGAGCCATCAGCCACCACTGCTCGGCCACTGGATTTCGATTGCGTGTTTTGAAAGCGCCATTGATTTTCCAAATCAAGTTTCATTAAATGCAATTGTAGTGATGTGCTGTCCGGCTAGGTAGAAATAGCTGTGGAGAAAAATATCTAAATAATTATGCGATGGAAATGGCAGAATGAAGAAGAGGCAATTGAACATATTTTAGATAATGAGCTCCGGAATCTGAGAAGTGGAGATGTAATTTCTTAGTTAAGGAAGCCTCAAAAGCACTGATTCTTTTTTAGGATTTAGATTAACAGTCTCAAAAGTAAACCTACTTCCAAGGGGACTCCAAAAATCTGTCCAATGGGTTCGGAATTGTTTAAAATAATAGCCCTTGGAAATTTTCCTTGAGAAAAAAATTTCAAAAAATCCACCGGAGTCCACAATTGTAGCCCTGATAGTCCTTGAAAAATGCTGAGTATAGGTCAGGGTAATAGAGTTCTTAAGTCTGTCCAATGGCTTCAGAATTTTTTAAAATAATAGCCCTTGGAAATTTTCCTTGGGAAAAAATTAAAAAAAAAATCCACAAGAGTCCACAATTGTAGCCCTGATAGTCTTTGAAAAATGCTAAGTATATGTCAGGGTAATAGAGTTCTTAAGTCTGTCCAATGGGTTCAGAATTGTTTAAAATAATAGCCTTTGAAAATTTTCCCTGAAAAAAAAAAAAAAAAATTAAGAAAAAAATTCACAAAAGTCCACAAATATAGCCCTGACAGTCCTTGACAAATGCTGAGTATAAATCACGGTAATGGCGTCGATATCAGTTAAAAAAATCCACATCAATGGCTCCGAAAGACCTTCTTTAAAACAGAGGCTTTAAAAAATCTTTCAAAAATTTTTAATAAAAGGATCTAAAAAACTTAAAAAAGAAAACTAAAACGTAATGGTCCCGAAAGACTTTCAAAAAATTCATTCGAAAAATCGGAAAGCACTAAAAATATATAAAAAATAAAAATATTTAAATAAATAATAATTATTAATTAATTAAATTTAATATTGATTCTCTTGTTATTTAGAAAGTCAATTGGTCCTTGAAAAATATTCTGTAAAAAAATCTCCATTTGTTCTCAAAAAATTTCCTTAGAAGGCCATCATTGAAAATTATTTTTCAAAAAATCATCTTTTTCCTTAAAAATATATCCTCTAAAAACCCTTCAATTTGTCCTTGAAAAATATCCTTTAAACATTCACCTTTGGTCCTTGAAAAATATTTTTTAAAAATCATTCTCTTTCCTGAAAAATATTCCTTAAAAAATCCTCCATTTGTCATTGAAAAATATCCTTTTAAAACCCCTGTATATGTCCTTGAAAATATCCTTTAAAAATCAACTTTGGTCATTGAAAAATATTTCTTAAAAATTATCCTCTTTCCTTGAAAAAACATTTGTAAAAATTATCATCTTTCCTTGAAAAAATATTTTTTAAAAATTATTATCTTTCCTTGAAAAATATTTTTTAAAAATTATCATATTTCCTTGAAAAAATATTTTTTTAAAAATTATCATCTTTCCTTGAAAAACATTCTTTAAAAATTATCCTCTTTCCTTGAATAATATTTTTTAAAAAGTATCCTCTTTCCTTGAAAAATATTTGTTTAACAATTGTCCTCTTTCCTTGAGAAATATTTTTTTTAAAAATTATCCTATTTCCTTGAAAAATATTTTTTTAAAAAAAAGTCCTTCTTCCTTCAAGGTCCTTGAAAAATATTCTTTAAAAAATCCACGTATATTTGTCTTAAGGTCCTTGAAAAATATTAATTAAAAAATTCAAGTTTATTGGCCTGAAGGTCCTTGAAAAATATTCTTTAAAAAATCCACGTATATTTGTCTTAAGGTCCTTGAAAAATATTCTTTAAAAAATCCACGTTTATTTGTCTTAAGGTCCTTGAAAAATATTAATTAAAAAATTCAAGTTTATTGGCCTGAAGGTCCTTGAAAAATATTCTTTAAAAAATCCACGTATATTTGTCTTAAGGTCCTTGAAAAATATTCTTTAAAAAATCCACGTTTATTTGTCTTAAGGTCCTTGAAAAATATTAATTAAAAAATTCAAGTTTATTGGCCTGAAGGTCCTTGAAAAATATTCTTTAAAAAATCCACGTTTATTTGTCTTAAGGTCCTTGAGAAATATTAATTAAAAAAATCAAGTTTATTGGCCTGAAGGTCCTTAAAAAATATTCTTTAAAAAATCCACGTTTATTTGTCTTAAGGTCCTTGAAAAATATTAATTAAAAAATTCAAGTTTATTGGCCTGAAAGTCCTTGAAAAATATTATTTAAAAAATCCACGTATATTTGTCTTAAGGTCCTTGAAAAATATTAATTAAAAAATTCAAGTTTATTGGCCTGAAGGTCCTTGAAAAATATTCTTTAAAAAATCCACGTTTATTTGTCTTAAGGTCCTTGAAAAATATTAATTAAAAAATTCAAGTTTATTGGCCTGAAGGTCCTTGAAAAATATTCTTTAAAAAATCCACGTTCATTTGTCTTAAGGTCCGTGAAAAATATTAATTAAAAAAATCAAGTTTATTGGCCTGAAGGTCCTTGAAAAATATTCTTTAAAAAATCCACGTTTATTTGTCTGATATTCCCTGAAAAATATTCTTTAAAAAATTCACATTTATTTATCGAAAGGTCCTTTAAAATTTTCTTTAAAAAATTCACATTTATTTGTCTGATATTCCCTGAAAAATATTCTTTAAAAAATCCACGTTTATTGGTCTGTTGGTCCTTGAAAAAATATTCTTCAAAAATCCACGTTTGTTTGTCTTAAGGTCCTTGAAAAATATTCTTTAAAAAAATCCAAGTTGCTGCTGGCCTTTGAAAAATATTCTTTAAAAAATTCAAATTTATTTATCGCAAGGTCCTTTAAAAATTTTCTTAAAAAACCCCATTTATTAGTCAGAAAGACCCTGAAAATATTATTTAAAAAATCCACATTAAATGGTCTTTAGATCCTGGAAGTGAAACCTCAAAAAATCTCTGAAAATATTTTTTAAATTTATTGAAAATTAATTAACATATCCTCTAAAAAAAGTAAAATCTGACCTTTGGACCCCTTACAGTGATTACTCATTTATATATGTATCTATGCCCTGTCCCTCACTCCCCCACCGAATCATATCCTATCGCTTGATGTCAGCAGCATCGCTGTTGTTGCAGGGGATAGCAACAAAAGTACCAACAAAAAGGAAATCTAAATCAAGAAAATGAATGCAACCTAAACACGTAAAAACACTTTGGAATAGTTCGAATATTCAAACCCAATCGAACAACTACTCCACCCCATTTGGGTTCTCAAGAGGTGGTATGAAAAAAGATAGGGGGGGGGGGGGGGAGGTAGAGTCAGACTGGACAGACACGGAAAGAAATAAATCTCAAAACATTACCAACAGCAATAATAACCAAATATATTCGTCGAGGTGTGTAATGGGGTGGAACGGAAATTAAAGAAAAACACACAAAAAAAAATCCTACAAAAAATATTTGAAAAAAAAAAAACGTTATTCAAAGATCATCAAAAAATGTTTGTGAAAATAAAATTTAAAATAACCTTTTCCAAAATTTCGAAAACAAAAATATTTAATTGAATAGAAATGATCGAAAAATTTACTAAAAATTTGAAAAGAACAGTATATTTAAAAAATTAAGGTTTCAAAAATTATTTAAATTTTATAATTTTAATATCGAGAATATGTTTTAAAAATATCTACTTTAAAGACTATATTTCGAATTTTTATACAAAAAAAACATTAACTTAAAAGTTAACTTCTCCAAAATCAAACAACAACTTGATTTAGAAATCGTTGTTTAAAATCTTAAAAAAAAAACAAATATATATATTTTTTAAAACTCCACGTTTTGAAATATTTAAAAAAAAAACCAATATTATTTTAAAAATTCAAGTTTCGAATTTTTTTGGAAAAAATATTATTTCAAAAATACGCGCTCCGAAATATTTGGACAAAATATTATTTTAAAAATCCACGTTTTGAAATTTTCGAAAAAAGTAATTTTTTTAATGTACGTTTTAAAATTTCCGGAAAAAACATAAATTAAAAATCCACGTTTCGAAATTTCTGGAAAAAATATTTTTTTTTAAAAATCTAAGTTTCGAAATTTCTGGAAAAAATATTATTTTAAAAATCAACGTTTCGAAGCTTTTGAAAAAAATATTATTTTTAAAATCCACGTTTCGAGTTTTTTGGAAAAAATATTATTTTAAAAATTCACATGTCGAAATTTTTTAAAAAAAAAAAAAAAAATTAAATGTACGTTTTGAAATTTCTGGAAAAAATTATAATTTAAGAATCCACGTTTCGAAATTTCTGGAAAAAATAATTTTTTTAAAAATCTACGTTTCGAATTTGTTGGAAAAAATATTATTTTAAAAAACCACATTTTAAAATTTTGGAAAAAATATTATTTTAAAAATTTACATGTCGAAATTTTTGAAAAAAAATATTTTTTTTAAATGTTCGTTTTGAAATTTCTGGAAAAAAATATAATATAAAAATTCACATTTCGAAATTTCTGGAAAAAATAATTTTTTAAATGTACGTATTGAAATTTCTGGAAAAAAATATAATATAAAAATCCACGTTTCGAAATTTTTCAAAAAAAAAAAAAATGTTTTTTAAAAATCCACGTATCGAAATTGGTGGAAAAAAATATTTTTTTTTTAAATCTACGTTTCGAAAAAAGTATTATTTTATAAATCCACGTTTCAAAATTTCTGGAAAAAAATATTTTTTTTTTTAAATCTACATTTTGAAATTTTTGAAAAAAGTATTATTTTAAAAATCCACGTTTCGAAATTTTTGAAAAAAAAATGTTATTTTAAAAATCTACGTTTCGAAATTTTTGGAAAGAATATTATTTTTAAATTCCACGTTTTAAATTTTTTGGAAAAAATATTATTTTAAAAGTACGCGATTCTAAATTTTTCGAAAAAATAATTTTTTAAAAAATCTACGTTTCGAAATTTCTGAAAAAATATATATTTTAAAAATCCACGTTTCGAAATTTTTGAAAAAAAAATATTTTTTCTTAAAATCCACCTTTCGAATTTTTTGGAAAAATATTATTTTAAAAATACACATTTCGAAATTTAAAAAAATATATTTTTTTTAAGAGTACGTTTTGAAATTTCTGAAAAAAATTATAATTTAAAAATCCACGTTTCGAATATTTTGAAAAAATTATTATTTTAGAAATCCACGTTTCGAATTTTTTTTTTTTTAATTATTTTAAAAATCTGCGTTTCGAAATTTTTGAAAAAAGTATTATTTTATAAATCCACGTTTCGATTTTTTTCGAAAAAATATTGTTTCAAAAATAAACGTTTCGAAATTTTTGAAAAAAATATTATTTTTAAATTCAACGTTTTAGTTTTTTTGAAAAAAAAATCACATTTGGAAAATATGAAAAAAATAATTTATTTAAAAATCAACGTTTCGAAATTTCTGGAAAATATATTATTTTAAAAATCCACGTTTCGAAATTTTTGGAAAAAATATTTTTTTAAAAAATCCACGTTTCGAAATTGTTGGAAAAAAATTTTTTTTTTTAAATCCACGGTTCGAAAATCATTAAAAAAATATTTCGAAAAATAACATCCGGGTTAAAAATTTAAAAAAAAATATTTTTTTTAAATCCATGTTTCGAAATTTTTGGAATTTTTTTTTTTTTATTTTATTTATTTATTTATTTTTTTTTTTTTTTTGTAAACCCAATTTTCAAAAATCATTCGAAAAATTATTTTCCCACGAATCGAAGAAAACATTTATTTTTCCTCCCCTCCACCTTAACGTGACTTGACCGTGGGAGGGGGCTGAATATTCTTTCTTGTAAATGAATAAACCAATATTGCCAGGAAATATTTGTAACGACTAGTAGTAGCCATAACAACAATAATGGCAACAACAACAACAACAACACACACTTACACTCAGCATGCATGTGGCCAGCAATAACTTAAAATTATAATTGTGTACCTTTTTGTGAGCAACAACGACAGCAACATCAACTACAAATTAAAGCCAAGAAATTATGCATGCAACAGCGTCTGTGGTCGTCATCGTCATTCTCGGCAGCACGAGCGGGAGCAGGAGCAGGAGCAGGAGCAACAATATCAGAAGCAGCATCATGAGCAACAACAACCTTAACTAAAGCATTAGTGAAGAGCATATCAACTAAACGAAATGTAACAAAAATTGGTAACGAAAAAGTCAATAGAGTAAAATATGCAGAGCTGGCTGGGGCAAGCCAGAGTTTGTGTCTTCGTCATCAGCATCTCCGTCGTCGTCCTCATGAGCCAAGGAATGTATAGCAAACAGACAAAAATATGCTAAACAAATGGCCCAAAAACTAGATGAAGACCAAGCGATGCAACTTGGCTGACTGGCCACAGCAGGAGCAACCAGCCGGCCATCCAAACATTAACCAAAGATGAGAATACGACGAAGTGGACTTGAGTGTTACACTAATTCACATTTGATGTTCGATGTTTGTTACTTTGGTCAATGAGGTTATCCTCGGCACAAGTAAAAATAAATCCAACAGCAGCAGCTCTCCACACACTCTCTCTCTCTCTCTCCCCCACATATGTGTTGCACACAAAATTTGCGGAAGGGGTGTGGGGGAAGTTGAAAATACCAAAACAATCAAATTTCGAGGTGAAGCTGTAGCTGGCGAAAAACTTAACACTTGTGGCAGAATTTCGGAATAAGAAAATACATTTGCAACTCAAGCTTAAAAGCTGGTGTTCTACTTCCTTGTCGTCGTCTTTTTCTTGTTGAGCAGGAAAAGCTGCAGGGCAAAAAAAACGACTAGAAACACTGGGGAACAACAAACGCGGATTTTTTGGAAGGAATATTTTTTTTTCAACGACAAACAAACGACTATTTTTTTGTTGAATATTTTTCCGGTGACGTTTAAAAAATGGTAAAAAAAAGATTTTTCCAAGGACGTCCAACAAAAGGGGATTTTTTAAAGGAATATTTTTTCAAGGGCTTGCAGACCAGCACCCATGGATTTTTTAACGAACTGGATGCTTATTTCCGATTTTATAATCGTTTTAGTTATTCGAAACTTTGACCCTTTGTGGGGGAGGGGAGGGTGGTTTGTCTTACAGAAGGAGTGGTCCGATCTCTATCATCTTCATAACAGATCCTGAGCTGATAGAAATATTTTTATGTACCAAGTCTGAATGGAATCGTGTGTTAAATTCGCATTTTATGAGCTTCACGGATATTCAAAATTTTGACCCTTTGTGGGGGAGGTACCAGAAGAAATGTTCCGATCTCTATCATCTTCACATCAGATCTTGTATTAGTAGAAATAATGGGATGTGTGAAATATGAAGAGAACCGGATGCTTATTTAGGGTTTTATGGTCGTTTTGTTTATTCAAAACTTTGACCCTTTTTTGGGGAAGATACCAGAGGAAATGGTCCGATCTCTACCATCTTCGCAGCAGATCTTAAGTTAGTAGAAATAATGGAATGTGTAAAATATGAAGAGAATCGGACGTTTATATCAGATTTTATAATCGTTTTAGCTATTAAAAACTTTGACCCTTTGTGGGGGAGGTACCAGAAGGAATGATCCGATCTCCATCCGACCTCTACTATCTTCATGACACATCTTGTGTTGATGGAAATATTGCGATGTGCCAAGTCTGAATGGAATCGGATGTAAATTTCGCGTTTTATGAGCTTCACGGATATTTAAAATTTTGACCCTTTGTGGGGGAGGTACCAGAAGGAGTAGACCGATATACTCCAGCTTCACACCAGACCTTGGGATAATAAAAATATTGGGATGTGTGTAATTTGCAGAGAACCTTATGCTTATTTCGGATTTTATAAACGTTTTGGTTATTCAAAATTTTAACCCTTTCTAGGGGAGGTACCAGAAGGAGTGGACCGATCTCTTCCATCTTTATAACAGATCTTGTGTTGATGAAAACATTGAAAAGTACCAAACCCGAATGGAATCGGATGTTAATTTCGGCGTTTTATGAGCTTCGCGGATATTTAAAATTTTGACCCTTTGTGGGGGAGGTACCTGCAGGAGTGGACCGATTTATTCCATCTTCACACCAGACTTTGGGCCAATAAAATTATTGGGATGTGTGATATTTGAAGATAATCGAACTTTTACATCACATTTTATAAGGGTTGTAATTATTCAAATTTTTGACCCCTTGTGGGGGAGGTACTTGATGAAGTAGACCGATATTGTCCATTTTCGCACTGTACATAGCACTGATAAAAATATTAGAATTTCCAAAATCGGAGCAAAATCGGATGATCTTTCTCTTTCTGTGCAGTAAAATATATTTTTTGAAAATTTCGACCTCTTGTGGGGGAGGTACCAGAAGGAGTGAACGGATATTACCCATCTCCGAACTCGATCTAAGTTTGACAAAAATATTACAATGTATCAAGTTAGGACCAAATCGGAAACTCCCTCATGCGCATCTGTACCGACGGACATCGCTAGTTCGACTCCAAATATCCTGAAACGGATTTAGTCCAAAGAGACCTGGGGTCTAAAACCGTTATTTCGATGAGACACTTTTTTCGTCGTACCAAATGATATATACCCTCTCTAGCCATATGGCTGAAAATATAAAAAAAAATTCCAAGAACCTCCAATAACCGGCATTTTTTTAAGGCTGAAAATATAAAAAAAAATAATTTTTCCAAGGACCTCCAATAACCGGCATTTTTTAAGGATTCTTTTTTTTTCGATGGACAGAAGACCGGCAATCATGGATTATTTTTAGCGACTATTTTTTCAAGCACCTTCATCCTTCAACTATCCTACACCATATTCTACTAAAACATAAAAACCCTGGAAACCTGGAATTTTTACTAATTTTTACCACTCCACAACTTGTCGATATTGTGTTCTCCTGTGTAACATCGACATCAACCGCTGAGGAATTGAGGGAGTGCATATAAGTGCAAGAGGAAAAAATATTTTGTATTATTTTCTCATCCCCCCTTCCATCTTTCTCCTCCCTTCCCACCATCACCCCATTCCTCACACTTAACCAGGCTAATCTATTTTTTTCGTTTCGTTTTCTTCTTCTTCTTCTTCATTTATTGCATCTTTTTTTCGGAAAATTGTATCAGAAAAGTATATTAGCCAAAATAACCGAAACTGGCCAAAAATGCCAATGAATTTATAATGACGAGGGAAAATTTGCAAGGCTGGTTGTTGCCAACGGGCCATCGTCATCGGCATCATCAACTCCATTAGCTGGGAGATTACTTTCTTGCCCCTCACCTCCCACAGCACTCCCCCTCATTGCAAATTTGAAATTTTCGTCTACTCTCTCTCTCTCTCTCACCCCCTCATTGCAAAATTTCCAATTTTCATTTGGCATTTAAAAAAAGGTATTTATGTGGCATGTTGCTGAGCGGCCGGCCTTAATGTTTATGACTATTTTTGGCCATTGAAAAGAAAGTCGTTCGCTTGGCTGTTGAAATTGCCTCAGCATCTGCGCCAGCGCCACCAACAACAATGTTGACAACAAACGATAATACCTTCTGATATATTTTCTCGAAGAAAAATTTGGGTTAATTTTAGTGCTCTTGTTGTTGTTATTGCTGTTCGATGGTGGTAATTTGATGCGTTTGATGGGTGTCTGGTTCGAGTTTGGTGGAAAGTGTTGAAAATTATGTTTGAAGACCATTTGGTATGGAGGTCGATGGAAGTATTAAGAGTGACGTATTTTTTATGGAAATTAGGTGAGGTGTGTCAATGGAATTTATGAGTGAACTTTTTCCGGTATCTCCCGCAAAAAACAGCTAAAATTATCCCTGCCAGATATGTTGGATTTTAAATATTGGTTTCAAGGATTATTTATGAATATTTTTTATAAAATTTTCCGTAACAAAATAGTGATTTTTTAAAGATTTTTTTGAAATACCTTTTGAGCAACAATTGTGAAAATATTTTCAAGAAACTCCATCAAGAAATTTTGAATTTAAAAAAGTTGGTTTCAAGAATAATTTACGGTGCTTTATTCGATCTTTCTGGAAAAAAATTTGATTTATTAATTTTTGTAAGTACCTTTTGGGCAATAATTCCTGTTATTTGAAATATATTTCTGAAGGACCTTCTAACCGAAATCTTGGACATTATTTTGGATTTTGGACCAAAAATTGAGGATTTTTTTTTAAATATATGTTCAACAATGAAGGTTAAGAATTTTCATTGTATTTAAATAGTAGATTTGAATATTTTTTAATATTTTTTAAATTTCGTAAACAAAAACGCTTTGGGATTATTTAAGTATATTTATTTTAAAAAGTTTCTAAGGACTTTAAGGAACTTTTGACCAATAATTGACAATTTTTTTAAATGCCAAGAATCGCCAATGTTTTTTTCATTTTTGCACAACCTTTCTGAACAAAAATCGTTTATTTAATACGAATGATTTTTCAAGTATTTTCTAAAGAAAAATTGTGGATTTTCGGAGAATTTTTACTTTAAGAACTTTCTAACCAAAAATCGTCGATTTTTAAAAACACTTTTTCAAAGGTCTTCTGATTAGTAATTGTGACAGTTTTCAATTTTTTTTTTTTGGAACTTCTGACGATAATTTTTGGTTTAAAAAAAAAATAAGTTCGAAATTTATGATCAAGAATCTTAAGTGTTTTTAAATAGTAGTTTTAAATATTTTTTCCTACACAAAAATAATTTACTTAATACGAGTAATTCTTGTAGGATGTTCTAATTGAATATCGTGGATTTTTTACGAATATCTATTTTAAGGACTTTTTAAGCAAAAATCGTCGAATATCAAAAACATTTTTTCCAAGGATCTTCTGACCAAAAATTGTGACAATTCTTAAATGTTTTTTAATAACTATCTGGCCATTTTATTTAAAAACATTCTGACCAAATATCGAGGACTTTTTAAGAATATTTATTTGAGGGACCTTTGGACTAAAACTTCACAATTTTTTAAGAATATTCCTAGAAAAACATTTTGAGCGAATATTATCAATTTTTATACAATTTTTTACCAAATTCAATTCTCAATTTTTTTTTACCATGCAAATGCGGAAATACAAGTATTATCCGACAAAAAAATAATGAATTTATAAAGGACATTTTCGCATTTTCGCATTATCTTTCTGACCAAAAATTGTGTAATTTAAAGAAACTTCTGGCCAAAAACCGCCAATTTTTTTATAGAATATTGTTTGAAGTACCTTAGAAAACCATTTTAGAAATATTTTTAAATATTGTCTAAATAAAAAAATCGAATTGAAAAATAAAATATATTTTCAAGGATCCTCAGATTAGTAACTGAGAAGGTATTCCTTGGCAAAGAATGGTTGATTTAAAAAAAAAAAAAACGAGATTTTTTTTAAATTTTTGGAAGGAACTTTCCATTAAATTCGTTTAGAAATATTTTTCACGAATCTTCCGAACAAATATCAAGGAATTTTTAAGAATATTTTTGAGTGACCGTCGGACCACAAATCAACGATTTCTTAAAAACACTTTAGCCGAACATTGTCAATTTTTTACGAACAGTTTTATCCAATACCAAAACCCCGAGTATTTTTTTACAATGTATTTTTAAGGACCTTCGGGTTAAATTTTTAAGTATATTCTTCCAGAAACATTCCGATCGAAAATTGTGATTATTTTAAATATATTTACATCATCTTTCTGGAAAATCGTACACTTTACAAATGTCAAGGCATCTTGGTGACAAATTGCGGAATTTATAAGAACATTTTCCATGAATCTCCATTCAATTAATTGTAAAATTTTTTACGAAAAAAAAAAAAACTATTTTTTAATAAATATTCTCTTGGGGCGTCCTGGTCAAGATTCGTAGATTTATCAAAACAATATTTTTCAATCATTTTAAAAGAATGGTTTTCAAGGTCCCTTTTTTACCGACTGTTGTGATTTTTTTAGAAATATTTTTATATCATCTTTTAGGACAAAAATCGTGAAATAAAAAGTGAAAATGTTTTTCACGAACAAAAAATTGTAAACTTGATTTTTAAATAGAAATATAAAACTGGATCGTCCTGGTTAAAATTAAAAAAAAAATATATATATATATTTTTCAAGGATTTTAAATAATTGTTTTATGGAACTTTTTACCGAATTAAGGGACCTTTTCTTCCTGGACAAAATTAAGAAAATTATAAGAAAAGTTTTCGAACGCTTAATAGCCAAAAATTGTGGAATTTTTAGGAAAATTTAATCAAATCAAAAAAATTTAAACCATTTGTTTTCCTCAGGTTGGGCGCCACATTTACATTTTTTCCTTTCTAGACATTTTTTTTATGAATTACGACATTTCTGCTTATTCTTTTTCGAGGAATGGTTCAAATCTTAAGTTTTTAGGGTGAGATTTTATTTGCCGAATGCCTCTTGAGGATCTCTCGACAAAATAGCAACAATCAAAAGAATTTTTCCAAACATAATAAATTGAAAATTTTTCATGTAGTTGGAATTTCGATTGCCCTTAATTATTAATTCAAATTAATGCTTGTTATAATTAAATTATTGAAAGCCTCTTGATTACATAGGTTTCATCTAAGGTTTAAGAAAGGCTTTAAATGGTTTTAAATATCTTTTCTAAGGGCCTCTTACAGAAGGTCTCAAAAGATTTTTGCTTTTACCAAATCGGTCATATATGTGGTGTTTAAGGTATTTGACTTCTCTTTGGCGAACGTTGGGCGCCATATTTGCAATTTTCCTTTCCAGAGGCTCTTTTTTTGAATTATGACTCTTCTGGTTATTTTTTAAGGAAAGGATCAAAGATTAAGTTTTTAAGGTGAGGTTGTATTTACCGAAGGCCTCTTGAGCATTTCTCGAAAAATTGACGGCTTCTTGGCAGAATACGTCTAATCTAAGTTCTCCTTTTTATAGAAACACTTTAAAAGATTTTTTTTTTTTATTACCAAATCTACCACATTTCTGTGTTTAAGACATTTGATATCTTTGTGCCCCAAAGTGGGCGCCACATTTGAATATTACCCTCTTAGAGGCATTTTTTGGTCATAAACGTAGTGATTTTTTTTTAGGAAACTTACCAATCTTAAAAATTAAGAAGACCTCCTAAAAATCCTTTGGTGAAATATATTTAAAATATATTTTTGTAAAATATTAAATCAGTTAAAGAGTCCTCTATTTTTGCCCTTAATTATTATTTTTAAATTAATTTTTCATTATAATTAAATTAATTATGTTTCATACAAGACCCACACAAAAACACAACAACATTAATTTGCTAAAAAAAACACCCTCTCTGTATATTTATTTATTTTCGACAATGCTTGGGTACAAACGTTTAAATTATCGTGCATGCAAAATGCATACATACATACATACCTAAATTAAACAAACACCTCGCTATACTAATAAATATATATCAATACATACATAAATACAACTATATATATACATATGTATGTATATAAGTGTGTGTGTACAACTGAATTGTGTGGTGTCCTTACGACATGCAATTAAAATATAAAAGAGCAAATGAAACTAAATACCTAGCCAACAACAACAACAACAAAATATATATACGAAAAAATAATTACAACAATGCCAGGCAAACAATAATTGATCAAAAGTCACGCAACGTAATACAATCAAATGTTAGGTTTTTGCTCTTCGGTATTACTCGATTTGTTGTTATTATTGTCGTTATTGCAACAATTGCTGCTGCTACTGCAACAACGGCTGCATAGTGTTACAACAACATTTTGAGCCAAAAAATGAGAAGCCAGAGCAGCCAACAACATGACTATTTATAATGAATTGCAGCAACAAAATTACTAACCAGTCACTCACTCAGTCAGCCAGGCAAGCCAACCAACCACCACTCTTGGCGGCCCAACAAACCTATTGCAGTTTTCCAAAGGGAGGCAGCATAAAAGCGCGAACAACTAACGCCGCCAACAAAAATCCTAACAATTGTCAACACCCCCTACCCTTTTAGAATAAAAATGCACACACATGCACTCACTCTCACACTCCCACAGAGCGCGAAAACAATTTACGTTTAACCAACAACAACAAAGAACTAACAACAACAACAATATTCGTACCTTATTATTTTTTTCTTAATATTTATGTTGGCTGTTGTTTTTTAAATGCGCGCCAAACATTAAGGCCAACATAAGAACAGCAGCAACAACAACAACATGATTACCACAGAAAAGCAATAACAACAACAAAAACAGCCCCAATACAATTAATGCTAAGCATGCGCTGTTTCAAAAGGCTTTTCCAATGTGTATTTCCTATGGCAGAGCAAGTTATTGCAATGCTCTCAGCTCTCATTACCCGCCTCTCTCACTCTCTATGCAAAATATAAAGGGGGTGTATGAAATAATTATTGTGGAGCTCTCTCCGTTTCTCTTAAATACACAACACACAGCAAAGGCCCCAATGAATTACTCATGCATCACATAACGGATGTGTGTGCTGTGGGAGAGAAAGAGTAATTCCCAAATGCTCTTGGAAAGAGAATAACTAACCCGAAGCAATATTCAACTCTTTTATTTAATTTCTTTTCTTGTGTGTTGTGTGCAAGTGTGAGTGCAAGTAATGTAATATTCCTCCTTGCGTTAATGACGTGAGTTTGCCATTGCATTTATTAATTATGTGAGGGGAAATGAGTTGGGTGTGGGGCGGTATGAGGTGGGTGGTTGATTGGGTGGTAGTGTGGATGGATGGGTGGCTGTGTTACTTTCGTAAAACAGCGTAGTGTAATTGTCAAACATACACAGTATTAGGTGGAGGCATTGTAACCGATAATTAGAAGGAATTATATTCTAGGGAATTAAAATTGCTTATTATTTTATTAAGAAAATATTAAAAAAAATATTGAATATTAAAAAAAAAAAAAAATCTATTGAATGTTTAAAAAAAAATCTATTGAATATTTAAAAAAAATCTATGAATAGTTGCAAAAAAATTTAAAAAAAAATATTAAAACGTAGCTGACTTAAAAAAATTAAAAAAAATAAGAATTGCAAAAAAAAAATATTAAAATTAATTGCCTGAAAGGAAACCCAAAAATTGAAAATTACGCAAAAATGAACTCCATAAAGTAATTCCAAATGGGTTTGTTGGTCAGCCGAGAACACTTGATTTTTTTTGGAAATCGTATCTTTTTAAGAAGATTTGTGAAATAAAATTAGAGAATTATATAAAGAGTAATAATGCACTAGGCTACTGTACGTAGGACCCTATCTTTGAATTTTATTTCACATCGGATTTTGAAAAAAAAAAACCAAACTCTCTTTTCAAAAATAAAAGGCTAAATAAAGTCAATTTAAGTAGTAAAAAATTTTTTTACTCGATATTATGTCAGAAGCAGTTTAGCAGAATCAACCAAATAAGATTTGTCTGACAATTGTTACACGTTGGGCGCCACTACATTAGGATTTTGTTTTCAGTTCGAATTTTGATATATAATTTTTTTGACCCACTTTGGGCATTAATTTTAACTCTAAATAAAAGTAGGTTATCTCTGTTTAAAAAAAAAAAAAAACATCCTGTGTAGATCCACTTTTCGGTATCGCCAACATATAAAGATGCCACCCGATTTTTTTGGTATTTTCGAGATTTCTGCACAACTTTTACCAAAATCATTAGTATTTTAACATTTCGGGGTTTCTATGGAAAAGTCAAAGTCAGATCACAAGCAGAGAGATTAGACAATTGTTCAACATTTCAGACGATCAGGACGGCATCAAAGGCTCAGTCCTTGGTTCTGAATACTTGAAATGAGTTTGAAATCAAAGAATTTCATTACGAGCTCCTGCAAAACTGGACAGGATGATTCCGCAGCCACATCTAAATAAGAATAACAACAAATCCAATTAAAATTGATTTTTTTTCTTTGCGGAACACACAAGAAATCATCAAAAATATTCAAAAAATCAAAAAAAAAAAAACAAGTAAAAAGGCAGGCCGGGCCGAAATTTGAATACCCTCCAACATTTGGAACGAATTCGGAAATTTTCAAAAAATAAAATCGTTAAAAATTCGGTTAAAATCTTAAAAATACCGAATATAGCCATTATATTGGGGTCTTCATTTATTTATTTTTTTAAATTTTGCCGAATGAAAGCAAAAAATGTCGGAAATAGCATCAAATTTCAGAATACGTTTAGAATTGTTCGAATTGGTCACGAAATAGCTTAAAATTTTAGAATAAATGTAGAATTGTTCCAAATGGTCACCTTTGGCACAAATTATGGCACTCAAACGGCCAATGAAACCGTCACACGCTGCCCGAATGTTGCTCTGCGGTATTTAGGTCCATTCCCGGCGAAGCGCCTGTCTTGAGGTGATCGAAACTTTGGTATTTTTTAGTGCCAACCTTGCTTTCCAAAATACTCCAGACACAATTGTCCATCGGATTGGTATCAGGAGGTGTTGATGGCTATTGTGCGCTGGAAATGAAGCGAGAAACCTCATTTTGCAACGGTGCTGAGTCCTGTTGGAATGTCCAAGGTCTGCGGCCAAAATGTTTGCGTGCCCAAGGCTTTAATACAGCCTCCAGAACATTTTCGCGATAATATTCGGCATTTATTCTGATGCCACGGTCGATTAATACGAGCGGAGAGCGACCATCGGCTATTATGGAGGCCCACACCATCACCAAGGCCGGCACTTGAGTTTTGGTGGCCAACCGAAGGTACATATTTTCAACTGTCCTCTTTGACAAGTAAAAACGAGGTGCACATTTTCAGCTCAGAACGTCATCAAAGACTCAATCCCTGGTCCAATACCTGAAATAAGTTTGAAATTTTGCAGTAATATAAGAGAATTTCGTTAGGAGCTTCTGGAGAATGAAAAAAAAATTAAATCGATTTTTTGTTCTTCTTGTTCCCTCATTGGGCGCCACTTTACAAATCGGTCGTTTGTTTAGCTAGCTAGGACACAGAAAATGCTTTGACTGTTCAGAATATAGGACAAGAATCACGTTATCATCCAAGACTACCGGGTTTTTTAGGAGCCTGATATTAATATGTGACCCACGTTGGCCGCCATTTTGACTTTTTAATGTAAGGGTTATTCATCTGATGTAGAAATTTAGAAATATCTATCTATGAAAAGTATAAAAGTCTTCAGATATTTAATTTCAATGTGTCCCACGTTGGGCCCCACTTTTGAGTATTTCAATTTTTGCTATATTTTTATATATTTTGGTATTCAAAGTTATAAAATAATGAAGAATATTTATTAATATTATATATATTATTATTAATTATTTCTAATTTTTTTTTTTTTGAATTTAATTTTTATATTTTTTTTTCTTTTTTTTTTTTTGAAATTTATGAACATCTGAAGTTTGGTCGTATTGCAAAGTGTCTTGTAAAAATTCATAAAATGTATGGTCGTATCGCAAAGTGTCTTGTTAGAATTCCTTTTTTTTTTTTTTTGATTTTCATGAATTATTGAAAAAACTGAAGTATGGTCGTATTGCAAAGTGTCTACTTAAAATTCCTTAAAAATATTGGAGGGAATTTAAACTGGGACCAAAGAATATATTGAAAGACCAGAAATGTATAAATCAAAAATAGCCCTTCAGACACCTCCAATAATTTCATCACCAAGACCCTAGTAAGCGTTACCCACTGTAATTATTACATAATCACTTCTTATGCCAACTACATAATCAATTATTTTTCAAATACATACGTGTTCATTTTGTTGTAGTTGTATTGGAAACATGCATTCTTGTTGTTGTCGTTGCTTTTGTTTTACAATTTATTGTAAATATTATTGTCACTATTCTTGTTGTTGTTATTATTGCTTTAGCTGGGTGTTTTACTGTTGCTACCTTCATTACATTGGGGGTTTTGCATTAAATTATTCTCCTTCTCCTCCTCCTCCTCCATTCCATAATGCATTCTTAACTTTTCTAAATATTTTATTTTCTTCCTCTACCATCATCATTGCCCACGCCGCCAACCCCACACCAAGGAAATAGTCCTTCTCTGTCTAGCATTACGTTTAGAACGACAATCAAGAGAAGAAGGGCAGCAGCAATAATACCCCCATTCCCATCATCATCAACATTATTGTCGTCGTCGTCGTCACAAGTATTATTTCAATACTAATAATAATAGCAACAAAAGCAATAACACCAGCAATAGAATATCAACGGCCCATCAACACCCCTCCCCAAAAACAACTGTTAAACTGACCACCCACCATCACCCCTTAGAAATGCAACGAAAGCCGGACCACCATCTCAGCTGTCACTACCATTATGGCTATCTATCTCCCTCCATGCATTGTTAATTAAATAATGCATTCATTAGGAGCAACTGAGTTGAGTTAGTCAGTGAGAGTGTATGTGTGCCTACCTCCCCCACCCACTCACTCACCAGGGTTTGCTAATGATTTCTGGCTCTCTCTCTTAATTTTCCTACATTCCATTAATTGAAGCTCATTTACAATTAAAACAAACGGGGGTCTCTTGCTCTTAATTCCTCTATGAATTATGGTTCTCACGACCGGCCACTGTGGCTCTCTTATTCTCTGTTTATGATGGCCATTGCTGGCTGGCATGTGTGTGTGACTCTGTGTGTGCTGTGTGTTTGGGGCTCTTTGCTTATTTATGCAAGCAAACATCATAATGAGCATTAAATGAGAACGAATATGAATTTTCTCATTGCTGGTGTTGTTGTCTATTGGATTGGGGAGCATTTCTCTGTGTGTGTGTGTGTGCATAACGAAGAACATTTTTGCATTTCGGCATTTCTCAATGGGCCCACAACTAAATGAGCGTGCCATACTGCACATAACATTCGTGTGTGTGCGACGTACTTCGTCAGAGACTGACTGAGGAGACCCGTGTGTTTTTGACGACGACAACAACAACTACAACATCTCATTGTTGTTGACTCTGACTCCTGACTGTGTGGCAACGATGTTTGGTGGCCGTTCATATTCCATTCAGTCTGTGGACAACGTTTTGTCAGTAACGTAACGGCTATGCAAAATCATCAACGACTGCGTCCCAAAGCACACTTTTATTAATGACAACACACGTTCGCTGTTGTTAATGTTGTTTATTTTAATTTTTTGAAAATAAATTTGTTAAATTGAAAATAACAAGAAAAATATAAGAAAATAATTAAATAATTTCTATGCAAAAGTGTGTTTAAATTTCAAGAATTATTAACTTAAAAAAAATTAATTACAAAGGAGAAAAAAATTGAAAAATAAAAACAAAACAAAAATAAATTTTGAAAAGTAAGTGAAGTTGTGAGAAATGTTTTGTAATGAGAAATTATGGTGTAATTAAATAACAATGACAACAACAAATAACAAACATGGAAGTCATCATTAACAATTAATTTATGTCTCGTGACAAAGTGTAAAGCTAAATAATTATCTTGGAAAACAGCATAAAAAAATTAACTACGAATTATTAACTAAACAATGTGAAAATTTGGGATCAAATACAAGTGTTTGTGTGAAATTCAATGTTTGGAATTTTTATTGAAATTCTATAAAAATTAACAATTTCCTAAGCTAATTAATTACTAATAATTGTAAATGTGTGTTTAGTTGATGAAAATGTGTTTACAAATTTGAATAAATCAAAAATACATGAAAATTGAAATAAATACAATATTAGAAATTATATCAATATAGTGTATAAAATATTGAATTTTGAAAAAATAAGTTAATGATTGTAAAAAACAAAAAAAGTTATTATGATATTAAAAAAGCAGATTAATAATTATTAATAAAATTAATAATTAGCAACAAAAAAAAAAAAAAACAAATAACAATATAAACATATTAAAACTTATATAAACAATAATCCGAAATGAAAACTGATTTTATTAAATTTATTTAAATTATTAAAATTTAACTTATAATAATTCATATTATAATTTAAATAATATTAATTCTTTTTATTAATTAATTTTAATAAATATTATGAGGTAATTAAAATAATGTAAATTCAGTTAATAGACTGAGAAAATTTGAATTAATAAATAAAAATTTATTTATAATTTATTATAAGATAATAAATTAAAATTTATTAATAATGGAATTAAAAATTATATATTTATATTTAATTGCAATAAAATTGAAATCGCTTATAGAAACCAAATGTGTTATATAAGAGATGCAAACAAAGCGTTGTTTTTATAACTTTATTATTTTTTTCATTTCTTCAAATTGCTACCATTTAATTAAATTGTTTGTGATTTAAAGTTATTTCCAAAAACGTAGTAATTGTTATAATTTAAATTAATATATATTTTTTCAATTTTAATTATAACAATTTGAATAAGTTTATTAAAACTAGAGATATAATACTTTTGTTAAATTGTACTGCTTTCATAATTTCAATAAATCATTATAATATTTAAAATTAAATATTAAAAAAAAATTAAAAATTATAATAATTGGAATAAATTTATTAAAATTGTTTAATGTCGTTTAATAGTCATCATGATTTAAATAAATTCAATAAAATATTTTTGTATATTCCCAAGAAAAATTAAATATCGATTATAAATTATTCTGTATTAAAAAAAGTGCCGAAGCAAAAATTAAACTTAATAAATAAATTGATTCCATATATAAAATTAAAATAAAATAAAAATAAGTATCCAGGTAAATGTGTATTATAATTATGTTTTTATATTTTATGAGAAATGTGGTATTAGTATATTCTTAGTTTTCGTAATGAAAAATAATCAATAAATATAAAACAATTAAAAAACTTCCTTGAAATAATTAAAGAAACATATAAAAATAATTAGAATAAAAGATTATATAAATAATTTTTCGGATAGTTATGCATTATACATATTTTATATAATTATTTTTTAATAAATTTTATTTATTTATCATTTTGAAATAATTTTTTTTTCATTTACTTAATATTAAGAAATTTACAAAAATATATTGATAAACTTATTAATATACTTGTGTTAAGTGTAAATAATTCATTTATGTAAATGTATATATTGTATGCTAATTAATTATTTTAATAAATTTTAGGAAAATTATTATTTTTATTTTTATTAAAAAAATAAGCAAATACTAACATAAAATAATTGACAAATATTTTGAATTTTTTCAAACATTTTTTTTTTAAATTATTTAGACAACACCTAAAATTATTTTAATTAATTTAAATTAGAATATTTTTTTTTTTTGAATTTTATATCATAATTATATATGTGACTAGCTGACCCAGACCGCGTTTCCGTTCCAAATATTTATCATAGATATAGAGTATGACCGAGGTCGGGTATTCTACTCATCAAAGACATTGGGATTACGTAGTCGATTTCTACACCTAATTAAATAAATGTATCCCCAGTTCCATAATTGCACTTGTTTTAAAAAGGCCGTTTTAAGATTGACTTTTTAAAACCATAAAATCAATGGTTTTCTTCACTATAAATATTTTGAAAATGTGTACAAATTCTTAAAACGTTACGCCCCTTCAAATTTCAAAAAAAAAAAAAAAAATTAATAAATAAATAAATAAAATTCTATGTCGATTTAGCGATGTTCATCCGTGCGGGGAAATCACTTTAGCTTCCGAACGAAATGAAGTGGGTTGATAAAATTTAACTCAAATATTAAGGACCTTTGGTATTGAAAATGGGCCATGTTTTGGTATAGCCCCCATATAACGGTACCTACCGATATTCGGTATTTTGATTATTTTAGCGATATTATTCACCAAATTTTTTTTTAAGTTTCGCATTTGAATATTGTAATGGCTTATTACATACATAGGTTTGTAGGTCCATGTCGTCGTATAGATCCTAATTTTTACAATTTTTGCATAGTGGAGGGTATTTATGGGCCCGGCCGAACTTACAGTTTTTTTACACGTCTTCTTTTTAATAAAATCAAAAAAAAAAAAAAATAATAATTCGATCGGCTATTTATTTATTTAGACACAGTCCCCATAATTAATATAATTTTGGAAAAAATAAAAGAAACAAAATTTAGGAGATAATTTGAATTTTATTTGTAAATTGAATTAAGTCATTTAAAGGAAACTAAGCAATATTTTTTTCTGAAACTGTGAATTAAACCGTGATACAAATCTTCATAAAAATCACACTTCTTCAAATATTCCAATTCTGGTTTGTTGGTGCCCACAGATGACGAACATGACTTTGGTTTTTCTGTGGCTCTTCAAAAATTATCGGTAAATGTAGAGAACATCTAGGCTTCTTGGATTTCCAACTTTAAACGTGCATAGCATCTATTTTTACAACGGATTTTTGTTTTTTTTTTTTTTTTGAAAAGAGTCGATTGTTATTTTTCTAACAAATCAAAGATTTTTGATATGGGTTAAAAAAGTTGATACCAACCGAAGTATTACTCAATTTTTTTTCAAAAACTGGAAGGATCATTGAAATCGGTTGGAAAATAACGAGTTATATTTTTTGTATTTTTTGTTCGTTTTATATTTTTCACTCTTTCTGAAACCCCACCTGCAGCACAAAAGATTTAGCATAGAAGTAATTTTTAATTAACATATTTTTAGCCATTGTACCTGCTGGAGGACAGAAAAGTCAATTTTAAAAAATTGTTTATTCTGTAAAAGTTTCTTTTAAATTGTTGACTATTTCAAAAAAGAAAAATTGAATTAAAAAGAAATTGAATTAATAAAAAAGTCGATTTTTGCCGACGGATGTATACCCTCAGCTCCTATCCGTTCATTTAAATGTATTTTATTTGAACCCTATTTATTATTTATTATTATTATTATTATTATCATGTGGGGCCTTTGTGGGAGATATTCCAAAGGATTTGGCTAATATTGTTCAAATCTTCTCTGATATTTGTCTGATGTAAATATTACAACGTGTCATATTTGGACTATATCACTTGATATGAGATATGTGATAATATTTGGAGAACGTTGAAATGTGAATATTTTAACCTGCAAAATGTAAAGAAAATCTAACATATATTTTCAATTTTATGCGAATAATTTCAAAATATTAACTTTTTGTGGGAGTTGGTATCAGAGCGATCTCTAGTTGAAAGACTATTAAGGTATACCAGGTTTGAACGGAATCGCTGACGTGTTTCGCAATTTATGAGATATTTAAGTATTTAAAATTGTGATCGTTTGTGGGGGATGTACCACAAGGAGTAGGCCGATCTCTACACATCTTGTCTTGGTAGAAATATTGAGATGTACCAAATCTGAATGGAATCAGATGTTAATTGCGCCTTTAATCAGCTTCATGGATATTCTAAACTTTGACTCTTTGTGGGGGATGTACCAGAAGGAATGGTCCGATCTCTACCATCTTTATAACATATCTTGAGTTGATAGAAATATTGAGATGTGCCAAGTCTGAATGGAATTTGATGTTAAGTTCGCGTTGTATGAGCTTCATGGATATTCAAAATGTTGACCATTTGTGGGTGAGGTACCAGAAGAAGGGAACCGATATATTCCATATTCCCACCAGACCTTGGGTTAATAAAAATATTGTCATGTGTTTAATTTGAAGACAATCACACTCTTACTTCACATTTTATAAGAGTTATAATTATTACATTTTTTTTGGCCCTTTGTGGACCAATATTGTCTATCTCCGAACTCGATCTGATTTTGATAATAATATTACGATGTACCAAATCAGATACTCCCTTCAAGAAGTATTGAGCGCACCAGCACCAGACGGACGAATATCGCTAGATCGACTCCAAATGTCCTGAAACGAATTTATTCCAAAGAGACCTAGGGTCTAAA
Organism: Musca domestica; assembly: GCF_030504385.1. NCBI lineage: Eukaryota > Metazoa > Arthropoda > Insecta > Diptera > Muscidae > Musca > Musca domestica. Next base: position 932,160 of record NW_026712277.1, read on the forward strand.
ACCGTTATTTCGTTGAGGCACGTAACAAATGATATATACCCGTTCTAAGGTATAAAAATGATTTTAAAAATCTGTTATTTTCAATATTATTATTATTTCAAAATATACGTAAAACGTTTCTACAATATGGATCATTTTATGACCCATGACTTATTGTTATCTCTATTAGTATTACGATTACTTTTTTATTAGAATTATTGCTTTTATTTTTTTATTATGTTATTACTATAGTGTCATTAATATTTAATAAATTTAAACTAAAACCCTTTTTAAGCCACACACACATTTAGGTAAAAAGTTCCTAGAATGAAAAAAAACAATTGGAAGATTATTTATTAAAAAATCTAATCATTTTAATTATTATTATATTATATATATTTTTTATACCTGAAAAAAATATGGGTTTAACTTACATTACAAGCACACATTTATGGACATAATTCTTAGATTTGTAGTCATTAGATTTGTAGTCATTAATAAAGTTAATTCTTATTATAGTTGTTTTATTTTATTATTTTATTTATAATGTTTAAAAAATGTGGATTCTTTTAAAATTATTTAAAAAACAATCACACATTTTAGTAAAAAGTTATTAGATGTAATGTATTATTACCAATATTATTATTATTTTTTAATTAATAGCATCAATTTTTTATTATTATTATATTGATTATTATAATTTCAAAAATATTGACTCAATTTAAATTGAAACCATTTACAATCTAAACACACATTTATGCACAAAGTTCCTAGAATTTGGGTCATTTTATGACTCGTTGCGTTCTTTGATTTTTTTTTCTCCAAAACAAAAGCAAAATCAACTCCAACTACAACTCTTTCGATAATAAAATGATCTTTAACGGTACTTAGAGAGCACCCAAATACAAATTGTTTTGGAGTTGGCCGGCCATAAACAAAACGGTACCAGAAATGTTGTGTATGACCGAACGAACGACCAACCAAACCATGTGACACTTGTACGTATGTGTGAAATATCCCCCAAGAACCAAAAAAAAAAAACGTTACTTGTGGTCTCTTAAAAATGTAAAGAAGGTGGTGTGCGTGTGTGTAACCAAGTGTTTGTGTGTGTGTGTGTGTGTAGTGGAGCAATGGTGTTGATGCGTTCCAAAAAGGCTACAATGTGAGAGTTTGGCTTTTGAAATAAATGTCTTAACTTTTGATTGATAAATTACTTTTGTGTGACATGTTTTATAATTAATTTTTATTGGTTTTATTTTTGTAATAAAAAGAAAAGACAAAAAAACTTAAAAAAGAAAAAAATTGCAAATATTTCAAAAGAATGGAACCAGAACACAAGCATAAATAATTAAAACAAAGAGACATCATTTTTTACGCCTCAGAACAAAACATAAAACAATTAAATGTAATTAAAAATCAATTTAATTAAGAAAAACAACAAAACAAACACTCATTACGATTGGGGGAACAAGTTCTCCCCGAAACTCATTTAATTACAACTAAATAATAATGAAAAAATAACAAAAACAAAACATTAACATCGTATAACAGTGCTCTTCTCTCTCTCTCTTCTCTCAATGTTGTGACCCATGCTCTTAGGTTCTCTTTACTCAGATTGAGGGGGGGCACACAGAGTATTGCTAAGGGAAGCCAAGTTGTTCGTTGTTTTTATATTTCGCATAAAAATTATTTACAACAACAAAAAGCTCTTACAACTACAACAACAACGGTGACACCGCGATAGAGATACATAGCCACCAGCCGCCGTAGGAGCAACGGCAGCAGCAACACCACCAACATCCAGCCAGCCATCCACCCATTCACAACAATTCAATTTCCAACCAATCACAAGGCAGTCATTCAGTCAGTCTCAGCGTGGTTCGCGTAGTGTTGCTCGCTCTGTGATGCGCGGCGCGTGTATTTTGTTGTTGTATTTATGCTATATAAAAATAAAAATTCGTTGTTGTCGTCGTGTTTGTTTTGGTTTTTTTTTTATTCTTCTCATCTGTTGTTCGCTAAATACCTACTTTCTTGCTTGTTATATGCCAAGCCACACATACACAGACAAAGAGGGGAGCACTCACACACACACTCACACATATATATCACTCTCTGGTGGTATATAGCCATCAATGCCAATAATAAGTTTGAACCAATACTAATAACGGAAATCGGCAACTAACTAAAATATGTACTTATGCCCTCTCTCTCATCAGCAACAAAAGCAGCAGCAGCACCAGCAGAAGGAGCAACAATAACAACAACAACAATAAAAAAGACCTCATTTACTCTTCGTACATAACGGTTAATGTTGTTTATGATTCGTTAAACAGATGTTGTCGATGGTGGAATAGAACGAACCAAAAAAAAAAAAAAAACAAGATATGTGAAACAAATACAGCAACAGCAAAAAAAAGGAAGACAGAACAAAAACAACAACAACAACAGCAGCAAATAAACCGCAATATATATATAAAGGAAAACAAAACAAAAAACAGTGTTGTAAAGTGTTACAAAAAAGTTGGAAAGTGTTAGAAGAGTGATAAACACAAGGATTTTAATGAGAAAAATTATTTAAAAAATTAAGAAAAAATAAGGAAAAATTTAAAATTAATGGAAAATTAACAGCAACAAGAAAACAATGGAAAATTAAAAAAAAAAATATGAAATTTATGAATTAAAAAATAATTAATCAACAAAAATCGAGTGGGTCCAACCACTGAACAACAACTATTAATTTCAAAACCTCGAGAGAGGCTTCTGGGCCAAACATCAACTGCAGCATCTGAAGGACTTAAAACAAGTATCAATTGAATTCGAAAACTCGGAGCAAGGTAAGTCATAAACTATTTAATTTTCAATAAATATATTAATCAAAAAACTAAAAAAAAAATTAAAAAATAAAAAAAAAAATAATTTTAAAAAGTAAAAAAAATTATTTTAAAAATTAAAAAAATATTTTAAAAATTAGAAAAACATTTTTTTTTTAAAAAAATTAAAAATAATAATTATTTTAAAAATTAAGAAAAAAAATTAAGGAATTATTTTAGAAATTAAGAAAAAAACAACAAGAAAAAAATTTGGAAATTCGGCCGGGCCGAATTTTGAATACTCTCCACCATTTGGAACGAAGTTGGCAATTTTCAAAAATAAAATCCGTTAAAAATTCTGTTAATATCTTAAAAATACAGAATATAGCCGTTATATTAGGGTCTATACGACGTCGTAGACCTGCATAGGCAATATTCAAATGCGGAACTTGAAAAAAAATTCAGGAAAATATCGAAAAGCTACCATTATATGAGAGGCTATATCAAAACGTGGACCTGCATGTATGTATATTTCGAGGTGTTACAAGGGGATAAAACTTAAGAAGGCTAGGCTGGAGCCTTTGAAGAATTCAATGCCTCAATTTCGTGAAACATTGAAAAACTAGCCATGCTTTCGTTTTCGAACTCAGAATAATTGGCAATAATTTCAAAATTCTTCTTGAATTACAATTCTGTATATCCTCAGACATATGGCTAGAGAGGGTATATATCATTTTCATACCTTCACCCGTATGGCTACAGATCAATTATATCATGTGATACGGTCAGAACGTGCCTCGTAATGGGTTGAGACACTAGGTCTCTTTGGACCAAATCCGTTTCAGGACATTTGGAGTCGATCTAGATAGCGATGTCCGTCCGTTCGTCCGTCTGTCTGGCTGGCTGGGGCACACAATAACTCTCGAAGAGAGTATCCGATTTGGGCAAAACTTGGTACATCGTAATATTATTATCAAACTTAGAACGAGTTCGGAGATGGGCAATAGCGGTCCACTCCTTCTGGCACCTACCACACAAAAGGTCAAAATTTTCAAAAAAAAAAAAAAATAAAAAATAAATAAATAAAAAATAAATAAATAAAAAAAATAAACTGCACACAAAGAGAAAGGATGATTCAATTGTGCTCCTACTTTGCAAATCCTAATATTTGCATCAGTGCTAGGACAGGTGCGAAAATGGACAATATCGGTCCACTCGATCCAGAGCCTGACCCACAAAGGGCCAATATTTTGAATAATTAAAACTCTTCTAAAATGGGATGTAAGAATCCGATTGTCTTAAAGTTTTACACATCCCATCCATATAACTCAAGGTCTGGTTGCGAAGATGGAATTTATCGGTCCACTCCTTGTGGTTCCTTCCTCACAAAAGGTCGAAATTTTAAATATCCATTGAGCTCAAAAAAGCGAATTTATCATCCGATTTCATTTAGACTTGGCACATCTGAATATCAACACAGGATCTGTTATAAGAACGGTAGAGATCGGTGCATGCCTTCTGATACCTCCCCTAGAAAAGGTTGAACATTTTGAATATCCATGAAGGTCATAAAACGCGAAATAAACATCAGGTTCTCTTTATATTTCTCGACTGAGAGGGGTAAACATAAGGCAAATGTCCTGGTCAAAAACTAAAGGTAACATTTGTGCAGGACCGTTTTGCATTATTTCAGAAAAATCGGCAAAAATGTGTTTGGATCTAAGGAGGTTTTCCCATATATTGTAGTGTTATAGGGTATCACATGGTCGGCCCACTCGACTATTGCTTTGTTTACATAAAGTATATGTGCATTCATAATCAGCATAAAATTCCAAGTCGACTTAACGATGTCCGTCTGTCTGCCAATCCATCTGTTGAAATCACGATACCGCCCACATTATTTGACGTAGAGCGTCCCGATACTCGGTATTTTGATGATTTTTGCAACATTTTCTCACGGACTTGTCTGAAAATTGGTATCTGTAGGTCATAATGCATCCAAGTTCGTGTGGCGAAATATTGTATGTATGGGTCCACGTTTTGGTATAACCCCCATATAACGGTATCTCCCGATATTCGGTATTTTAATGGTCTTCGTCACATTTTTTTCACGGATTTGTCTAAAAATTGGTATTTGATGATCATAATGGGTTCTACATCCGGTGGCGAAACATTGCATATATAAGTCCACTATTTGGTTAAGCCCCCATACAATGGTACCTCCCGATATTCGGTAATTTGTTGATTTTTGCAACATTTTCTCACGGATTTGTCTGAAAATTGGTATCTGTAGATCATAATGGGTCCTAGTTCGTGTGGCGAAATATTGTATGTATGGGTCCACGTTTTGGTATAGCTCCCATATAGCGGTACCTTCCGATATTCGATATTTTGATAAGATTTTCCACATTTTCCCACGAATATGTCTAAAAATTGGTATTTGTGGGTCACAATGCGTTCTAATGTTTCCTTTAGGTGGAGGGTATTAAAAGTTCGGCCCGGCCGAATTTAACGTTTTCTTACTTGTTATTATATAAACTAGTTCTGGTATGACAAAAAGTGGACCTGGCTCCATGAATTAACACTTTTTATTAGTTCCTCTAGAGTGGGGGAACCAATTATCCGTCGGGAACTTAGTTTTCCTGAATTAGTTGTTTATGTGATTTTCCGTCGGTCATTCGATCTGATCAATTTTTTAGCTCCAATGCACTTCTAATGGGAAAAATTTGATTTTTGACGGCAGATTTAATAAAATTGTCTTTGAAACAATTGTGAATTGGCGATTAGAATTGACCTCGTTTTGAATAGAAAAATCGAGTGTCGTGGAATGATGGAATTGATATCAGATTTCTTATATGATATCAGATTTCTGCAATAAAATTGTGGTAGTGTTTTGAGACAAAAGACACTTATGTCCATCCAATGCCATGGGTACAACTTTCCCTTTGGTTGTCCCTGATGATAAAAAGACTGCATAACATTTTTGAAAATAAAAAAAAAAAACAGCTAAATAAGCAGTAAGTTCGGACGGGCCGAACTTTGAATACACTCCACCATTTGGAAAAAAATTAGGAAATTTTCAAAAAAAAAAAAAAAAAAAAATCCATTAAAATTTTTGTTAAAATTTTAAAAGAACCGAATATTGTAAGGTGCCGATATATGGGGGGATATACGATATTGTGGACCTATATAGACAAATCTATGTCTGAAGGTAAAGTCCTCACAAAGAACTCTTTGTGTAAAATTTCAGACAATTCAGTTGAAAATTGTAACTGAAATCATCAAAATACCGAATATCGGAGGGTAACATTTTATGGGGGCTATACTATATTGTGGACCTATATAGATAATTATATTCAAGGGGATAAAGTACTCACAAGAAACTCCTTGAGTGGATTTTCAGACAATTTTATTGGAAAAATGTGGTTTAAATAATTAAAATACCGAATATCGGGGGTACTATTATATGGGGCCTCTACGATATCGTGGACCTATAAAGACAATTCTCTTTCAGGAGGTAAAGTGCTCACAAAGAACTCCTTGTGTAACATTTCAGACAATTCCATTGGAAAATGTGGTTAAAATAACCAAAATACCGAATATCGGCGGTACTATTATATGGGGCCTCTACGACATCATGGACCGACATGGCCCATCTTCGAACTTGACCTGCCTGCAGACAAAAGACAGATCTGTGCAAAATTTTAGCTTCCTATCTTAATTCGTTTTGACTGTAGCGTGATTACAACAGACGGATAGACGGACGGACGGACGGACAGACGGATTGATAGACAGGGCTAAATCATCTTAGAATTTTACACTGATCAAGAATATATATACTTTGTTGGGTCTAAAATTATTATTATTATTATATTATTTCGATGAGTTACAAACGGAATGACTAACTTAATATACCCTCCATTCTACGTATGGTGGAGGGCATAAAAAATTGATTGCTGAATTCTGGAGTATTACCTCATTGGTTTAACTTCATATTACGTTCAATTATAAATAGCAATGTTTTTTGAAAACGAAGCTGACATGTTTGCTTATCGTTAACAATAGCATATTTTCATCCCGCAAAAGGAATGCTGTCTTAAGTTTTTCCATTTTGTTGATATGACGACTTTGGCGAAAAAAGAAAGCTCTATAAGTGTCGAGCATTTGAGTCCAAGTGAATGAGAATCACAATCACTTATTTCATTTCCCAAAACAAATGCGAATTACAAGTGGAAATTTTAAAAAAATTAAAGATAAATTTTCTAAATGATATCCGATTAACAATTCACAAATTTAGAATTGTAAATTTATTCTCTTCCAATAATCAAAATTAATTTCAGATTAACTCATAATAAATTTTAAAAAATAAATAAACACAAACTTTTATTTTCATGACATTTGGAAACAATAAATTGGCCAAATGAAAACTCCATAGTCACGACATGTCTCTATTCACATGGCGGCTATGGGGGTTTTCATTTTGGCCAAATTAACACTATTCGGAGTGAGTTTAAACTCCAATTTTAATGGTCGCTAAACTGTGTTTAATTAATTTTGTGAAAAAAAAAAAAAAAAAACAAAAAAATGATTCAAAATCATGTCATTGCCGTTATTAGAGTTAATACCAAATCTGCCATTAAGTCAAACATATGAACACATGTGATCGAGAGAGAGCCTGCTAGACTATAAATAATAATTATGGCAAATATTTTATGAGATTTGAGTTGCACTTTTTGTTGTTATTATTTTTTCTGCATCAACAACAATAATGGTGTCATTAATAAGTTATAGATTAATTAGACATGTGAAAAACCAAATCTAGCGAAAATTACGAAATTCTCGTTTAATATTGGAGTTAATGGTGGCTAATATTTTTTTTCATTATTTCAAGTTGTTTGCCGTTTTATGTGATTAAACATGAATTAACTTGATTAATATTAATTATGGGTGCAAAGCTTAAGATGTAAGTGGCATTTAATCATGTGGAGTTTGTTTGTTTGTGGTTCTCAAAGCAAAATTAAACGACTTGAGAGAGAGGAAGAGAATGGGAAATTGAGGAGAGTAATTTTATTGGAGTGCGTTCCATGAAGAATTATAAATTAAAGCTCAAGGTGGTTAAGGATATTAAATTGTAATAAAAAAAGGAAAAAAATTAATTTGAATTTGATGCATTAAAAGTTAACAATAAAAAAAATAAAACTTGAAAATAATAAAAAATATAAATTAGAATATGTGAGTTGGTTTTTTAAGAATAAAATAATAATAATAATAAAAATAATAATAATAATAATAATAATAATAATAATAATAATAATAATAATAATAATAATAATAATAATAATAATAATAATAATAATAATAATAATAATAATAATAATAATAATAATAATAATAATAATAATAATAATAATAATAATAATAATAATAATAATAATAACAATAATAATAATAATGATAATAATAATAATAATTATAATAATAATAATAATAATAATAGATAATAGAAAAAGACAAAAAATAAGCTAAGATTTTTAATGGTTTTTATATTTTTTTATTTAAAATTTTTTTAATATTAAAATATTATTATATTACTTATTTTTAAATTTCAAATGTTCTAATGTGAAAGAATATAAATTTTTTTCTTATATTTTATGATCCTTAATTAATTTTTTTAATCTTAACAAAATTTAAGTTTAAGAAAATTAATTAAGGATCATAAAGTATAAGAAAAAAGTACATTCTTTCACATTAGCCACATTTAAAATTTACAAATAAATAATATAATAAAACTTTTTTTTAATAATTATAAAACAAAAAATAAAAAAACAATAAAAAATTTAAAAATATAACAAAACAATAAGCAATATTGGCTACTTTAAGAATCCTAAGCAATAAGAAAAAAAAAATAAAAATATTTTCTAATACGTGTTTTCATATAAGCCAAATTTAAAAGTAAAAAAAAATAAATAAAAATTAAAAAACCTCCCTTAAAGCACCCGAGTTTTTGTTTAAATCCTAGATTAATAGAAAAAGAAAAAATATATATATTTTAAATTTTTTAATATAAGCAACATTTAAAATTAAAAAAAAAATAAAAAATTAAAAAAATCATCAAAAGTATCACGTGCGCTTTAAGGATCCTAAATTATGACAAAAAAATATATACATATATTTTTTCATATAAACAAAATTTACAGAAAATAAAAAAAAAAATAAAAAGCAATCGTTAAAAGAAACTCGGGTGCTTAAAGAATCCAAATTTACAATCCAAAATTACAAGCAAAAAACTAAGAAGATATTTTTTTTTGTAGTAGCTAAATTAAAAATTAACAAAATAAATAAAAAAAGATTTTGGATTCTTAATTAAAAGAAAAATATATATTTTTTTTAATATTTTTCCACATTTGCAAAATTTAAAAAAAAAAAACAGAAAATTTATTTATAGCTCCCGAGCTGCTTTAAGGATCCTAAATTATAAGAAAAATATATTTTTTTTAATATTTTCATGGTTGTAAAATTTAAAAAAAAGAAAAAAAAAATAAAAACAAAAAAAAAATCATTAAAAGAATCTCGGGTGCTTTAAGAATTTTAAATTAAAAAAAGTATTTAATATTTTTTCATATTAGCAAAATTTAAAATTAAAAAAAAAAACAAATTTAAAAATTTAAAGATCCTAAAATATAAAAAAATTAAAATATTTGTTTTTAATTTTTTTACAAAAAAAAAAAATCAAAAAATGATGCTGAATTATAAGAAAAAGACAAAAAATATATGTTTTAAATGTTTTTTTTTTATATTAGAAAAAATGAGAATTAGAAAAATATGTAAAAACTTAGAAGAGTTTTTAATCTGATTTAAGGATCCTACATTATACGAAAAAGAAAAAAATATATATATTTTTTTAAATATTTTCATTTAAACAAAATTCAAAATTAAAAAAACATTTAAATATCAAAAAAAAAAAAAAAAAAAAAAAAAATCATTAAAAGATTCTACTAAGAAAAAGAAAAATATATTTTTTCACAAAACAAAATTTTAAATTAAAAAATTTAAAAAAATAACATAAAAATAATCTCTAATTTATAAGGAAAAGAAAATATATATATATATATATATATACATATATATATATATATATATATATATATATATATATATATATATATATATATATATATATATATATATATATATATTTTAATTTTTTTTATATTAGCAAAATTTAAAATTAAAAAAATAATAAAAAATATCATTAAAAGCACCCGAGTTTTTTAAAAATCCTAAATTATAAGAAGCAATTTAAAAAAAATAAAAATTTTAATATTAAAAAATAGCATTAAATTATAAGGAAAAGAGAAAAATAAAAAAACTATTTGTATTTAAAATTTTGTTTATTTTAGCAAAATTTAAAATTAAAAAAAAAATAAAAAAATCATTTAAAAAATCTCTGGTGCTTTAAAGACCCACAATTTTAAGAAAAAGAAAAAATATATATTCTTTTTAATATTACTTAGCAAAATTTGAAAAAAAAATTAATCATTAAAAGAATTTGGGTGTTTTAAGGATTTCAAATTATAAGAAAAAAATAGAAATAAAATTATTTTTTTTTTAATATTTTTTGTATTAGCAAATATTATTAACTCCGTTGCCCTTTTCAATTCAAGAAAAACATTATTTTCCTACAATTTTGTTTTCAACATCTCCTCACGTTTTCAATTCACCACAATTACTCCTAATTAAATTCTTTGTAAGTATTTAATTTTTTTTTCATAATTTAATTAGTGCACATTTTTTTCTGCTCTCTAACCGGTTGCGTATAACCCCCTAATTAGTTACATTGTAACCGAGTCATTTGTATTACAAAGTATTTGAAATACCTGATTATAGGATCATTAATTTCTTCAATAATAACGTTTTTTTAGTTATTCTTTAATTATCAATAATTAATTTCTGTTTTTTTTTCTTTTACTCTAATGATATAATTTTATTTCCGATATTAGTATCGGGGAGGTCAACACCATGTAACATATCAATAATACAACGCTATTCTTGCCAACATTGTATTATGGTAATTCAAAGCTAATTAAGGGTAATTAACTGAATTAAGAATGTGAAAATTAGCTGGTCCGTTTTAATTAGACTATTGTTGGTAATTGGAAATCAATAATTTGTCTGAACACATTTTTTTTGAGGAAATTATGAAGAAAAATTCTCTAGAAAGACTATTTTATGACCTCCAGGGCCACGGGATCATTTTTTGGAGAAAATGTTTCTGTGTTCGGGGAAAAGGAAAGCTGGAAAAGAAACAGAAAATATTTAATGAAAGAGTTTGATATTTTTTGTAGAAGATTCTTATAAAAAGAGATGCAATGAAAAATCTCTCCTAAATAGCAAAGTCTTCTATGGGAACGCGAGAGAGAGAGGGAGAGAGAGAGTAGCACAGTTTCACTGGAAAAGTAGTTTCGTAGCATAGTTTTTATAAAAATATTGCTGAGTAGGACAGTTTTTTTTTCAGAAAAATGCGATATTCTATAGAAATTTAATTTTTATAAAAAAAAAATAAGTAAACAAGCTGCTAATTTGGCGGGGGCGGGGAATTTTGAATGAATTTGGCATTTTTCCAAAAAAAATAGCAAAATAGACCTGGACCTGCATAAACAATTTTCTGTCATAGGCTGCAGTATCCACTACGAACTTCAAATGCCAAATTTGAAACAATTCCGATTAGTAGTGTCGCTAAAATCATCAAAATACCGAATATCGGGAGGTACCGTTATATGGGGGCTATACGAAGACGTGGACCTGCAGAGACAATTTTCTGCCATAGGATGTAGTATCCATTACGAACTTCAAATACCAAATTTGAAACGATTCTGATGAATAATGTCTCTTAAATTATCAAAATAACGAATATCGGGAGGTACCGTTATATGGGGGCTATACCAAGACGTAGACCTACATGGCTCATTTTCTGTCTTAGGCTGAAGTATCCATTACGAACTTCAAATACCAAATACAATTCCGATTAATAATGTCGCAAAAATCATCAAAATACCGAATATCGGGGGGTACCGTTATATGGGGGCTATACGACCTGCAGAGACATTTTTCTGTCATGAGCCGTAGTATCCATTACGAACTTCAAATACTAAATTTGAAACAATTCCGGTAAATAATGTCGCTAAAATCATCAAAATACCGAATATCGGGGGGTTCCGTTATATGGGGGTTATATGAAGACGCAGACCTGCACAGACAATTTTCTGTCATAGGCTGAAGTATCCACTGCGAACTTTAAATACCAAATTTGACAGAATTCCGGTGAATAAAGTCGCTAAAATCATGAAAATACCGAATATCGGGAGGTATCGTTATATGGGGGCTATACGAAGACGTAGACCTGCAGAGACAATTTTCTGTCATAGGCTGCAGTATCCATTACGAACTTTTAATACAAAATTTGAAACAATTCCGAGTAATAATGCCGCTAAAATCATCAAAATACCGAATATAGGGGGGTTCCGTTATATGGGGGCTATATGAAGACGCAGACCTGCAGAGACAATTTTCTGTCTTAGGCTGCAGTATCCATTGCGAACTTTAAATACCAAATTTTAAACAATTCCGGTAAATAATGTCGCTAAAATTATCAAAATACCGAATATCGGGAGGTATCGTTATATGGGGGCTATTCGAAGACGTAGACCTGCAGAGACAATATTCTGTCATAGGCTGTAGTATCCATTTCGAACTTCAAGTACCAAATTTGAAACAATTCCGGTAAATAATGTCGCTAAAATCATCAAAATACCGAATATCGGGGGGTTCCGTTATATGGGGGCTATATGAAGACGCAGACCTGCAAAGACAATTTTCTGCCATAGGCTGAAGAATCCATTACGAACTTCAAATACCAAATTCGAAACAATTCCGGTGAATAATGTCTCTTAAATCATCAAAATACCGAATATCGGGAGGTATCGTTATATGGG